>NC_087063.1:9760714-10132870 GCF_963678635.1 Symsagittifera roscoffensis | reverse complement strand
TTATGTGCTTGTTGCATCACGACCAGCTTAATTTGTTATCAACTTTACTATTTATTTTTTATTTTTTTAAAATAAAAATCAAATGCTTCATGTAGACATTTGCAAAAAATAAAATCCTAAACTCATAAATAGCCAATTGTCGGGTCCTTTTACTTATTCCGCCCAGAATCAATATTTCAACATCTTGATTTGAAACTAAGTTGACTTAATTGGATTGGTTAGAATTGGCCAATCAAATTTCGGCACAATTTCAAAATAATTTGATCGCAGTTTTAGTTGTATATCGAAATATAAATGAGCCAAATTAGCCAAGTTTTATCCAGACCACAAAAAAAAACAGAGAATAGCTCCAAGAAAAAATGCCAAACATCTGTTCAAAATTCCGTCTATTTAGAATCGGCCGAAGTTTAAGGTGATCGCATTTAATTTAACCGAACCAATCAGTGAGATCAGTGTTTTGATCTCTGCAATTATATATTGTATATTACGAAATTGCAAAATTAAAAAATTTGAGTGGAATAAATATAAAGACCCCAAATATCCTTTTTACCTTAATTTGCCTCCACAAGAAGGATACCAGTGTCTTTTTCCTTAAATGAAAGCAACTTACATGTTCTCAATGATGCTGACCACCCAAACGCTATTCGAATGTTTGATAGTTTACGCGAAAATCAAGCAATCAAAGTGTGGATTATAAATATCACCTAAAATTTTCTCGGGGTAATTCTTCATGCCTGAATTAAGGAACGCTCCTAATTTAGTCAGCCAATCAGGATTCAGCATTCAAATACCCAATTTTATAAACAGAAATTTCATTTCAAAATCGAGCGTGAAATGTAGCAATTCAGTGTGAGTTAGCAAGAGTTGGCTTCAAATGTCAAATCATTTTGATGGGTTGACATATTTCACGCATTCGTTTCTTTTGTCATGAGAAAGTTACCTTTTAAGGCGATAGAAACATTTTTATTATGATGTTTAGCCCGTCCGAGAGATAAATGGTTCAAGAGCAGAATAAGTCCAAGGGCAGAACGAAAATATTGTTAGGTTAGCAAGAAACGAAGCTGCAACTGCATCGCAGACTCAAACATTTCCCACATTTCGGCATAGTTATAGCTTACTAACCTTGTGCAAATAGAAAAATCGTTTGAAAAAAAAAACATTTATGCGAATAATATTCTTAAGTCATGCCGCAGGTGCAGATCTAGGATTTTCTTGACGTGTTGCGAACTTTAAAAAATGGAAAAAATGTTCAATTTTTTCCACGTCAATTTTGACCAAACTTTTTGCGCTGCAAGTGCAATTTTTTAACAAATAGGACAAAAAACCGGGCACTTTTTGAAAAATTTTGACTAAAAAGCTAATTTTATCGGCGCGCACTCACCCCCTCAGATTAGGTATATTAGCGCCAAAGCGTCTTCAGAAAAGTTTTAAGGTTGCTTAGCCAAAAATGGATGTCATTAAATAATATGATAAAAACAAATATGCCTTAGCAGGTGTGGGACTCGCTATGAAATGTTTCTCAGAACTAGTATTCATGGCAAACAATAAAAAGCAAACCAAAAAATTTTAGCTCTGATTATTTAATTTGTTCTCTCTCTCTGCTCGTGGACCATTCTGCCAATGCAACCCCTCCAAAATGATAAGAATTATTCTTGAGTGCTTTTCTTATTTATTACTGTTTTTAATTGCAATGACTTTTACACAGATTGAACCTCAGATCTTCCGCATCATAAGTTGGCATATTGAATTTATTGTAAAATTAATCTAAATAAGTTTTACAATGTTCTTTTTTTGAACGCGTCGATAGCACCTCCCTCTGTAGCAAGACTCTAAAAAGATCATTTTTTTTCAGTGATTCTGCCCCATTTATACCTTAAAATATGAACGATTGAATAAAAACGCTCAATCTTGATTTGTTAAAAAGAACATAGCTAGAAGATTTCGCTAGAACATAGTGCTCTTTTAAATTATCGGGCAAAACATAATTAACTTGAAGTTTTCGAATTGAAGTTAAAAATGAGGAGTTTCAGCAGAATTAATATAGTCGAATTTGTTTTGCAAAATTCTGAACCAAAAATTCACCCAAAAATGGATATTTTTCGGTTTTTTATCAATTGAAGTTTACGCCAAAATTACCGAGTAAATCAAAAACATAAAAAAATCACAATGAGCCTCTTTTTTTTAGCCCATCAAACTTCGAGGACGGTATATTCGCTAGAACAAAACATATATTTTTTTTATTTTTCTTTATTAGATAAGAAAAAGTTAGTTTTTTGTTTTTTTTACGACAAAAAACACCTATTGTTTGTTTTGAAACACTTTAAAAACGTTTTGCCAAATTTTTTTTGAGATTATACCCCCCATAATGTTTGATCTGCTACGCAGAAGGTTCACTGTGATATAACTATGTCAGTGATTTACTTGGTATTTTGGCTCAATTTCTGGTTGACAAAACAAATATCCATTTTTGGGGTCAATTTTTGGAATTGCGCCATAATAAGTTAGCTAAATTTGTTACCAAGTTTTGTTTTCATCGTTTTCAAAATTAAGCCAACCCAATTTAAAAAAAAAACACGTAAAAATTTTCAAATTTCATGCGTTTTGTTCGGGTAAAGCAAATCAAAACTGTAGTTTGAACTATACGCCAGAATTTAAATCAGAACTAATCACGCCAGAAGAACTATACGCCAGAACTAATTTAAATCAGAACTGTACCTGGACGTGGGCGGAATTTGTAATAATACTCTTCTACTTTACCAATGAATACATAGTTTTTTTAAAATTATTTTTTGAGGTATATCTTATTGATACGAGGCACCTATCTGCAAAGAATTTATATTTGCAAAACTTTCATTCTCCATCAATCAAAACAAAACAAGACTTAACAAGAGAGAAATTTCGTAGAATCAACTTTTAAACACATCTGTCTACTACCCGTACCCAGCGGTGGTAAAGTGGTTGAGTCTCCGCCTCTCAATCGAAAGGTCGGATGTCGAGGTCAACCATGATCCGTGCTCGTTGCTTGAGGTTGAGGCAACATTATCCAGCCCAGAAAAGTAACCAAAAAATGTGCATGTAGATCTTACACAGCAGCGGTTCTCAGTGAAGAGCTGAACAGCTCGTATGTTGGTCCTTTCCCTTGTGTAAAAACCGTCTTACAGGATGTTTTTCTAGATGGAAATATTAAATAGATTACCTAGCCAGTTTTTTTTTGTATTTTATTCAGAAAATTAGATTGGATATAATGTATTCCAGGTCAGAAATGAAGAATTTTCTCGGTACGGGCAGTGGCTCTAAGGTAAGAATATTGTTTCAGCTCGAAAAATTTTTTACGAAAATATCACTTCCATCTAAGTCTCAACAGAAAAGAAAAAACAATCATTTGCTAAAACTAGCTGAACAGCTTGTAAATAGAGTAATTAGATTATTACTGGCTCATAACTGTATTGTGCAAACAAATTTGTAACAGTTGAACATTTGAAACGAGCAAAAATTAGTATATAATCAGCACGTTCGTAACAGGCATTGGCAATTAGCAAACAATTGTTCCATTTTGTACCGCTGAGCATATTTTTACCATCAGAGGAATAGAGCGCAAGAAATCAGGTTCATTGCTCAATTTATTGTTACGAATTGGTGCTTTTCACTAATTGTGGTCTGTTACAAAGTATTGCCGCTCAAAGATTGAGAATCTGACAAATTGCAAAAGACCGTGGATGATGTGGTTTTTTAATTTTGTAAGAATTTGCTCCTTTTTTATTACCATGTTCTTTGTTTTTACTTTTTATCAAGCAATTCTTTTTTGTGATTTCAACTTGACGGCAATTTTCCCTATATTACAGAAAAACTAGTTGCCTAATCCAGTTTTGTAAGACAACAGAACTCTTACGACGACACCTCGCAAAAGAGAACGGGTCCTACTTGGTAAGAGCAACGGACTTCAAAATACTCGTACAGTGAAGTCTTGAATATTACAATAACTAAAATGAGATCACTAACTTACAAAATTGATTTAAAAAAACTGAGTGAGTTTAATGCATAAAAAATTCACGAATTTTGTGGCAAAAATTGAATTTGCTAAAAGTTGGATAACTAATTGAAAGTGCTAATGATGTTACACAGGTGCGTCATTCAACTAGCAAACCGTTCACCAAGAAAATTCCTTCCCGCACTGACAAAAATGGTTTCGGATTGATTTAAATTGATTTTAAATCGATCCAAATTGATTAACAATGTACATTTTACGAACTTAAATGGATTTTGAATCGATTTAAATTGACCTTTTTTTGAAAATTTTAGACCGATTAAAGTGTCTAAAGAGTCGATTTAAATCGATTTGAATGGATTTTCCTAGTCACTAAAATGCATCCGAAACTCACTTAAATCCATCCGAATCTCGTTTAAATCCATTTTAAATTGATCTTTCTTGAAAACTTTGGATCTATTTAAGTGTTTTAAAAATCGATGTAAATATCAATTTGGATGGATTTTCAGACTCACTAAAACCCATTCTTTTTGCTAACATGGCAAAAAACGTACTCTTTAGAGAACAAAAGTGAAACTTTTACTCTCTAATTTTCAAATAAAAACACATGTTCAAGATGTTATAGAACTCAATAAAATGATCCACATAAATCAAATTTTCAGCTCGAAAGTATGCAATTAAATCATAAAAATTATGGTAAATCAGATTATGAGCAAAGTCCTATGTAACAAAGAAAAAAAAGGTCGAAATAAATTTTGATCTCAATAATATGCAATTAGATCATAGAAAATCATGAATGTAAATCAGA
Organism: Symsagittifera roscoffensis; assembly: GCF_963678635.1. NCBI lineage: Eukaryota > Metazoa > Xenacoelomorpha > Acoela > Convolutidae > Symsagittifera > Symsagittifera roscoffensis. Next base: position 10,128,077 of record NC_087063.1, on the reverse strand, counting down.
TTTTGTGCAAAAACTTATGAAACGAATCAAGAAAAGGGTCAATTTAGATCAGTTTTTGAATTGAAAATATGCAAGGAAATCATAGAATTTTATCGATATTTTGGTCTTTCTATTTGGTCTTTTTTTGCTACAATATGCTAGGGATGTAAAATGAAAAATGATAGGCAATGAATAAATGCATTGAAAGTTGGAAACCGATGAAGCTCAGATGAAAAAAAAATCAATTTATTTGAATCCGTTTTAACCCCCTTAAAAATAAAAACAAATAAGGACTGGAATAAAATGGAATTAAATTGATTTAAAATTAATTTGGATCAATTTTTGTAGCTGGGATTTAGAATCAATTTAAATCGATTTTAAATCTATCCAAATCAATATTTATCTTTTTAATTTAATCTTCGTACTTTTTTCATACTAAAATCGATCTAAATTTCTACAACATTTTTTTTTTCATACTTAAACCGAGCCTAATCCATTTCTATCACTGCGGGTTGTCAAGAAAAATGTTTTAAATGAGAAAACTGAAATGTGAAGCTGAGATGAACTGGTGTTTGTAAACAATTTTACAAATTCAAATTAACAAATGATCTCAATGAATTATTTTGAAATCATTTGTCTATCTCATTTAGCTTACGTCATCTACATTAAATTAGCGCTGAAAAAGAAAAAAATAATTAGCCTTGCTTCAGCTCTCCAAAATTTAACCTAGAATTTAACTCAAAATTCAAATTAACAAATGATCTCAATGAAACAATTTGAGATCATTTGCCTATCTCAAATATAATTTTTGCACTCATTTAGCTTACGTCATCTACATTAAATTAGCGCTGAAAAAGAAAAAAATAAAAAGCCTAGCTTCAACTCTCCAAAATTTAACTTTTTAATGTAATTTAGCATTGATAAAGTGCTAATTTTAACTGTTTCAGCGCTGAGTAATTGTTAGGAGGCTAGAAAGGTAGACAAAAACCAAAATAGACTATCAAAAGTAAAAGAAGTTAGACAATAACTTGCGTGCAAATTGCGTGTTGTTTGTTTACAGACTTACATTAAATTTTGATTGAGTAAATAGGTTCTCCGACCACAAATCAGAAATAATTATTGTAACAATTGTATAAGTTGTGATTTTCAAAAAATTACTATACTTTTTAGAACTAATTTGCATAAATAGTTTTCATCAATTCTGTGCTAAATTACTTTTTTTTTGTAATTTCAATCTAAACAAAAGGAATTTGATGGCCAATTCTTATTGTCAAATTCCAGAAAAAGTGATCATCCAAACTCATTTATTTTACAGTCGTCTAAGTTTCTTGTCTACATTTCTATTTTGATTTTGCACGATTTACTTTTTCTACTTGTGTACAAAAATGTAATTCAATACAAATCATTGTGGCAAATGAATCTTGAATTCTGATGAAAAAACTAAAGAAGGTCTATTCAATGAGTGCAAAAATGACTTTACAGTGGTCACGAACAAATTGGATTGTTAGCATCTAGTTATTCTTTATGAGCAATTCAGTATAACGCATGAATTGATTTTTTCCCCACAGCTTGATCGGAAAAAAAAAACATTTTTTTTTGTAGCATTTTTTGTTAAAAGCTAACTTTTTTGTCATGGGGGATTATTTTGTTTTTATAAATGGTGAGCTATTAGATACTGACACAAGATTTAAATTTGCTTGCATTCAGCGAGCGGAATCAATGTGAAGGTAGATTTTTAGAGTTTATAACTTATTCAACAGAATCACTGAATTATTTGAAGTCTTGAGATCAAAACTTTTTTCATGTAGGTGTTTTATTCCAAACGTTTCTTCTTTATGCATCAATTATGATGGCACAAAAACTTTCAGATTTGAAATCGAGCACGACCTTGTGTTCTTTGCAAAAACAAATTACGACCTGCACAAATATAAAATTATTGCTTTTTGTTGTTTTGGCAATTTTTGCAAAATTTCGTGCGAGTTATGTCTTATGGGTGGGTTTTCTTTGCAATATTAGGTCTTTGCAAAGAACTCACCCTTGATCAAAAAAAGTAGTTGAGAGAATTAAACAAAGATATGACTTGAATCTTGTTACGTGACTCCGGAGATAGTGATAAAAAGTCGTTAAAAAAACTAAATCAGTTTACTTAGCAAAATACACATTATCTTCAGCCAAAATTTTTTAAATCGAAAAAGAAGAGTTTTTAAACTCACAAATTACAAAAAAATTACAAATTACTATAGCACTGGCAAATAAAATGGAAATTGCTTGCAGAACAAAAAATTTATGAAGTGGCAACTCAGACAAACATAGTCAGAGAACAATTTGGGAACTAAAGGACAACAAAATCTTCAATCAGTATAAAAAACCAGGCCCAAGCTGAGTTTTAAAAAAGATTAATTACCGTCTCGGGCGTAGTCATTATCTCGAGGCCGTGTGTCTATTGAGTTTATAGGGAGTTAAGGCATTTTGCATACGTCATATTTTCCGTCATTTTTTGCCATCAGATAATATCAATTAGTAACTGTTATATCAAGGTTCCTCAAATATCAAGAACCAAAATGTTCCGACTGAATTATATACAGTCTCAATTGTTTGTTTTTTGTCCCCTAACAGCCAATAGAAAAAAGTAAAGCGTTCAAACTTTAATCATATATAGTTTTAGTGAACAATTAGCTTCTTGAGCAATTTGTTTTAAATGCGGGGTAAATCGCCACGCATTTTTGAATTGCGCTTACGCTTCTCAGCGACAATTAAAAAGCGTTAGCGCTATTAATCATCTCATGGGAATTTAAAAATTGAGCTCAAAACATCAAAAAAGTTTTGAATGTTTTAAAAAAACTTTGCTAGTTAAAAAGTCGAACCTTGTCTCGAGAAAAAAACACCAGAGCACATATATTCTACCACTTTCTTCAAAAATTTGATGGCCATTTCTTGTCGACCAAGTTCACAAAAGTGATCGTATTAACTCAGTTATTCTACTGTTGTCTAATCTGCTGGTCTAATGTCTTATTTTGGGTTTGCTTGATTTACTTTTTTTTACTTGAAACGGCAAAATGTAAATCAATACAGATCCTTATGGAAAATGAATCTTGATCTCTGATGAAAAAACCACAGAAGGTCTATTCAATGAGTGCAAACAGGACTTTACAGTGGTCGAGAAAAAATTGGATTTTTAGCATCCAGTTGATCTTCACGAGAAAAAATTGGATTTTTAGCATCCAGTTGATCTTCATGAGCAACTAAAAATAACGCGTGAATTGGAATTTTTTCCACTGCTTGATCGGACAAAAAAAATTTGTTTGCATTTTTTGTTCAAATCTATTTTTTGGTCCCATAGGGGTTTATTTTTTCTTATAAATGGTGGGTTTTTAGATACTGGCATAAGATTTAATTATGCTTGCATTCAGCTAGCGAAATCAATCGCAAGGTAGGTTTTTCTGCTTAATAATTTACTCAAGGCAACCACTGAGTTGATAGATGTCTTGAGATGACTTTTTTCATGGTAAGCGACTGATTCTAAGAGTTTGATCTATAAGCAGCGTCCATGCCTGTCACAAAGAAGTTTCAGCATTCAAATCAAGCCCGGTTCTGTTTTTTTTTGCAAAATGAAAACTTAAGACTTGAACAAATACTAGATCCGCTAATGAAATGCCTTCTGAATATTTTTGCTGATTAGAAGTCCTCTAGCAATTGATTGGTTTTTGGCTTAAGCCATTTTAACTATACTATGAAATCCGTTTAATTTTATTCTTTCAAGTGTGCAAATTAGTAATTGAATTGCAATGTTGAAATCCGTATGAATAATTCGGATATCAGATGAAAGGCCGATTTTTTTCTGACTTTTTTTTGTTTTTTAATTAGTTCTAAGTTACGAACCCAAGGAATAGAATTTTGACTTTTGATTTTTACAATAGCAATAATCAAATTTTTGGAATCATGATTGTATCAGTCAGAAAAATAATTAAAAAATGGGGTTCCTTTGCTCGGTGTGAGTTTATCAATAGTGCTTCTGCTAACTTTTGCGCTGTTGAAGAAGGGCTGAATCAAACCTCTTGAGAAATCTTGAAAACTTTTGGAAAAAAAGGAACAAAACTTCGCAGTCACTTATGAACATTTATTCTCGCTTGAGAATTACTGGCAATTATTTTGCAATAGCAATGATTCGAAACTCTGTTTCATCTCTATGTAATGTATAATTCCTGTCATGTTAGTTCATCTGTTTTTCTGTATGAGTCGATCAACAAAAAATGTTCATCTATTATTTGGCATTTTTTTTGCAAATTAATGCGCGAACTATTTCTGAAGGGTGGTTTTCCTTGCAATTTTAGTATTTTGAAAACAATTCATAGGTGATCAAAAAAAATTCACAAAAAGAACAATTTAGTTGAAAAAGAATCCAAAAAAGATATGACTTGAATCTTGTACGATTCTGGAGGGCAGGATCAGGATAAAAAAAATTTCAAAAATATAAAATTTAGTTCACCTAGCCAAAACACATAAATTTTGCCGAAAAAACTTTAATCGAAAAGAGAAGGGTTGTTAAACTTACAAATTAAAAAGTACATTATAGCAGTAGCAACTAAAACCAAAATTGCTTGCATAAAAAAAAATTCCATGATGTGGCAACACAGTCAGACTAACTAAATGACAACATTTGCTTGTAACGAAAAGTTTTCAGTATAAAAAACCAGGCACAAACTGGATTTAAAAACAGAACATTTGCCGCCCAAGCGTAGTCGTTATCTCGAGGTCAATTGTGTCTTTTGAGTTTATAGGGAGGTAAGATAATTAGCTTACGTCATATTTTGTGTCATTTCCTTGCCATCGGAAATTACCAATTAGTAACTTTTCTATGAAGGTTGCTCAAACATCAAGTACCTGAATGTTCCGATTGAATTTTATACAGTCTAAATTGTTTGTTTTGGTAATTTGATACAAACTTTAAGTCAGGGTAAATCTGCTGAAATTAACTACAACATCTTTTCAAATTTGAGCTCCAAAAATTAATACATTTTGAATGGTATAATAAATTCCGTCAAATTTTGCTTGTAAAAAGTCGAAATTCGAGTCGAGAAAAAAAACACCCGAGCACATACATTCCACCACTTTCTCCACGTATTTGCAGCAAGGCAATGCATTTTTTGATCTGATTGCTCTTTAACGGGTATGGTGGCGCAGTTTTGGCCTCTTAACTTAACTGATCAAAAGTTATTTTTCATATTTCTCGGGATTTATTTTTAGAGTTGAAGAAAAATTTTCAAAACAATGGTGGGTCGATGTCAGAGTACTCTCAGAAGTTGCAAATAGCTCAATTTATGAAATAGGAAACGCTGTTGGATGTCCACAGTTAACTTTTACGGCAGATTTAAATTCTGCAAAGTTTATGAATTAGAAAACAATTTTCTCGTTCAGTATTCAGTTTGAAGCACCGTACGCGCGGATTCACACACCAGTTATTCTTTTTGGCCTAAATTTCTAAACCTTTGTGACTTGGCAAAAAATGAGCTTAGTTTAAATGTTTTTTTTTTTACGACTTTCGATACGAAAGTAACGGAATATTTGTGCTCGGGGTGGGTTTTTTTTTCTTCAGACAAATTTCGACTTTTTAACTAGCCATTTTTGACGGATTTTTTAAAATATTATTCGGTAAGTATTGTTGTCTTGAGCTCAAATTTTAAAAGATATTTTACTTGTGACCATTTTTCATAAAGTTATGAGGATTTAAAGATTGCCATTTTGGCCAATTTGGGACAATTAACGCGCGATATATTTCGCGCTATAAACGCGTAAGCGGAGAGTTAATCCGCCTTAAAATCATTCCAAATTGGTTGAAAGAAGCTTATTTGCCATAATTGATTTGTTACAACGAGCGAAATCTAACCTTTTGTACTTTATATGGCGTGTGAGGGGATGATTTTCATTAAAAAATTTCAATTTTTAGAAAAAATTTTCATTTTACGTTTTTTTTTAAACTTTTAAATGTTATTGCTGTTCCATAAAACCATAAAAGGCAGTCGGAAGATTCAGGGCTTCGCCCTGATTTGAGCAGTGTTGTTGTTCCGACTTTCGATACGAAAGTAACGAAATAATTCTGCTCGGGGTGGGTTTTTTTTTCTTTAGACAAATTTCGGCTTTTTAACTAGCCATTTTTGACGGATTTTGTTAAAAATCATTCAGAAGGTATTGCTATTCTGAGCTTAAATTTGAAAAGACTTTTCACCTGTGATCATTTTTTGTAAAACTATGGTGGTTTAGAGATTGCCATTTTGGCCAATTTGGGACAATTAACGCGCGATATATTTCGCGCTATTAACGCGTAAACGGAGATTTAATCCGTCTTAGAAATCGTTCCAAATAAATTGAAAGAAGCCTATTTGCCGTAATTGATTTGTTACAATGAGCGAAATCTATTCTTTTGCCTTTTACATGGCGTGTGGGGGGATGATTTCAGGAAAAAAATTCAAATTTAAGATTTTTTTTTTCATTTTATTTTGTTACATTTAATTTTTTTTGTTACTACTGCTCCATAAACCTTAAAAGGCAGTCGGAACATTCAGGGTTTTGCCCTGATACGAGCAGTTTTATTGTTCCGACTTTCGATACGAAAGTAACGGAATATTTGTGCTCGGGTGGGTTTTTTTTCTTCAGACAAATTTCGACTTTGAACTATCCATTTTTGACAGTTTTTTTTTAAATCATTCAAAAAGTATTGTTGTCCTGGGCTTAAATTTGAAAAGATATTTTACCTGTGATCATTTTTCGTAAAGTTATGAGGGTTTACGGATTGCCATTTTAGCCATTTTGACCAATTTGGGACAATTAACTCGCGATATAATTCGCGCTATTAACGCGTAAGCGGAGATTTAATCCGTCCTATAAATCGTTTCAAATTGGTTGAACGAAGCTTATTTGCCATAATTGACTTGTTAAAAGGAACAAAATCTCTCTTTTTGTTTTTTATATTGCGTGTGGGGGGATGATTTTCATTTAAAAAATTCAAATTAAAAAAAAAAACTTTTCCTTTTATTTTATTTCATTTAATTATTTTAATGTTGGTACTGCTGCTCCATAAACCTTAAAAGGCAGTCGGAACATTCAGGGCTTCGCCCTGATACGAGCAGTCTTGTTTAAATTTAAAATTAGAACATCAATCGTTTTCAGATATAGAAAATGGTTACTTGAATGGGAAATTTACCTGGAAAAAAATGAGACAACACAACCAGGGACAATTCAGAAAAAGTCAAAACAGAATATTTCGTATAGAAAGGTCTCAGAAGCCTAGATTTACCGGAAACACTGATTCCGCGTATGAGACCGCTCCTACCCAAGAAAAGCAATCAGCGTTACTCCTTTTAGGAATGGAAAGTAAATTAACAGAAGAGCTTAAACATTTCGTTGTTCGCTTCATGCAGAAAAAGAGATCAACGGTTATCAACTTCCGAGGAGATATTTTTAAGAGTCAGCTCCAAGTTAGTAACTGAATGGCGTTTATGACTAATAAAAAATTATTTCGGCAAAAGTTAAAAAAATCTAACCTTTTTAGGCTTCTCTTTATCATCTTTTCCTTTTCCTTTCGCACTTTTTCCGCCTTTTGCGGCTGCCTTTTTTCCTTTGGGCATGTTTTAAACACCCTCCAAATGACCGAATCAAGTTAAACTACAGCTACTGTTTTAATCGAGTGGATCAAGCGAATGTGTGTGAAAAGATAAATCAGTTTGTGAAAAGGTCTTCAAGTTTTAAGCACATGCACCTGCGCTTTTTCACCAGTTCAATTCTGAGACGATTGATTACATTTGAGCTTTAAAAATTCATGCGTAGTCTAAACGCAACAAAATAGTACACATTGTTGGTCACTTAGTTTCAGGCATTTAAGATTTGAATGTTTCTTTTTTTTGTAGATTTTTCGGCTTCGTCCCTTTTTATTATCAACTGGAAAAACAACTCAAGGCTTTTCGTATGACTGAAATAATTTTCATTTCACGTTTAATTGGTTCAATCATTTCAAGATGACCTCAATTTGAGTTACGAGCAAAACAATTTATATTTGTTCGAATTCCTGAAAACCTAAGCCGATGAAAAGTTTTTCCTTAATAATTAATTATTACTATTTTAAAATAAAATTATCATATGCATACGAGATCAACCCATATGTTCTGATACGAGAAATTATGTAGATTGGTACGAAATAAGGTCGATTTATTAATTAAATGACTTTAAAAAATGTTCCAAATACGGAGATCATTATCTCCAACTATGTAGTTTCCCGTTATGCCAATAAGTGCCCTCATTAATTTCCCGGTGGATACAAATATTTTGCAAAGCTTTCGGGCGCAACTCGGGCACGTCAGATATGCCTCCCTTTCCCTTGAATCTGGTATAAGAAGCGATATGAATTCCTTCTTTCGCAACGCGCAGCAGATTCATCAGCATTTCGCTCTCGGTGACAACCTCCTCGAATTTATAACCTGAGCTTATTTCAAATATTAACGGCATTTTGTAGCACTTGGTAGGTGTCAAAAGGCGCTGGGCCAACAATACGGCGGCTGCAGCTACTATTGAAGGCAACACGTTGCAAAAACAGGGGTCGTGAAATGATAAAACGATCAAATACTTGGCGCAAATGTAAACATTCGGCATAAGTTGCAATCCCCGTTGAATCCGCTGTAAGAACAGGAATGCGTGAATGCTGAATAGATCGAAGTTTAAGACCCGCGTAATTTCGTCTTCGAAGGCGTTCATGTCATGAATGGAGACTTCACCAGCTGACAATTCCACCATCTGTTCACGAATATTATCAAGCGTCACGCGCGTTTCCAGCTTGCACGCCAGACTTAACGCAGACAAACCGATCGCATGCAAGTTCTCCCGACACGCGTATTCGGACTTTTTCATGAACCGGTCGATTAGGTTTACTGTAATTGCCAAACTTTCATCCTGCTTTCCTTGGAAAAAGTTGCAGTGAACTTCTACCATGCGATTAATCATAATAAAGCGCTCCCTTCTGGTTACCCGAGTTTTATCGAGATAATTGGCATGGACCAAATATTTCGCCTCGTTGGCAAAATAAAACTGAACAACATTTACCCCGTTGTCCCCATCGCCTTTCAACGGGTAAACTTTATGTCTGGTTCCATCGCCCAAGTTGAAGTGGGTGTACTTGCTTTCATTCACATTCCAGAGGCCGTTTTGTGGTGGCTTTTTCAATGGAGCCGGTTTCTTTAACCATTTTTGTGGAGTAAGAGTCTGGTTTTCCGTTTGCGGGTTATCTACTACTATTTTTTCCGGTAATGGGACCAGAACGTCTTCACATTCCACGTAGGAATAAATTGAAGAAACATCGTCGTTTTCCTTTTCAACCAAAGATGTGTTTTCAGTTTCTTTTTCTTTGGTAGATTCTCCTCCATTCGCCAAAGTTGGATGGTTGCTGATGTTATTCAAAGCTTTTCTATCGGCCATTTTGCTGTGGTATCTCAGAATCACGGTTTACAATAGCAATTAATTGAAAAGCAAAAAAAAATCCAATATAGTTGGCAAAATCGAATCGAATTGAATTTCCAGTAAAAATTTAAGAATACAATTATATTTAGAGCAGCTGCCCCAATCGCTAACAGCTTACACCAAATTTTACTGCTGATAATGTATCACCAACTTCAAAGAAAAAATTTACGAGAAACAAGTGAATGACAATGACAATGAAAGACAAAAATATCTAATTAATTGGGAAGAGCACAATACCAGTTTCGAAGAGTTGTGATCGTTTCTTACATTGAACGACCTTGAAAGCTACAGTTATAGAGAGTTGCAGAAAGCTGGAACAGACAAAATTAATTTAAAAGAGCAATTGACCTATTTCGGAAAAATTTTGAATGCAACAGCTAATTTTATGTCTCAAGGTTATTTGAAACATCAAAAGTGCATGCAAAATCTGTCAAAATGGAAAAATTGCTCTTTTTTAATTAAGTAGGCCTGTCCAAACTTTTTGCAATTTATTACTTTTCAGATAATTCTTGCATGCAAAATCTAATTTTTCAGACACAAAGTATGTCTCAATATTTCATAAACCTTCACATTTACATGCAACAATTGCTCAAAACTGGGAGTTTGCTCCTTCAATTATTGTTCCGACTTTCGATACGAAAGTAACGGAATATTTGTGCTCGGGGTGGGTTTTTTTTTCTTAGACAAATTTCGACTTTTTAACTAGCCCGGACGGAATTTTTTGACGGAATTTTTTATATCATTCAAAAGGTATTGTTGTCCTGAGCTTAAATTTGAAAAGATATTTTACCAGTGATCTTTTTTCGTAAAGTTATGAGGGTTTATAAAGATTGCCATTATGGCCATTTTGATCAATTTGGGACAATTAACGCGCGATATAATTCGCTCTATTAACGCGTAAGCGGAGATTTAATCCGTCTTATAAATCGTATCAAATTGGTTGAACGAAGCTTATTTGCCATAATTGATGTGTTACAAGGAACGAAAATTATCTTTTTGTACTTTACATGGCGTGTGGGGTGATGATTTTCATAGAAAAAATTTCAATTTTTAGAAAAATTTTTTTTTCATTTTATTTTATTTCATATAATGTTTTTATGTTATTACTGCTGCTCCATAAACCTTCAAAAGCAGTCGGAACATTCAGGGCTTCGCCCTGATACGAGCAGTCTTGTTCTTATTCGTTCTAACTTTTTGCAAATCAATATATCCAGTTTTTTAAGATAATTACAGAGTTGCAAATAAGGGAACAGACAAAATTAACTAAAAAGAGCAAATTATCTATTTTAGAGAGTTTCTTCAGGCAAAAATTTAGTTCTTAGAGAGAAAAATAGATCTCAAGGTCACCTAAAAATTCGAATTTGCATGCAAAAATTGCTTGAAATTTGCATATTGCTCCTTCAATTATTCTTGTGTGTTCCAACTTTTTGCGTTTTTTATATCTTTGCTGAATATAACAAGTACCACGATGAAACAAAAACTAAAAATAAATAATGTTTTTCCATGAAGGAAAAAAAATCTCAATTTTAAAAAATTTTGCAGCAATGTTTCTCTAACTAGAAAACTTCAATCCGAGCAGGCGCAAAATTAACTATTTTTCTATTGAATAACTTTTTTGATAATTCGAGTAAAAAAGTACTTTCACTGCCAGCATATAAACTTATCTGTCTATTATGATGCTGCTCCTTCGTCGCTCGTTCAATTTATTCGAAAGCACACGAAAAACAAAAAAATTCGAACCTATTTTCTCGACACTTCTAAAATCTAGCTCAAATCGTGAGTGAAAAGAAATGTATCTGATTGTTCACTCGGTTCATTCGAATACTTATTTTTGGTTTAAAGAATACCTGATGAAAAAGAAAAATTTCCAAAAAATTTAAACACACCCAAAGCCAAAGTCCTCCCCATTTTCAGTAGACGGAAGGAAAATTGGAGGATTCGCATTAGAATGGAGATTTGGCGCAAAGTCTGGTCCAGGAACAGGGCGGTAAAGCAATTTACCAGAATGAGAATGATCCATTGTCAGTGAATAGACTCTCCTAGAAATCGGAGTTCTCTCTTCAAAAATGAGTATTTGAAAAAAAATGCACGAAGTTTAATAGAAGAAAATGTTCGGAAGATAGAAAATTTTAAGAGCAATCAGCAGATTGAGAACGAAACTTTTAAGCACTTCATTTTTTAAAACAGAGTCGAAGCTGAGCTTTGCACTACTTCGATACAACTTTGATTAAAATCAAACAAAAAAATTTGGAAAAAAAATAACAAAATCATTTTGTCACTAAACAATTGTCAATGCTCCGGATGATTGGTTCACTTTAAATTTATAATTACCATGTGGTAAAAAGCCGAAAATACCTGAGCGGAAACCTTTCTAGCCGAAAGAGTAATTTGAAAAATTATGAACTAATAAAAAAGTTGTCCCTTTCCCCTCAGAGAACACACACGCACACAAGTTTTTTTTGATCACCGAACGACGCAAAAAGAAGGTCACTAGGTCAATATAAATTAAGCCGAAACTTGTTAACAAGATAAAAAAGACAAAAATGAAAAAATATATTTGACACATCGAGTTGGTAGAACAACGAACAGTATTAAAAACAAATTTCAATTCCACCGGATTTTTAAAATGCTAAAACACTTCAAGGAACTACTGTAAAAATTGTTTGCAGCAAAAAAAAAACATTCTTAGATCTGGCAAGTAAGCCGACGAAACATGAGCAGACAATAGGCAATTTTTTTTGAACCGGAATATTTACCGTTTAAAAAAACCAGATCCTAGTCAGCTTTGAACCCGAGACCTTTGGCATCCCAGGCGTGTTCGTTACCTCTAGGCTAAGTGTGCAGGATTCAATAAGGAACTTGAATTCATTTTGAAACAAGGTACTATAAGTCCATATGAGTCCTGGGGAAAAAATTGTTCACGGGAAAAAAGCGTAATACACGATAGCAATACCGTTATCGCAAAAGTAATCAAACTTGAGACATATATTCTGTCTGAAACCTATTTTTTGTCTGCAAAGTTTTCTGAAATCGGTAATTTGCTCTTTCACTGTTTGCGACTCTGTGTAGATCTCACCTTCTTGCAACCCTCTTTTCTATACGCGCTCTAGTTTCCAAAAAGAGCGTGCACATAGTTGACAAGAAAGAATGTTACCACATTAACCCATGTCCTGTAATGCATTTTAAAAACAAAAGATACGTTAAATCAAAAAGGAATAAAAATCGAGTTGCTTTCTAACATCTCAGCAAACAAAATTTTTCTGAACATCATTATTAAATGTTAATTATTAAGGGCCAAGCAGATTGTCTAAGCACATGATCTTGCTAATGAAACCAGTGAAACTTGGTTATAATTAACTTTGAAATCAGTGTCATAATTTTTGAAAGTTTGAGGTTTAAAAATAAAAAATAGCACTATTATCAAAATTGGTAGAACGATTAGAATTCTGAGATCTACATAACAATCTCTCCTCCCCCCTATTGTATCTACTAAAAAATCTCCACCCCATTAAATAAATACAGTAAATTAGCACTGAGTTTTCTATTGAGAATTCTGCTGCATTCTGATTGGTCAAAAAATCGACCATTTTGATGTACTTAACAATCTCCTCCCCCCTTTCTTAATTTTTGGCTACATTGGTCAATTTATATCGTCGATTTTTTCATTCAGAAGTTTTTTATGAAGAAGACCCTAAAAATTGAATCGAGGACGGTCGAATGATGTTTAAACTATTATCTTGTTACGAAACAGAAGTTCTTAGTTGAAAAACTTCTCCATTTGAACCCATTTAACTGTTTATAAGTCCAAATGCAAAAGTTTAGGAAGTGTCCAAATTTAAATAGTGGTAAAATAAGTGCTCGGCAGTATTAATGACATAAGCAGTAGTTTTTGTAAGCAGTAGTGTTCTCTTAAACTTCCTTCTTACAGAAAAACACTTGCTAATCCCAAGTGTAACAAAGTTTAGAAGCAACATCAAAGCGTTTTATTTTGAGCACATTTAATGTGGAATCTAATTTCAGAGTTCATAAATGGCTGCAGAATTTTACGGTAGGTCACAACTTTCGAATTTCAAACAAATAGATGGTCTTAAACCCCTTCGATTTTCTACAACAATTGATGACTGATATTTTTCGGATTAAATTAACCTGAATTGAGAAAACTGGATAACATTATATTGTTTATTTCGATTGGGAAATCTGCAAAATTAAACTCCACGACTGTCAAAACTAGAAATCAATCGCGTTTTTTGTGACCTTTACTTTTTGGTTGTGAATAGTGGAGCCTACATCCTTTTTAACGAAGAAAACGAACTAAAGTTGAAAATAAATTAAAAGTCAATCCGCAAAAAAGTAAATTTGAGCCTGAACAAATTTTATGACTTTTCCTGACAAAAAAAAACAAAAAAAAACATCGCGATATAAGAGTCTGAACTACGTTCATCGCCTCTTAAAAAATGTTTATCTCATCTCATCATAAAACTGAAAATCATAACAGCATATACAAATTTGATCTCCCGTTTCCAACTCAAACTTTAAGCAGATCATAAAAACGAAAATTCTCAAGAGCAACTGTAAAATTCATGTTATCCTACGTCTTCCGTCTCCAACTCTCATTTTGAGGAAATCCATGGAAAAAACAAATGCATTACGATGTCAAACTGTGTATTTTGCGAATTGTAAGCGAATTGCGCAACAAGGACGCTCTCTTTAATCTTATTTTTTTGAACGCTCCGACACAGCTTTAACATATTTAAAGACTTATCTCTGGATTCCGAAGACCTACACACACCAAATTGTTTGTCTATCTGGTGCACAATTTGGCCTCGGAATAAATTGACTTTTTTTGTTATTTTGAAAAATCAAACATTTTTGAATTTCAAAGTTAAAAATAATTAGCTTTAAAGCTCTTTCAATTCAACGAACATTTTATGACTGAACTTTTTTGATAAATTACTCAATTTCAGAAACTAGATCAGCTGGGAACTCTGAAAACCAAAACCCAGTTTCGAAATTAGAAGCCGATCACGTTTTTGTGACCTTAACAACGTTGCTGTTCTAACGTATCGTTTGCTTTCCTGTTAGCAATGGAAGGAATTAAACTTAACAAGAAACCAAAAGTCAAACCGCGAAAATTCAGTTAATTTCAAGCGGAATCATTTTTCAAGACTTTTGTAAAAAGTATAAACAAAAAAGCATCAAGATATTTATAAGAGTCTTCACTACGGTCATGGACTCTCAGTATGATGAATTGATCGATCCGCTTGATGGTTAATTGAGGTTTCTGATTTGCTGGGGAACATTAACAAATAATAATAATTTAAACACAGAGGCAAAACTGTGCTTCGCAAAAATTAGCGAGAACACGGAAAAAAGCAGCTTTAAAAAGTGCAATAAGTAGAATATTATAATTAAACCTAAAAAAAAAGCAGAAATATTTTAAAACAACAACTGAGCTACGGCTGAGTTTCAAACCAGCGACCTAGAGATTAAGAGTCTCAAACCTAAACCTTAACCATTCAGCCACGGACGCTTAATAGACACTAAACACTAGCCACAAATAAAGCAGAGAGCGCAATTTCCAATGCTACAACGAAACTTCCAAATGAGAGAAAACTTTTAATGAACAATTTTATTTGCGAGTTAGGTTAGGAAAAAAGGTTCGTTATAACATACTAAGTTGATCGCAAGTGTAAAAATGCATCAACTCTGTTAACTTATTACTATTCGAATTTCAAAGCACGTGCTATCAAAATGCCGAAAGGTGCCCCAAAAGCTGCGTCAATATTTGCGACTAAGTTTAGAGAAGAAAGAAAGTTCGTACGAATACACTTTGCTTCGCAAATGTAAATAGGTTCATAGTTATTGAGTTGATTTAAATGTTTAATATAACTTTTGGCTCGATCACGAAATGATTTAGTGGTGAAAGTTTGAATGACAATTAGCGAATGGCATGAACTAGCCGAGATTAGATAGCGTACGGGCGTTTAAGAGACCGAAGTACACGCTGGAAATGAATAATTTTTGGCCTTTTAGCTTCTTTTCAACTTTATAATGAAATATACTTCGGGTTTGCAGGAGTTTTAGAGCTAATCTCGGTAGGCATTTTTGTTAGTCGCCATAGTAATTGGTTGCTTGCAAATTTTTATGACTTCTGATTTGACTGACTTAGTTTTACAGCCATATTTTTTCTGTATTTTCGGCACTCTTTAATACTTATTCTCTCATTTACTTTTTTACTGAGCCGTTAACAGTATATACTAGCCGACAAATTTAGGGAAAGTACTGAAAAAAAGCCAAAATTCTGATAAACCATGAAAACCTACACAGACGCGAAGCAGAGCTTCGCACCACTTGCGATGGAAAATTTTTTACAAAATCAGATTGGAAAAGTTTTGGAAAACGGTTTTGAAAACAAAAAGAGCAGCAAAATCAATTTGACTCCGACTGACGTTTTAAACCTGTCAGCTACGCAGAATACACGCGATAAAACTATTTGTAAACAGCGGACTGATGAAAAACGATTTTATATCAATTTACAAGAACCAAAACAATCAAGATTAAGCAAAATACGAGCCCCACCCGAAGAAACTCAAAAATTTCTAAAAAACAACATTCAATTGAAAATGATTAGCTTCAAAAACAATAACAAAAATTTCAAAATCGAATAATTATTATTCTTGCCTGCTAATTATTCTTCTTCTCTTCGTTAAAAAAACCTCACCTTCTTAGAAATTGTTCCAAATTGAAATTAGCCATGCTATTTGCTCTATTTATTATTTTGCTACAGTCTTAACCTATCAGATTGTACTTAACAAAGAGTGTGGGCATCACGCGCTTTGTTTTCAAAAAAATCATAGAATTTTCGATTATTTCATCCGTTTTTTAAAGCGAACCCTACTCCATAAACCATGAAATGTAGTGGGAATTTTCAGGGCTTCGCCCTGATACGAGCAGTCTTGTTATTTTTTATCAACAAGTTGTCTGAATGATTAACAAATTAAACGCAAGTTCAAGGATAAATCATACTCTTTTCTCATCGGGGTTAATTTCAGAAAGCATCACTGCATTTCTGCGAATGATCAAACTTTACGACCGATACAACGAGCGATACAGTGAATTCCAAACTATTCTTTTTTCACCAATTTTCCATCAACTTTTGCAGTCAGAAGGAGGTTTTATGCATCTTTAAAAACCACGCAAGCGGCCAAAAATAGATTAAAATTTAGTTTTTTTTTTAAGTCGTGACTCGGATTCCGCGAAGATTCGGTCTGAACATTTCCCTTTTTCAGACTGATTCATTGCCTGCGGATGAGAAAAGATTTGTAAATAGAAATTTTTCCTTGTGTTGCTAGCATTACTATGGTCAGAAAATGTTGTGTTACTTGCAGTTGCTCTGCAAGTAGCACAGAAGGTTTCGACTGCATTTATCTACGCAAAAAAAACTTGTGCGAGATTTAGGTGGCGCTTTTTGAAATCCAGAGCAAATTTTTCTGAATAGGCAAAACTGCAGACCAGTTCTGTTCGACAGAGACAAATTTGGAGAGAAAAAATTGAATCTGAATCAGCGCTGAAGAGGCTTTAACCTGATATCACCCTTGAACCCCTGCAGGTTTTTTCGACAATGTTTTTAAACTAATAAAATGATTAAAATTTAGAGTGAAGTCACTCTACTTCACCTACTGATTGATTGTCCCCGGCCGAGGGAAGTATTTTAATACGCATAGAACAAATAGTAATGAAATTAAACCTGTAACTTAAACTAATACCGGTTAATCCTGACTTTTATACTCAGATGATAACTCAGTTGAAGAAAAAATTACTGCAAATTGAATTAAATTTTGCACATCAACTGCCCTATTAGAAACTATGGTTGATTCATGAAATAATTTCAAGACCTAGATATCTCAACTCAAAAATGATTTCGTTTCAAAAATACTCATTTTGTATCTGTTCAAAACCATAGAGCGATAAAGCAGTTGTGCTATCATTACACATACTCATAACTCATTATTCTAAACTAAGTTAATTAGTCAGTTTCGCCAGCGAACTTTCCGTTTCTTTGATCAAGCTAACAAGAGCTGTATTCTGCGCAACAGCCTTTGCTTCTCTGAGGGCTTTTAACCTAGTCAGAAGTACTGCTCTTGTCATTGGCTTGTTGACGCTTGCACTGTTGGTGTCCAGAATAGCTTTTAACTCCTCGGACGATTTGGAGTCCATGTTTTGGATGGTTAAGAACCTGCTCTCCATCACTTTGATTAAGCCCAGGTATTGACCATAAGGCACTTGTGACCTAGCAGCTTTAGCATGTGTCTCATTGAACACATCTTGAGCCAGTTTGATTTGACCTTTGTCGAATCCTTCACGGAATCCATCCTAAGCACAAAGTTACTCATTTTTCAGCAGTTAAACAACATAAAAATAAGCCGGTAGCTGTGCATGTATCACAGAAACACACGACCACATTTACAAAAAAAAACATTTTTTCAACGTGGGATGAGAGGAAAGCCGAAAGCTTAGAACTGAAGTAAATTAATTAAATCAAATAAAGTTGTCTTGAAAAAAATAAATTAATGAAAATTGAACCGGAAGCTTCAAAAATTTCGTTTCCTGGATCAAAAAATCACATTTCATCTAAAAAACGTTACTAGTTCATGATTAGACTAAAAAGCAACTTCAAACTGGTTTTTCTAGACATTTTTCTATTCATGATATATCGCTCAACACATTTTGACACAGAGGCGAAGCGGAGCTTCGCACCAATTGTGATACAACAAACAATGGCAAGGCAGCTAGCCCAAAAAGGACGCAAGCTGACGCAAAAAAAAATAATTTTTTAACGTTTGTCTGAAATGCGGGTCAATTTAATTGAGAAATTCAACTGCCAGTGTTAAATAAGCTTTGAGAACAAACTTCATTAAGCGGATACTGAGCAGACAAAACTAAAGAAGACGATTTTTGATTCAAAAAAAATCAAAATTGCGCTACAAAATGTTTTGAGTAAAAAAAAATACTTCTAAGTTTTACAACACCCCTCCCTATTTACCTTTCCGTAAGCACTAAAACCATTTCAAAAATTTGGAGCTTCATACAACGAATTAACAGGCAACTAAAAAGATACGCATCAGCCGAAACCATTTAGGCCAAAAAAATACTGAAGCCAAATACTTAACTCGAAAAGTGAAAAAAAAAACGAAAAGTAAAAAGCGAAGAAAACTAAAAACAGGAGTTGATTTACAACCAACAATAAAATTTCGAACAGAACGACCATTTAAAAGGCAGAAATGCTCAGAAAAAATATGTTGACAGGCACTCTGCTCTGTGGCTATCAGCTAACTTTGGCTGTGGCTAACAGCCGAGCTAACGGATTCAACGGATTTTGTTGAACTAGTTGTTAACTAGACAAAAGTATATATTCCAGTTTGATAACGCTTGCTAATCGTAAGCGCAATTATTGTTGGTGGCCCGAGATTTTGCGTGGAAAAAGTATAGAAAACTGAAAGACACCATACCAAAATGGTCGAAACAAAAACTAAAATTATTAAAAAAAAAGCAATAACTGAAAAAAAAACACACATACCATCTTTCTGTGTGATTAGCATAAAACTTCATAATGTTACAATTGCAAAAAAAGACATTGAAAAATATCCGAAATCTATCGCAGTTATGCTATAAGAGAACGAAAACTTTCCATTTACTTATAGAT
Source organism: Symsagittifera roscoffensis (assembly GCF_963678635.1). Classification (NCBI taxonomy): domain Eukaryota; kingdom Metazoa; phylum Xenacoelomorpha; order Acoela; family Convolutidae; genus Symsagittifera; species Symsagittifera roscoffensis. Next base: position 10,108,894 of record NC_087063.1, on the reverse strand, counting down.
AACCAGAACAGGAACTCTGAAGAATCGTGCAATTAAGTAATCAAAAATTACTTGACAAAACAAACGAAGAGCCGAAAACAAAACTGTTGTCATGAAAAAATTTTGAGATTTAAAATTTTTTAGGACCCATCCGTACTGAAACACATTATCGCATAAAACCGTATTTAGCCCTCACAATGATGCAATATGAGTTGACTTAGCAGATATAACATAAGCCGGCACGGTTTAACCGAAGAAACACGAAAATCAGACTAGGTAAAATTATAAATTGGGAACTTTCAACTATATTCAGAACTGTTTAGATCAAAATAACCCATGCTTTAGAAAGTTAGCCAAAAAAACGGCATTAGATAACTGAATGCCATTTAAAAACATAAATAACCAAGTTGGAAAGAGTCCTAAACGCAAGGAAATAAGTAAAAATACTCAATTTGAGAAAACTGGACAAAAACTTTAGGGTTGGTCGCCGAAAATGGTTGACATAAAATAATAAAAAGGAGGCCCATTGGTTGGTGAGAGGTCAAATCTCTTAAGTGCAGGCGTCCACTCCCTCTAAATCCTCCCGCGAATTTACTACTAGAATGCTTCAGATGGTTAAATTCTACCAAACACTAACACCGAGAAATTGATTAATTTGACAGTCTTATTTTGGCAACGTTTTAAATCAAAAATGTAACTGATAACTGTTAATTGTAACTGAGAGCTGATGCTATCGTGGATTTATTATAATTTCTACCTAGTTTTTACAATGACGCGTTGATTGTGGAAATTAACTTTACTTATTTAGGAAATTTATTCTATGTTTATTTTGGATTTAGAATTGTAGAACATAGCCAACAGAGAATTGGGAAAAATCAATGAACGCAAGAGAGCAGAAAAAAACTGACTATTTTGGTAAACTTCAACTTTTGAATTTCAAAGAAAAAATATGATCCTAGAACACTTTGAAATTCAAGAGAAATTCATGACTGATACTTGATAAAGATGACTCAATTTGAGAAGTGGATCAAAAATTTTAGGTTTTTATTCGGCTGGAAAACCTGAAAATTAAATCCAGTTACGAAATTAAAGTCGATCACGTTTTCCGTACGTTTTTGCTGCTCGCTAGTTCGCTTCAAAAAAGTATAATCGTGAAAACTCAAATTTGAGAGTGAACAAAGACATAAAAAAACATCGATTCATTAAAAGTTTTAGTTTTGGAATGGACGTATAGTGGGCAATTAATTTGGCTATATTCTGAAAAATATTAAAAATTTCTTCCTCTTCTTCGAATGCACTTCACTTATGAATGAAAGCACAACTATAGTTTTTTAAAGACAAATAAAAATGGCAAACTGCGGAAGTGTGGGCTATAAATTTTTTGCTACTAGGCTGGGAGCTAATACCCTGAAACATAAATACTAGTGCGTAACTTGCATATCCGGTGCTTCAAACAGACTTATGAATGTGAAAATTGCTTATATATGAAACATCTGAAAAAACCACGAGATTAAAGTCAACCGCAAGAAAAAACAGGGGTAATCAACAACGCTTACTATTTCGTAAATTCAACAGTTTGAAAACAAATTCAACTTAACGGTTTTTTTTTCAACTAAAACTGTTGGAAATTTCGAGTTTTTTTCGGAAATTTCTCAAAAATCAGAAACATCACAACACGAAATATGAACGTTATTGAGCAGACAAATTTTGAGGCAAGACATGCAGCCCCCGAGCTAACCCTGACAGCGCCCCACTATAGTCACTATAATAAAATAATGTATAGATTGATATAGATAGATGGATGAACCCCCCCCCCTTTACCCAACACTCAATGGTGGAATTTAACTACAGCTTTACATTCGGTTCATATAATTAGCTCAGCAGTGACAAACTTAAAAATCGAAAAATTCCCAAGCATTGCAACATACGATATAACTTTAAAAAAACTAAATTACAAAAGAGGCCCTTCCGTTTAGTTGCGGTAAGTGCACAAGCTAAATAGGGCCATACCAGCGTTTTAAAAATGCATATATATCAGCAAACTGTATCATTTTATCAATGAAGTCATAAATCAGCATTAAATGCATCGTCGTAATGTTAATTTATCTTAGCCGTCCTTCGTCTACAATAGCGCTAATGGAGTTGTCGATAAATTAAACTTTGCGCAGCGATCTGCACCCCCTTATATAAAGTATAGAGCTCTTTCTATGTATTTTAGTTCTTATGCATTTCTTCGATATAACTTAAACGGCAAAAATTCTTTCGTCAAACCAAAAATGCAAAAGCGATATTAAAAAATTTTAACATTGTTAGATAGTTAAGCCCGCATTTAAATATATGATAGATAGACTCAACCAAAACCGAAACTGACACAATAAAATACAATGTAGTCATTACAAGGTTTCTTTTCAAAAGGAAATCATAACTTTTTTCTGAATTACTTTAAAAGCGTCTGATAACTGTTGATTATAAGCACGTCTAGCCATTTCAAGGGATTCATCCTCTGGTCCTCCATCCTCATAGTCTGAATCGCCATCAATAGACAGTTTCCGAAGTTTAGGGGCATCATTTTTCACAGTTTTTTGGAGCGATGAGCTGACTGGTTCGTCTTTTGATGACGACTGCAAATTTGAGCTACTGGGATTACTCATTCTCTTTTACTATCTATTCAGGTGGCATTCTGTTATCTGAAATGGAAAAACCCAAAAAATAATATCGTTCGGCCACCAGAAATTTCATTCTAAAAATAACGTTTTTCCCATTTAATCCCTCCCAGCCTAGCAACAATAGATGGCGTGACTCCGAGCGGACAAAAACGTCTACAAAAGTCCTTTAAAAAAAGTAAATTATTAATTCCTTAGAACTATGAAGAGGTACACCTCAAGGGACAATCCTGTGCCTGCTTTTAGTGAAACTATACGTTAATGATTTTGGATTTCATGTACTTATTGAAACCAAATTATAACAGAATGCAGACGATTGTTAAGTAATCAATACTAGCCAAGAGTCCGTTTCAGCTTTATCAAGACTGCAACAAACTTGATTAAATTAGTCTTATTTTTTTCAGAGCCATAAACTCATGCTGAACGCTTCAAAAACCGAGTTTATATCGTTTTGCGAAAAAAATGAAATTCGTCTCAACAAGGATTGTAACATTCGCCCAAATACTACACAGCGACGGAGCGTAGAAAAAGTACCTATTAACGACTGGCAGGCGTCAGTTACCTTAATCCTACTCGTTTTTCACCGTCTCGACCTTGCCAGTTGATTTTCTGGTCTGTTTAGGGCTAAGTAAAAATTTACTATTTTTAGGCCATCAGTCAAACGACTTTTGATCAGCTTTCGTTTACATGCGAACACAACCACATAGCTGAGTCTCGGATCCTCAGACTACGTGATTGCTATTAAAAACACGGCTCGAAGCTTCCTTCTCCACCAATTTCCACTGCTAAGAGTCTTATCGTGTGTTGTTGCCACGATAAGAGGCTTCGTATTTCTCGTCTCTTGTGCGACCGTTTTCCACAATATTTGTGGTTGTTCTGTTTTTTCGTCCTTTTCAGTCAAAATGGCCGTCTTTTCGTATTTCTGAGAAATATTCACTCTTCAATCGAAATTTTAAAATAAAAATTCTAGAATATTCCTACCCTCCTTCGCAATACTTTTTCGTTACTAAGGCCTTTATTCGTCTTTTTCCGTGTCGCCGGAAGGTTGTGCTGTGCCATCTGGCAGAATGGCACATACTCCCCGGACAGTCCCCATCAATGTCCCTATTGATCGCATAACACCGGGTTATCGTCAAGTAGTTATCCAGTTTTTTGTAATCAATCTTGCAAATCGCATAAGAAAATGAAATTTATCTACCCCACCTCAACTCACTACGTGTTCACAAATGGCATCGTACTACATCTCACTGCCTTTCAACATTTTCACAAAATTTGCACCATGAGGAGTGTCCTAGATAAAATTTCTTTTCTGACTACTTACGTCGTCTTGCCATAAAACTTCTTTTCGCTCTTTGTGATTAAAAAGTCGGACGTGGCACGGCCACGCACCCGTTAAAATTAACTTAACATTACTCACCAAGTATAATCAGTTATTTATGCGGTCCTTTCAATATTAAAACTAAGAAACTCTGTGGCTAGGAAAGTTATTGAGTTACCCACCCTTCCCGAGCGAGTTTACTCAAACTTACCATGTCGCCACACAGTGAAATTGTGTCCTACACAGGTTAAAAACTTCAGTCATGTTTAAATAGGTAAATATACTCACCTATGTTCTATATATATACATAAGTAGTATAACTAAAATTCTCTTTCAACAATTTTAACAATTGTAACAATTTTCAAAGTCTGGTTTGACCAAACTAAATCAAAACAAAAAGTTTAACAAGTTCAATAATCAAAACTTGGTTGATTGGTTCAAGTTTTAACACACAAAGACAATCAAGTTTTTTCTCCTTCTCTTCTTTTCTTTGCTCAAGTCTTCACTTGTTCTCTTCGTTCTTCATCTTCATTCCATTGCTTCTCCATCCTGATCTTCAGCTTCGCTGTCTTCTAGGACTTTCTCCAGCATGTCCATGGAGTTGTGGGCCGTGCCCCAACTCTCCTGTTCCAACAGCCTCGGTTTGCAACAAGGTAGCAGGTCCACATTCACCTTTTGCTCCCGGTTCCTGCAAAAGCTGTTGTGAAGACATAGGCTCACATTTCTTTCTAGGTCAGCTCTTAAGACCTCTTTCTTCTCATCTTCAGTTACACAAGGCGCTCCAGCTACTCGCTTCACCGCCGTGGTGACCGCGTTTCTGTGCGTCAGGACTGCTCTCTTATAGGCTCCCGGTCCTATATCCAGCTGGAAAGATTGATAGGCTTCCGTGTTCCTCGACATATGACGCTTCGCGCGTTCATACATCCACGATGTCATCACTGCACGGACCAAGGCATCAATCTTTGCCTTGACCATATTCTTTCAATGGCTTTGGGTATTCTCAGAACCTTGCAGGTGGTCCTGAAAAGATCCAATTCACGACTCATCTTCACGTTGCTCAGCTGCTCAGGAGTCGGCACGGCCATCTCCTGTTCACTTGTGTCCGCGTTAGCCTCCAACCATCTCACTGCCAGCATGGCACTGACCACCACGAATGACACCTGTTGATTCTGATCGGGCAACCCCGTAGAGTACAACTCTTCCACGTCCCAAACTAGCATCAGATTCCCGCGTTTGGGGTACCACAACGTCTGCGCCAAGCAGTGGCAAGGATACTCCCCATGGGTCCTCACTATGTTCCTTCGCGTACAATACCCTGAGGCTCCCAGCAACGGTTCCACCTCCATCAGAATTCTGTGTAAATCGTCTTTCTCTTCTATGGTGGGGAATTCAGTGGGTAATTCTGCCTCTGGAACTCACTCACATTACCCTCGTTCAATCTCAAGAACTCTTCCCCCACTAAGTCTTGCAACTCGCCTTCATATCTCTTCGGGACTGCCCGAAAGATCTTCGCCAACAAATCATATGACCTCTCCGACATTCTGCTCAACCTCACGCACTTTGGCACAGAGAAAAGTTGGTCAATCAACACCTGCTGCGTCCTCGCATCCATCACCACCATGTGCGTAGGATACATACTATTACAATATGGCGCGGAGCTTGAACCCACCAGATATTTTGAACCAGTAGGTTTATGATATGTTTCACTATCCTTCAGATTCATTTCGTTTTCCAGAGCTTCTCGCCAAACCTCCGATCTTCTGCTCTGTCTGCAATGCTCCAGGGAATACTTCCACGCTGAGGGACGTCACTAGCTCATGGGCACGCTCCAGGCGCTCAAGCGATTCTATCGAACTCGTCATGCTACAAAATCCCAAGGCTATGGTCAAGTTTACATCCGTCACCCCATGACAATCCGCGATCAACTCTATGCCACTCTTATCCGACATGCTCAATCTTCCGTACAATCGTGCCAGTTGTCGATGCTGCTCGCTCAGCGTAATCAAGCAGTGCCCCAAGTTGTAAACATGTCCTTCCATCCCACTATGTTGAGCCAGGCATGTGCCTTGCTTCAACCAATTGCTCGATGGACTTTCCTCGGATAGCTCCGTGGATGGGTTGCTCTTCCGCTTCGTCAACCTCATGGCCAGCAGATGGTGTATCATGGCCAGATCATGTAAACTCGCGTCATCATCCAGGTCTAACGTGATATCCGCTGTCATGTCCCAGATTAAACCGGCGTTAGAATGAGGACACCAAGAAGGCTTCATGAGTTCCCACATCGTTACTAGACTGGTTTTCAAGCGACCGTCCCAAGAACCACAATCAAAACTCACTTGCCCCTTTAGCTCGGGAACCGAGGGTTCGACCACTCGTTCTTCTAAGATAATTCCCAGCTTGGGTTGTTCCACCATCATCATTCCAGTTTCTTTAATCCGTTCAACCCAGAAATTGAGTACTATGACTTGCTCATAGTCGAAGTACGCTTCCCTGGCTTCTTCATTCACGAAGGGATTATACGCCATCCCCGGTATGCCAGACACATATTGGAACGACTTCAGTTTCCCTAGTGTTGCAAAGTCTTTTTGTCCCCTGACTGCTTCAATCAACTCCCGGTTCACTTTCAATTCCTTGTTGGAATATCTTCTCACTTCTTCCAACTTGCGATAGCCCTCCATGTCATTCGACTCCCTATTTGGTACAGTCAACGGTATATCCTGATATAGTTCCAGGAGTGCCCTAAGGAAGTTTCTTTTGCAATCAACTCCCTTTTGCCGAATGATCTTTATGCATTCTCCCAAAACAGGAATGGGGATACGATCCACCACGAACCTGACAAAGCAAAGGGCATCCTTACGCTTAGCCCATGCTATCGCAGAATCGTCTTTTGAAATCAACGCTCGCAGAGCTTCCATCAACTCCAGCTCCTGTTCCCGTGATTTCGAATCATTACTGGCCTCATATTCCGCCTTCTTGATGCCCATCAAGCACCAAGCCAACCGTACTTGCAGGTCAGTTCTCGTGCACGGATGAGCCAGGTACGCGGCCACCGTCGCAGGTGCATGCATCGTCTCGTCGAAGTATCTCTGGAGGGCCGCCCTCCAAGAAATTTCTAGTAGTTTTTTCAATCCGATTTCGTTCGCTTCCGAGGACATTACCGTGCCGTATTCTTTCCGATTTGAGTTAGAATTCTCCGTAAGCCTTTTCAGATATTCCTGCATGGCTCGCTTCTCGCTCCAAGCCATCAGGTGCCCTCTCGCGGAGTTCCTCGCTTTCAACATCTCCACATAACCCCCTGCTGGATCTCCCATGTGGACCGATTCCGGCACAGTGACTCGACTGTACTCGACCACGTCGAGTTGTCCTTCCAGTTTCAACTTGGCCATGTTGGTTCGCGAGGGCCTGTAATCTTCAAGTTCTCCAGATCCACATTGACTGATGATCTCAATCTCTAACTTAGTGTCTGCCAGGTTTCGTGCTGTCTTCTTTGATTTCATGGCTGTCGTGGTCAGACCTGCCAAGAGCATAGGGGGTATCAGATTCTCTTTTTCTCCCCCTGTCAGTGTCGCACCATCTCCTTGCCCGCTCTCGCCTGAACGACCTGCGCTCGTCAGAGAGGCCACCACTGCGCTGGCTTTCGACTTCACCACTCTCGGGTTCACGGCTCGACTTCCTATCTTCCCTTTTAGTCGCTTCAGTCCCTTTCTGGCTCGTCTGACAGGTAATTTCTTCGTGACCTGCTGATCATCGGCACTGTCTTCTGTAACTGACTCGGTCAGAACATCCGACTCCATGGATTTCACTATTTTCTCCAGGACCTCACGCATGATGGGTTGGTTCAATCCGACCTTCATTATGGACTGCGTCCCATATCGTCGTATCACGTCCCATGACCTTTCCATGAAATTCACTCGACTCCAGGTTGCCCCTGTCTTGCCTTCTAACTCACTTTGATATCTCTCCCATTCCTCTTCCGGTAGCGTACTCAGGAAGGATACCCTCATTGACTCTTCGATTTTTCTCCTCCTCGGTGACTCATGGAGCAATCTTTGCGGATCCCTGCTTCGGCACTCTCTCGCCTGACTTATTGGATCCATCGGGGATAAATCGGCCGACGCCTCCTTTGTAGGGGACATGAAAGACGATGGCGTCATCAGCAATAGACTCCCATCGACTTCCCCATCGTCGTCTTGACTGAACCTGTACTCTAGCAAGTCTCTCTCCAACGCTCCTAGATCCGTCTCACCCGGTTTTCCCTTCTTTCCCTCGATGTCGTTATTGTTATCGTCCTGATCCATCAATTCATCGTCATCTGCATCAGGTTTCTGAAGGGTCCTGAAGGGTCTTGTCGTGTGTCTATGCCCGAGTGTGGCCGCGCCGGTACGGTCATGTCTCCTGCGTGATAGAACAATTCATCGTTCACCAGGAATTCTACGGACTCCTCGCCATGTGGTGCCAGGTCCTCAATCGTTATGTATGAGCCTCGTCTGCTCTCCTTTGCCACTTCCAGCATCACTACTTTCACTTCTCCTGACCACTTCAGTCTTGATAAGTCATCTGTGGGAGTATACACCTCGTTCCACATTTCAGCCGAGACCTCTGGTCTCCTGGAAGGTAGTGCCTTGATCTTTTTCCTACTTCAAGCATCAGGAAATGAGAAGTCAAACGTGTGCGCGGCTGCAACATTCCAGCTGATGAAGCGCGGCTCCATCCCTTCACTCCACTTCAGCATTCTCTTCTCTGCATCATGAGCTGCTCCGATGCGAGGGGCAATGACGGGAGATGTGACTCCCAACAACATCCTCCTTATCGGTGGATATCGAGGGCATTGGTCCGGCAGCGGCCTGGACCCAGAAAGCCACGCTTGCTGGTTCTCTTTCGCGTGTGCGTAGGCTTCTGGCAAGAGTGGGACTCTCATAGCCACTCCTGTATCCTTCACTACTGGTCTCAAATTCCAAAGCTTTGGGTTAAACTGGATGTGGGAAAGGTCCTCACGGCCCATTCGGCACTTGAAGTGGTTTTTGAAATCCATCAACACCCAACCTGGCTCCGCTATTCTTCCGAACAGCCTATCGTCGCTGGCCAGCCCTCTCAGCTCCCTCTGCTCTACCCAATTCAGCACGGAACAATCCACGACTGAGACCAGGTTGACATACAACACAGAATTCCTGTATGCCTTGACTTGCACGTCCGGGAACGCGAAAGACATCACTGGTCCATACACCACCGTGACGAATTCCCGCAGTCCGTGAATCAGAGCCAACGGATCGATCCGCATCATGACAGCCAAATCTGTCAGCAAGGGCATGCCACAATACTGCTTACACTCACCCGCATCCGTCGCCACCTTATCTTCTCCCGTGACGCTTCTGTTCTGTTGCAAGAGATATTGGAGCAGGAGAGTCCTCCAGTATTTCATCTTCCTGAGCGAGGCGATTTCCAACTGCGCGTTGAACTCACGACTTGTTCCCTGGAGTTGTTCAGGGTAACGCAACAGCACAAGCAAATCACCCAGTCGACCGTAGGTCATGGCAATCAGAGTCAGGAGTCCATCCAATCTCAAATCTGCCAACGCTTGGGTGAAGAGGTTCGCCGGTCCCTTCACGAATTTTTCATGACCAAATGTTACGTATAGGGCTAATATCAGGCCAATCGACAACTTCCTGATGTCCTTGACGAAACTCGCGATCAGGTTCCGAGATGCCCTCGGATAGCACGTCGACAGGAAGGATGGCGTCCATCCCACTCCCATTCCACCCAAGATGGCATCCGATTGTTCATACTGTGCCCTCGTGGCTAGCACGTCAGCTTGGAACTTGTCCAGTGACATAGTGTTTACGTCCTGCATCAATTTCAACATCATGCCCCCAGCTAACTCCCGGGCATCAAACAAGTTCTTCAGATACACGTGTATCTCTTTTATCACTGCCGGCGCATGCTCGAACGCGTCTTCACCCAAGGTGCACAGCCTTGGTGACAAGTACAACCATACGTTGTTGTGCGGCTTCGTGCGCAAAGCCATTGCCATGAGATCTTCTTCCGCTGACGTCATGTTCTTCCTGACTGTCCTTCCCTGCTCATTCTCGGCATGATCCATCTGTCTGAACCAGAGATCATCAGCCACCTGTTGTACTAACAGATGATCGTCATCTACCCCTGGTCTTAACTTCAGCAATCTTGCAAAGTTGGACAGCTCCAACCCCAGAACCTCATCTAGCACCAAGCGAGTTGTGCTACAATCTTTGAGTCCCTGTATGGCATTGGAAATGTCAGCCCAAACGGCAGGAAGCTCAGATCTGGACGGGTAGTAATTGTCTGGGTCTACCACTCTGTTCGGGGCAGGAATTATCACGTTGAACCGTCCCTCTGCTATCGTTGTGAACATCGTGTACACAAACTGAAGGGGTTCTGGCAATGCAGCGTACCCTGGTGACAACACAAAGACCACCTTCACTACATTTTGGGTGAAACGTTGTTTTGCTGCTGTTTCTACCTCAGCCATCGCCGAGAGCAATGTCATTATCGCCTCCCCTATGACCTCGTTGCTCGGGATCGACCCATCCGTCAGACGTGTCAACAAGCCCCTGCTTTGCAGATGATCATTTGAGCCTGCAACCACTATCACCTGCGGCTCCATGCTGACCACCCTTCGTACACTTATCATCATGCCTATTGCCTGTCCCCAGTCCAATTTAGGCGCCGTCAAGAAAATCACGTCGGGCCAAAAGAGAGAACGGGGCGTATAGAGATAATCGGAACTGGCCACAATCAGATACTTGGCAGCTTTCATATCTAAGGGATCATAAGCTGCAAACAGGCCGTCGCCTATTGGGGCCTTCAGTTTCCCATATCTCTTGTCATCTCCAACCACCGTAGTTGTTCGGGGGTATTCCCTCGACTACTCGCCAGCGTCTGACCGGGTGGTTTAGCAAACTGCCTGTACATCTTGTGATGCTTGTTATTGGGCTTGTTCTCTGCCTGAAACTTGCCCTGGCGAGCAGGTGGCGTCAGTTCCCGGGCTCTCTGTCGGACGTCCGTAAGAGACCGGGTATTCAAAGGTCCAAAGGTATTGTCCTGAGGCAATCCATTCAAGTCTGCGTGCCGGAGCGTAGTCGTGGAAATGAACTGCTCCTGCTCTGCTAGCAGCCAATCCACGCCCGGTATCCGACATAGTCGCGAGACTGTGGGACTTTCTCCGCCAATCATTCTCATTGCGTCCTCCCGACACGTCAAAGTATTCATGTTCAGCTTCGTTGACATGTCCGTCTTGTACTGTCCCCAATGACTAGGGTCTGATCGGTTCCAAAGCAGCACGCTGCCTGGTTCAACTCCCTCCACTGGCACGGCGCTCGTAGACGGTCCGGCTGCTGAAGCTGGGTTTGCCATGGCAGGCGGATCGTTCCTCCTAGACACGGTCTGGGAGTTATTCCTGTTCTGATCAACTGATCTCCCGAGTCGGCTTTCAAGCGGTTGTGTTCTGGGAGGAGGAGCAGTCCCTAGCCTCTCTCTTACGTTTGAGCCCGGAGCGACGGTTGCAGCTGCAGCCGTCTCCATCGCCAAGGGCCCTAGGCGGTTGACGAGGGATTCGGGCACGCTTGCCCTTATTCTATCTCCGGTCGAGCTGGCCCGAGCCAGAGAACTGGTCGCCCTCGACTCCTGCTCCACTTCCCTCAATTGCGTCTGAAATACATCATTGACCCAGTGTCTCCCTCGTTGGGTGTTGAAATGTATTCCATCTCTGTTAAGCGCGATGTGATCAATCATGCGCAGCATGTTTTCGAGATCCAGAAGTCGCAGCTCGCCAGGGTTGTTTCTCACCAGACTGCGGATCATTTCGTTCCACCGTGTCACGTTGCCATTCATGAAGTCTGCCACTGTGGTGCCCACCAGCGGGTTTTGTGGTATCGTGCACAACACTACAAGCCTGGGCCTGTATTTCTCCTTTAGTTCGTTTAAGAGGCATACCAATAGAGGCTCCCACTTGCTCTCCGGAGTCACTGGGGCTCTCGAGACATCGTTGGTTCCCAGCATTATTACCAGTGTATCCAGGTGATCTTCGCTCTGGAATTCCATCATCTTGATGACCTGAGCCACTGAGGCTCCTCCAAAGGACAGAGTGGTAGTCTGACCATAGACGAAGATCTCATTCAGATCATTCACCAAACTGTCTCCGATGATCAAGTGGCGACTCCCTGGGGGAATTACCTGGTCGCTCGTAGCGGGGTTCCAGCTCATGTCATTCAGGCAGGCTTGAGGATGCTCCGAGGCCACTTGCGTGAACTGGTGACGTGCCATCAGATTCTTCCTAATGTCTACCACGCGGGACTTTTGAAAGGTTCCGCCATGCGCAGTCCCCGAGGACGCTACCGTGCGGGGTGCTCGCTCCGAGCTATTGGATGAATGATCACGACGTTGGGAAGGAACGATCCTACCCAATGTCCGCCCAGTTGTTCTGTTGATCTCATCCATTGTTGCTCTGGCCACTTGGTTGAATGATTCATGGAACTGAGGAGTGAGATAGGTGTCCGAAGGGTCTGGTATCGTGTTCCTTTGACTGGAAGCAGACTGTTGTGTCTGCTGAGGATCCTCGGGCCCTCTCGATGCACACAGCTCCTGTACTCTTGTCTTGGGGCGTGTGTCGCTGGATCCCTCCGAGGATTTCATTGTCGCCAGAACTTCCTGTGACACTTGGCTCGCCTTTGCCATATACAGCTCCTTCAGGTGCTTTATTTCATCCTCCTTGTAGGCCACCTGTAGATCTTCATATTTCTTTTTCCATTCGTCTCTTTCTCGAGCTATCGCTCTATACTCCTGGAGTTTGGCACACAGCTCGCTCTGATCTCTCTCCTTGTTCTCCAACGTCTCAATCGTCTCCGACGTCTGGATTTCTATTTCGCTCACCCTCACTCTCTTCGGAGGAGGAGAAGCTGTGGGAGAGTCGACCGAATGTGACGGGCCTGGCCCATCACGTTGTCTCTTCGCTCCGATGAGCGGCTGCGCAGGTGGGATCGGTAAGGGCATCTCACCTAGCCGGTGGTCCCTCTGTTCACCTAGTCCTGGCTCACGAGCCAGGTCGTGGCCAGACATTTCTCCACGCCGCCATCTCATCAGTCGGTTTCGACCTCTTCCCGGACTCACCGAAGGCCAACATCAACACGACTTCTGTAGGGAAATTCCCTCGACCCTCTCGTCCTAATGCATTGAGGAGCGCGACCAAAAACATCGCCAGCCCCGGGTCTTCTCGTGTAAAATCACAATCGATCAGCCGCTGATAGATCTCGTCTAGAGTCGCTCCTAGACTCGCTGAGAGGAATTCCATTAGTTCGTTCGTGTCACCCATTTCTGATCGTGTTGATTCTTGCTGTCGTGTATTTTCTTCCTGTCTCGTTTGATTCAATGAGTTCAATAAACAATTTCTGATCAATCAAGATCTAAAAAACAAGTCGCGACTTAAAACCATCATTTTTGGATTAAACATCATTCAACTCTTTAAAGCTCTTCATTGAAATTCTCTTCTCAATCCTGATTTGAAAATTTAACACCAAGGTGGATCGTCCACCTGTATCTTTGTCAGGGTAGCACAAATGAGCGCTGTCACCTTGATGACCTGGAGTATTCTAGGTCTTTTATGACACAAGACATAAAACATCTCATAACAATAACATAACACATAAACACATAAACATCCCACATCTATATTATCACATAAAAACATAATCCCTAATATTGTACCTAAAACCTATAGCGCACGTGCGTTCCGTGAGTATGAAATCGCTGTCCGTTATGACGATATTGTTTGAATAATGGTTCGGTAGATCAAAATACGATTCAAAAATTCGTCCAAAAGGTGGTTTTTTAGCATTCTCGCCCTCTGTCTCTAGTTCTCCGGTTTCTCTTGCCGATTTCAATTTTTTTATTATCAGATTTTCGGTGTGGGTGAGTCCTACCCCCACTCCCCGGACAAAAATATCCATCGACGTCCCCATCGATCGCCCAAAGTCTAGGAGATCGAGGTTGGATTGTGGAACACGTAGAGGACCATCTGGGGCGACCCAGTTGGACTCGGTATTGTCAACACTGATGTATTTGATGCCGTCTTTATCGACGTCCTGAATCGTCAGGATCGACTCTTTTGGATCTGTTGGCAGATCATGGAGCCATTCGAGCACGTGCAAGTTCGTTAGTTCTTGCTCATGAGTCTGTTCCGCTTCTGGTTCGAACTCCACTTCCGCTTCTGATCGATCGTCGATTCAATCCTGATCCATATCATTCACCAAGTCGTTTTCGTCTAGCACCGCCACTTGGTCCAGTCCCACTAGCGAGTCCATGACATCACTTACAACTAACCTGTCTACAACGAAGTCCTCGCCGTACGGATTGTATTTCTTCTTGTTTTTTCCTCTCTTGCTCTGGCGTGTTTCCATGGTGAGAGGAAAGTCAGGCTGTATTCCTTTGTCAATTTCGATTTGTTCCGGGCAGTCCCAGTCTTCGTCCCAGAGTTTCATCGTCCACCTCTACTCGCTCGGTCAACTCCAGATCCAGTGGTAGGTCGCAATCGTCCACCACCTCATTCCCGTCTTTTTTGTCGCGAGTACCCCTTTCATTCACTTCACAAGCAGGATCCACTATCAAATAGTCTCCCTCTTGCATGTCCGCTGGGATGCACCAGTCCTCTGACGAGGCATTGTGTGGTTTGATATTTTCGTAATGAGCTGCTCTTCCAGTGCTCAATCGATAAAAACGACCTCCTTGGTGCACCTCTGTTATCTGAAATGGACCACGCCATTTCTTTAATAATTTCTTGGTTCCTTTTGGTGGAACCACTTCCTGGAACACCCAGACGTAGTCGCCAACTGAGTAGGCTTTCGCATCGGCTGTCCTTTTATCAAACCTCCTTTTTTGTCTAATTTGCGCCTGTTGCGTGTTCCTCCTGCATAAGTCATTGAGGTCCTGCTGTCTTCTAATAACATCCCGCACGTACGTTTGCGGTGCTGTCCTCTTCCCCTCATATTCAGGGTAGAAAAACGTCAACGGGAGCGCTTTTTCGTGACCCGTTAGCATCATGTGCGGACTTATTCCCGTGGTGGAATGCTCCGTACTGTTGTAAGCACCCATCACTTGCGGCAAGTGCTTGTCCCAGTCATCCATGTAACGCCAGCAATAGACTCTCAGCATGGATACCAGTGTGCGATTTTGCCTCTCGACTAGGCCATTCGTTTGCGGGTGATAAGTGGTCGAGTGGGCCTGCGCTACCTGCGACCTTTTCATTAACTCCTTCGTGAGATCACCTACGAATGCTTTGCCATTGTCCGATTGGAACGTGATGGGGCAGCCATGCCTCGCTATCCACACATTTATCAAATGATCGCATGTTTCTTCCGCCGATGCTGTCATGCAGGGTGCTGCCTCCGCATACTTCGTAAAATGGTCGATCATTACCAGCACCTGATTATAGCCCGTTGCTGTCATGCAGTTTTTCTGTTGATCAATTTGCACCACTTCGTTGAAACCCGACGACTCTATTGACTGTAGGGGGAGCCTTAGTTTCCTGGGATCCTTCGCCTGCTGACATGACAGGCATGCGGCAATCCACTTCTCACAAGCCTTCTTCAATCCCGGCCATTCGAATCGTTTCTGTATCCTGTTGTACACTTTGTTCACGCCTTGATGGCCCATCTGATCTTGTGAGCGAAAGAGCATTTCGGTCTGGTACAACTGGGGTAACACTATTGAATTGTATTTATAAAGGACCTTTTCCTCCTCTTTACGTTTACAGGCTACGAATCCGTCCTTATCAGGTACAACAAGTCGTTTCTCTTCAGGTAGAATTGCTTCAAGATCTTGTAGCTGTCTTCTTCCAAGTCTCCCTTGTCAGGTGCTCCATTCTCGATCCATCTCTTCAGACTGCTCGTCCTTCTATCATTTCGTTGAGCCCTTAGGAGATCCGACAGCCTGTACCTGGCTTTCAAATACGTCTTTACCACGTTCATTTGCCCACTCATTATCTCCGGAGCATGAGCATCGTCCATCAACTTGACACACCATATCTTTTTCAAAGGCGTCGCTTCCTGCACAGATGGTTCCAGATTGGTACGGACGACCGTACCATGTGGCAGCAATCTGGTTGGGCGTTTTGAAACTGCTATCAGCTCGAGCTTGTCTGCGGCATTATCTACCACAGTGCCCTCTTCATCTGAGGTTTATCTGTCCCTGTCTGGATCCTGATGCGTTTCTCGGTCCAGCCCTCGCTGCTTCCAGTCTACCAATAAGGAGTGGATTGCGATATCTGACATATCGGAATTGGAAGTTGTTTCAGTGTGTTGTCCCAGGACTGGGGCCTCGAGTCAACACTTGAGTTGACTGATTCCCCAACATCATATTCCAAGTTGTCTGAGATGTTTCTCGACTCCCCGGACAAAACTCTGTCCATTGGTCGCTTTGAACCCGACTCCCCGGACAAAATTCTGCCCCTAGGTGGTCTCGTCAACCTCTCCCCGGACAAGTCGTCCTGCACGGGCTCAAAGGTGTCTGACTCCTCAGACAAGTCGTCCTTGACTGGCTCGAAGGTATCAGACTCCCCGGACATTGTCTCGTCCCCGGACGAACAATCTGGGCTCGGCTCGTATTCTTCTTTTGCATCCGTAAAATGCACTCTCCTCGCGAAGCTAGATTTCGACTTGATCCTAACTTCCTCAGTGGCTTGGGTCTGATTCAGTGTCCCATATTCAGTGAACGAAGTTCTCAACAAGACCTCCTTCGGCATCGAGGTCACCAGCTGGGTGACTATCGACCTGCAATCCCGTTCAACGCCTCGGCTGCGAATGGACACTGGCCTCTTCTCTGTTCTCTCGATGACAGTCAACCGCTGCATGGTCTCCATCCACTCACGATCATGCCTATCCACTTCCCTGTCCAACAAGTCACGGAGCTTTCCCATGACGTCCGGCGCCACGTTCACCGTCCTGTTCAATAGAGCCATGCTGTTTATACCCAGCCTGGTAAGTTCTTGCTGTACCAAATTGGATCGGACTAGCAGATCCAACGGAATGGGCTCGCCTCTGGCTAAAAGTTTTAGTTCCGCGGCCGTTTCCACTGGAAGGTCAGAGTGTCCGGGTATAGGATGCCCTGACTTGTCTAACCACCTAGTAAGTGGTAGTTTGTCGTAGGTTTCCTTGTCCAGAAATGAAAACCCGTCTTTGATTTCTGATTGGTTAGCCTGCTTCTCCTCGAGGCGCTCATAAAATTCTGTCTTTTTACTGAGGCTATCTGCGTTCTGGTGCTTGTCACGGGTACGGTGCTCTATGATCATGTGGTATCCATCCAGGCGTACGATCCACCGACCAATATAACTTTGGTCCATCGAATAGGTTTTCAGCCAGGCAAGGGCACGATTATCCACACGTAACTTGAACGGAGCACTCCCCAAGTAGGCCCTGTATTTTTCCACGAAAGTGATCACCGCAAACATCTCCGCTTTTGGTGCGCCGTACTTCATCTCAGTATCACTCAGGACTTTACTCCCGTAAGCTATCGGACGAAGAACCGTTCTCCCGTTCCACTCCTGCTCCTGGTGAAGTATGCCCGATATCGCAACCACTGATGCATCCGTGTCTAGCACAAACATCCCCTTCTCTGTTGGCATGCCGAGGACCGGTGCCTCGCAAAGTTCACGTTTGATGTTCTCAAATGAAAATTGTGCCTCATCAGTCCAAGTGAACTTTTTGCCCTTGTTTCTCATCAACCGTTGCATGCATGGGGTATATTTTGTCAGCATACCCCTTGATGAACTCTCGATAATAATTAGCGAATCCCAAAAAACTCAGCTGTGTATCTGTCTTAGGTGCCTTCCAGGTCAGCACCGCTTCAACCGCTTCAGGATCTGGTCTCACTCCATGTTTATCCACCAGGCGGCCCAGATACTTAATGGAATCTCTGAGGATTTCACACTTAGAGGGTTTACAGTTCAGACACGCCTGCTTCATGCAAGAAAACACCTCCTCCAACCTCTCTATGTGGTCTTCTAAGGTTGGTGTTGCAATTAAGACATCATCGACATAACACATGATGAGATTCCCGTATTTCTTAGTGACGCTCGTGAGTGCCTGGGCCATCAGTCGCTGGAGTGTGGCCGTCGCGTTGCACAATCCGAACGGCATCCTCTTCCACTGGAACAATCCCAGCTCGCACGCGAAACCTGTTTTCTCTCGATCTTGCTTTCTGAGTGGCACTTGCCAGAACGCAGAGCCCAAATCTAACGTCGTGAAGAACTTCGCGTCTCCCAGCTTGGATAGGCTCTCGTCGATGCGGGAAATAGGGTATGCGTCCTTTATAGTCACTGCGTTCAGATAACGGAAATCACAACAAAATCTGAGTTGTCCCCCTTTCTTTTTCGCCATGACCACGCCACAAGCCCACGGGGACTTCGACGGCTCGATCATGTCGTACTCCATTAACATCTCGATTTCCTTCCTACACACTTCTGACTTGTGAGGGGTCATTCTTCTCGCCCCTTCCCTATCAGGTACCGAGCCCTCTTCTATCTCAATCTCGTGTTCTACAAAATTACAGCAACCTATGTCGGCCTTATGTTTCGAAAAAACGTCTGCGTTCCGACTCAGCACCGCTCTGAGCGAATCTAGTTCCTTGTCTGATATTTTACCCTTCAAATGTTCTTTCTCAGGTAGGACCGGTTTATTCGCTGCTAACTCTGTTTTTGTCGGCCTCTCAGGAAAGTTGGAACAACTAGACAGCCCATCATCTGTTTCCAACTTTATTGAAAACAATTTCCTAGAAGATTTCAATTTATTTACCCTCTTCATTATACATTCTTGGTTCGCATGCAATGGACATTTAGTTACATCAAATTTTTTCAAGTTCTCTACACTCTGAAAGTCTGTGTTCAGAGGCAAAGCATAGCCAAGTTTCTTTCCCCTCTGTATTGTCACTGTTGTTGCTTCTGTGTTCAATAACACACTCACACACAGCCCGCTCTGAGTGAGTGAGAAGCTTCTTCCTAAAATAGCCGAGCTTTTACTGTTTGGATTTGGTACCAGACACACCTGTCTGTCATTGCTGAGTTCATTCAAGTTCCTCATCCTAAACGTCGCTACTACGGCTTGGTTTGGTTTTAATTTAACTTTTCAATCCAGAAAAATCGGCACCTTGGCCTGGTTAATTAAGATCTTATTAAGGGTCTCTTTTCATACTTTCTCTCAGGATCCTTGATCCTAATCAACCCGTCATTGAGATCGATCGTGACATCAAAGTTGCGCACGAAATCCCTTCCTAAGATGAACTGATCGGATTCGTCCAAATTCTCCACTACTAGGAAGCTCATCCAAAGATGTCTTCCTCCGAGCTGCAGTGAAATGATCGGGGTTCGTCCAGTCACATAGATCGCTCCCTGATTGGCGGCTGCCAACCTGATGTTTGTCGGTATGAGATCCGACCTTTCGAAACCCATGTCGGTCCAAGTTTTGACTGGCATGACACTAACCACTGCTCCCGTGTCTAGCAGTCCCTTTACTGAAAGTTGTCTGCCTTGCACGTCCAGCACGTGTGCGGCCAGATCGGCCTCGCAGCCTATGTGCACCGCATCTTGTTCGAGCATCGCGTTGTGTCCGATTCGTCTAACCTTCAGCTCCTATTGACCAATGTATATCCGGCCAATCTGATCGTTCGCATCAGTTATGTGAGCTTTTGTGTAGATATTGATGCCATCCACGTTCATTAGAATCAGGTAAGGGCCATGGACATCGATATAATGTCCATCCACTTTCATCAGCCTCGGACCTCCTGTTGTGAGCAGCGCTCGCACTGCCCTGGAGTCCAGTTTGGGATCTTTCTCCTTCAGGTAGTCGGCATAGATGTCCAGGTGGACTAGTGTAATCTCGGATGGTTCACTCAAGTTCTTGACCACCTGGTGCCCTGCGACTGAGATAATGGACATTATTTTCGTCCCCTCCTTCGTCATGCCGAAAGTTCTCCCAGATATAACGTTCAGTTTTAGTCCCTGTTTCCTGGGTTCCTCTTTGTCTTCTACTTTCGTCGTTTTACCCAGAATATTAAAACTTTCCCGAAGATCTGTGCTCTCCAGCTCCGACCTTACCCATTGCTCCACTTCTTTCGTGGCTAGGTCCTGTTTGACATTCTGCAGCGCTGTCCTTGCCGCCAGACCGTAATCCACCTTGAGTGGGCTAGACGACTCTGCCTCCAGGTTCGAGGTTACCACCTCGTCAGGCAGTTTCTTTACCTTCTTAGTCGTAAAGGTGCTCGGTGTCGTCTCCTTTCTCCGAGACTCGGCCTCGTTCATCAGACGTGCTCGACTGGCCTTGACACCCGAAAGCGCCTCTTCGTGGCGGGGATGTATAGCGTCCGCCACTGCATCCCAAAATTGAGTACAATCCGACTTGAAGTGTCCCTCCAAATTACAGAAGAAACACCTCGGACCATATTTCATGATGAGCCCTCTGACGTACTCTTCCTGATCCTCGTCGGTCGCGTCGACGTCCTCGAGAAAGTAGCCTATTGCTTTCATGTTCTGTTTGTATGCAGAACACGCGGAAACGTGATGGTCCATCGAACCACAATTCGCACATGACCTCCTCTTATCCATGTCATCGCGAGCTTTGTACCAACTGGAATTCGCACCAGTGTTTGTCCCGCTATAGTTACCATAATTGCTGTAACGGTTCTGCGCCCTCGGTTTTATGAGTAAATTTTCGCGTGACTTCATACGCAAATCATCGGGCGTGGGTACCTGGTCAAGTGACAGGGTGAAGTGTGTGGCCAACATCGTCTTCAATTCCTCACTCCTTACCCCGTCCATGAACTTCGAAGCAATCGCCAAGTTTCGCTCGGATATTCTCTCATCGGGATTGCTTCTCCTCCTAAGCAATTCAAGGTCGTCCAAAACTTTGTCTATGGATTCGTCATCTCTTTGACGCCTCTTTTCGAACTTCACCATAGACTGGTGTCCTTGTACTCCAGAGCCGAAACGATTCAGCAGGATGTCGAATATCTTGCGAGCGCTGTCTCTCTCATTGGCGCTTTTCGCCATTACACAATTTAGTGCAGTACCCTCCAGGTTGCTCGTTAGCGCGCTGCATTCTTGTTTCTTGGAGAGACTCTCTTCCTCAAAGTGTAACTTCATCACCTCTATCCAAGTATCAATGCAGCCGTCTGACTCGTCTTTGTATGACTTCGGCTTTTCTTGACCTCTCTCCTCTCTCGGTTGACTTCGAGAGTTTGGTGATGAAAGTTTCGAGAGATCTGTTCAGAGGCTCAAACATCGAGGCATACATCGTTGTGTCCTGTGAGACTGTAGTCAGATCTGGTACTGAACTGACTTGTGGCACAGTTGGCAACCTCGTCTCCGGGGTAGCATCTGCCTCCGGCTGTCTGGATTCGTCCAGCCAGGCCTCGACGGGGCTGGCCTTGGCCGCTCCTTGTTCCTAGGTTCGTAGTTCGTTCTCGAGCTTTGCTGGGCTCTGGCATTGCTGCCCGTACCATCTCCATCATTCGCATGGCGTGAGCGCTCCCTTTGGTTGGAACGCTCCTGCCAATTGCTCCCATTCAGGATCGCGTCAAGCTTCCGCATCATTAAGTCAGACTTGGCATCTAACCTTTTCTCCAGGCTAGTCATCGTGTGGGCGTAGATACTATCATGATCGTTCAACAATCGCTCGATCTCTCTCGTCATCCTAGCCTCTCTTTCCTGTGACTCCTTGTTTGCCTGTGCCAGGCTCTCCGCCAGGCATTGATCGGTGTTGCGAATCAGTTGAGCCTGATCAACCCTCGCCTGCGACTTCGCGTGCGTTAGTTCATCTCTCAGATTCTCTCGACCCTGGTGAGCTCTATCGTCAACCTGATCTATTCTCTTAGTCATGTCCCGTCTCAGTTCATCCAGACCATTCATTACGCCAGCGAACATGTCACTTATGTCGCCAGTGGCCCCAAATGACGGGGTTAGTCCCAAAGAAGATGAGGTCAACTGCGGCTACAGCCTGGTGCTTGATGACGCACCGCCTTTTTGCTTGCTCATCGACATCATCAATCTGTCGAACGTTGATGACGTTCCCATCGTTATCCCATCTGACATGGGCCTGGTCGGCGAGGCGGACGACGCCTTCCTGCTCATGTCGTTCCTTCGGCACGGTGTGAAGTTCATCCTTTGATCACCATCGAGGTTTTTCTCGCTCCTTAATTTCATTTTGCTCACTGAAAGATCAGGTTGACCTTTAGTCGATTCGGTTCCGGCAAACACGTCGGAGGCGCTGCTAAACGAGGACTGGCTACGCCTAGTTTTAAATTTTCGCGTGCTGCCCTTGCTCAGTCTGGGAATCTTATTAGTCGATCCTAACGAGTCCCTGCGCTGCATGCTTTGTGACAAAAAACAATATTCGTATGATTTAATGGCGATGCACACGCACCGCAAACAAGTTCAAGTTAAATTACCTAACGCTGCCTCTTCGATCTCGTAAGTATCAAGAATGTCTCATAGGTTTTTCAATGACAATCTTAGTGACTCAGCTAGAGTTACACACACAGGGCCTGCTCAGTATTGATATATTGCTAACTCAACCCTGTTGTATAGTATAACAGTATCACAAAATTTTCACAAGATATAATCAACACACAAAACACAATGGATAACCAGATAAGAATATCCTACAGGTGACAGCGACCTTTCGTCAGTATCAATTTATCGCCACACAATTTATCAAGTCACTGCTTTGTTAAAATCAAACAATCTTTGATAAAAAGCAGTGATGATTCAGAAACAGATCAATAAAACTTAGTCTTAAAGAAAAAGACTTCCCTCAATCGGAACGATCCGAAAGAACAAAGCCCAGGACACAGTCTTCTCAAGTGGGTGTGTATTTGCCTAATACACCCATCGAGGTCTTTTTTTAGGTGCCCTGCGATTGCCCGAGCTGTCCTTCTAAGTAGCTCAAGGCGACCTCTGATCGAAAATTTCTATAGTCTAAGAAAAAGCTCCCCCACACCCGGACTGCTCCAAGTGCACGAGAGTAGGGAACAACTTTTCTTCTCAAGTGAGTGTGTATTTGCTTAATACACTCACCGAGGTCTTCCTTTATTTGTTCCCGGATTGCCCGAACTTTCCTATTAAGTAGCTCAAGGCAACCACACAACCAAAATCACAATAAAAAAAAATTTTTTGTTCGGGTACTTCTGATACACCCGATCTAGAATCCAAAGTTGATCACGAATTTCCGGGTCAAGATGGGCTCCTATGATCCTAATAAGCACGCCTAATATCCTAATATGATCTTTATTAAATGGATATTTGCCGTCTCCCAAATTGCCACAGAAGGTTTCCTCAAGTTTCTAACAAGGAGGGTTGCTAAGAAGTTTAAGTCACTCCGGAGGGTTACTTCGGAGGGTTGTTAAGACACTTAGCCTACTTCGGAGGGTTACTTCGGAGGACCTCCAAAATTTTCAAATTTCTGAACCTCACTTAGAAGGGCCTTCAATTAACTTCAGGAAGCGTCAAAACAAGCTAAATTCTCTATGGGGGGCTGTTTTAACTTCTTTGGATGATCTCGTGGAAATTTTCCACTAAGGAGGGTTGCTAAGGGGTTTAGCTGACTCCGGAGGGTTACTTCGGAGGGTTCCCCAAAAATCAAGAAAAAAGGTTATGTTACCGCGATAGAGTCTCCAAAAGCGGTCCACCTGACTTAAAACTAGGTTGGCTGACACGGTCAACCTTCCCAGTTGGATACAAAGGTGTTTTGATAAAATTTTCTGCCGCTCGGAGGGTTACCTGTGATTTGGACCCTCCGAGCCAACAAATTCTAAAAAAATTTTATTTTCCGAGATTGTCAACCCAAAAACGATTAAGGTCCGGAAAAGTGGTCCAAAACGTCGACTTATGGTACCAAAATTATCCCAATCGGTTGGCTAGAGTTTGAGAAATTTCCAAAAACGTGTTTGTCCAAATGGGCTTTTTTCACCACCTATGTAGGTTCTGAAAAACGTTTTCCGCAATTCCTATTGAAAGTGCCTAAAAACAATTAAAATGAGCGTAGTAGCCCTGTACAGCACTGGAATAGTGCAAAAAACCGGATCAAAATTGGTATGGAGACAAAAATTTGGCCAATAACTATCAAATTTGGACCCTCCGATTCCTTCCTTTTCCAATCCTTAAGTCGTTAGCTCTATCTACGGAGCTAGTCGGAGGGTTACTCAAGAATTTTTCTGACAGCCGAGCACGTTATGCTAGCACGCTCCTAACACAAAAAATTTTATTGCTCTAACTCTAAAAACTCAAAAACTCAATCCCCAAAACAGATTGACAAAATTCAGAAAATTATCGAAATTTTGATCAAAAATTTTGGTTTTTTCCAACTTCTACTGAGTCTTCTCTCACGCGGTTTCTCTAGTTAGGGGGATCGAACTACGTAACTTATCCCTATGCAAAAAGCTTTTTGCTGTTCGGAAAAGCTCGGATATCCAAAAATTTGGGGGTCTATAGTTTGTCAAAAATCGATAATTTTCGACAAAATTTGGGTGTTTCTTGGGTCCAATTAGGAGATAAGTAATATATAATAAGGAGAATAACCTATTAGTAGTCGTTAATTAATAGTACTATACCCTCTTTTGCACTAAAATACCCGAATTAAGACCCTTAACTCGGAAATTTGTAATCGATGGAGGGTACAATCGGACCGCGCCAATCGTGCCCCCCACCACTTAAGTTTTAATGAAATAGTACCCAAACGATACTAAAATTGTTTCAACGATACCCAACAGTCGTTGTCGATGTTGTCCCCGATGTCCTTGTTGAGTGTGGAACACATCGGTCAGCTTGCCGCTCTACCCTCCGGTCACCGGCAAAATCACCATTAACGTGCTTAAATACTCAAATTACACTCAAGGGAGGGTATCCAACCCTTCACCAAAACACACAATCTTTCTATCAGAAATGATATAGATCAATCTGAAACAACAACAAATAGGAAGGTCAGATCACATCTCGTCCGAAAATAACATATAAACTGTCACTTTATGTTTTTTACTGTTTTTGGTCTTTTTTGGATTTTTTTACTGTTTTTTGTACTTTTTTGTTTTCAAATAAATTAATTTTTGGCTTTTTCTTGGTTATACACTATTTTTGTTTGGTTTTACGCTTTCTCTTTAATTGTTTTTGGTCCCGGGACCTTGGAACAAGCGGGCTCATGACTTCCCACCTAACCCTCCGGCCCCCGGAATTTTCGGTGTTAACTAAGTTAAAAGCTAAATAGTACTAGACGGACGGTACGCACCTTCCCCCTAGTACAATAACGGTCATTAGGGCCTCTAACTCGGGCATACGCCCGGAGCGGAGGGTTAGTCGCTGAAACGCTTGCTGATCATGATGGTCTTTTGCCTTTGACAGGCCCACCCAGGAGCGCCATAAAAACGTCTATGTAACATTCGCCCAAATACTACACAGCGACGGAGCGTAGAAAAAGTACATATTAACGACTGGCAGGCGTCAGTTACCTTAATTCTACTCGTTTTTCACCGTCTCGACCTTGCCAGTTGATTTTCTGGTCTGTTTAGGGCTAAGTAAAAAGTTACTATTTTTAGGCCATCAGTCAAACGACTTTTGATCAGCTTTCGTTTACATGCGAACACAACCACATAGCTGAGTCTCGGATCCTCAGACTACGTGATTGCTATTAAAAACACGGCTCGAACAACCTATTTTAATATGTTTTTGTGTGACAGTTCTATTTTAAATTCATTGGAGATGGATTGACCCTTTCCTCTTTCTAGCTACTCATATTCTAAAATATCAAATTATACCGGTGTTAATTCAGAGTTCTACGACATCCAAGTAGCTACAAAGTCAGTCTTATATAGTCCCTTCAAAAAAAACAGTCTCTGGGGGACCAAGCCTCCGCTCCCGTAATCCTCCTGAGATAACGTTCTTATCTCCTCCAATTTGTGGCACGGGAGGGTTCCGTGGAATATTCCTTCCCCACTGAAGCTTCCTTCTCCACCAATTTCCACTGCTAAGAGTCTTATCGTGTGTTGTTGCCACGATAAGAGGCTTCGTATTTCTCGTCTCTTGTGCGACCGTTTTCCACAATATTTGTCGTTGTTCTGTTTTTTCGTCCTTTTCAGTCAAAATGGCCGTCTTTTCGTATTTCTGAGAAATATTCACTCTTCAATCGAAATTTTAAAATAAAAATTCTAGAATATTCCTACCCTCCTTCGCAATACTTTTTCGTTACTAAGGCCTTCATTCGTCTTTTTCCGTGTCGCCGGAAGGTTGCACTGTGTCTATCTGGCAGAATGGCACAGATAAAAAATTGTTTGTTGAAATCTCTTCTGACTTTTCTTCAGGCAAATTTCCTAAATTCAAAATTTTACATCTAAATATTTTGAGAATGCGTTAAAATTGTAAATTCAAACTAAAGTTTTAGCATATTTTGTGAATCTTCAGGTTTTAAAAATTCTAAACTATCTGTACAAAATGATCTAAGATCATAAAAATTGTCACACACATCATTACTTCAAAATTTTAAAAATTCAACCAATCATAACTTTACAAATATCACTGAAATTATGTAACAACTATTGTGTAACACTTAAAAACATTTTGTCGCAAATTTCTGAGAGTTTTCTTCATTTTTTTTCCACATTTTCGTTTTGTGGCTAATTTTTATGCTAACATGTAAGTTGTTTCAAATTTTGTTTTTTTTGAAACAACTTACATGTTAGCATAAAAATTAGCCAAAAAACAAAAATGTGAAAATAAAAATGAAAAAAACTTTCAGAAATTTGTGACAAAATGTTTTAAAATGTTACATAAAAATTGTTACATAATTTCAGTGATATTTGTAAAGTTTTGATTGGTTGAATTTTTAAAATTTTGAAGTAATGATGTGTGTGACACTTTTTATGATCTTTGATCATTTTGTACAGATAGTTTAGAATTTTGAACCTGAAGATGTACAAAATGTGCGAAAACGTTTGTTTGAATTTACAATTTTAACGCATTCTCAAAAAAAATTCAAAATATAGTCCAATTGTTGTAGATTTGTTGTAACTAAACAATAATTATTTTCGAATTTTAACAAACCCAGAAAGTATCTCTTAATTTTTGTAAATTCCTGTTTCTTGTTAAAAATCCCCCAATGGTGTAACAGTCATCCGCTTACCTCACAGATAAGTTTAAGAGAAATAGGCCCAATAACCATTGGCTCAAGGTTCAAAGACACTACCTCTAGTAATGTACTACTCCTTTGTAACGTAATTTTAAATTTATTTTTCCCTTGTTTTAGTGGAGAAATCTTTTTAGTTGAAAAATCTTTTTATATTTTACCATGTTAGAATTGAAATGGTCTACATTGTAGCAGCTAGCTCACTCTACCACAGCCTGGAACAACTAAGCAACCCGGAAAAAGAACAATTTCTACCCAAAATTTTGGCTATTCCGGGACTTTCTTTAAACCCGAACACCACGAACCCACAGAAGAACCTCGCAAGCCTACTCTGCAGGGCACCTCTAGCAGAAAAACGTCAAGTGGTGGTGTGGCACGACATCATCATAAATTCTATCAACAGCCACCGCACAAACAATTTCAGATCTTGCACTGCAGAGGAATTGACAGAAATCCTGAAGACACTGACAAATATCAGCGCAATTGTATACTGTCAGAGAAACGGTACACCGGATATCAGGAACCAGCTGATCAGCTCGGTTATTTTTGTCATTCCTAATACAAAGTGTCTCATTTCAAAGAGGAAGAGAAGAACGGAGCTGGTCAACGAATATCAGGCACTGCACCAGGACATCCAACTGGAGCTAAAGTCTTTGAGGATTGTGTTGAAACACCAAGACAACCTGCCAGCTGTCTTGTCCAAGCTTCGTTCAAACACGAAAAAGAAATCTCAATCGAGAAGGAGGGCGGAGAAAAGAAGACTGGTGAACATAGGCGAAGCAACTAATGGTCGGACTGACGAGGAGGCTTCAAGGGAGAGGGTGAGTGAAACTTGTGGTATTTGAGTTGCTTTGTGTCACGTGAGGTTTATTCCTCGTGGCCTGCAAACCAATGAGCACAGTTGTACTCCCACCTCCATTCTTGATTTGGACTTTGAAAAACAAACTCATTTGGAAATTAGTCCGTGATTATGCGTCCATATATGTTAAGTTTATCAACTGTCACCAACGTGTTAAATTTTTGAGAGTTTGTCTAGAAAACGACTTTATACCTGATTTTTTGAGGTTCAGGGTACCGGAAAATGGGGTGTTTTCGAACCAAGCGGTACACAGTTTTCAGACAAAACTTCTAAGAACGGAGATAAACAAGGCAAGGACAGATGAGAAAAAGGTTGAAGTCAAACTAGAAAGGGCGAGAGGCGCAGTGCAGAGGGGTGTAAATGAGAAGTTTTGGCCTTCGGTAATTAAATATTTAAGTCTTAGGGGACAAAGACAAACAGCAACAGTCAAAGAGACCCATCGGAAGAAGCTAATGAAACTATCAGAAAGGCAAGACCGACCTCTAGGGAAGCAAGGTGAGGGTTCGGTAAGAGCTCTTGATGATGTTGAATTACCAAATTGGGTACAAAAAGTGTTGGCATTAGGGCCAAAGCATCCCGTCAGGGATAAATTTAATGAGACACACTTTCTCGCCGACATTGACATCTTTCTATCGGATCTCAAAAATCGTAAAGTCCCCGGGGAGGCCCTTTGTGAGATCGAAGCTGTGGCAAAAGCCTATGCTAAGAGGGTGAAACAAACACCATCTGACAAAAGCGTTGAGAAGGCCCGAAAGTATCTGAAGAGTAATGGATTAGTTGCGGTACCGTATGACAAAGGCGTGGGTTTTTTGTGTAATGAGAAAGGACACCTACGAGAACAAGTTGTCGGATACATTAGATTCAAATCAATTCAGCAAAAGTAAAGGAACAAGTGATGCGATTGTTTTGAAGATAGAAAGAGACATCAATAAGGAGTTGTTGGCTATGAGGAAAAAAGATGAAATAAGTGAGAGTCTCTACACAAGGATGAGGTCTACTGGGGGGCAGCCCGGCAGGCTTTATGGGTTGGCGAAAGTGCATAAAGTGAACACCCCATTAAGACCGGTCCTCTCCTTGCCTGGTAGCTCTTATTATAACTCGAACAAAGTTCTTGCTAAATTTTCGAGAAAATTGAGGCCGCAAACATCGAAACCAACTGACTAGATGCGAGAAAAATCTTAGAGAGCACTAATCTTGAGCCCAATGAAAACTTGATATCTCTAGATGTGAAGAGTTTGTACACAAATGTTCCACTGAAAGAAGCGATAGACATAGCTCTGAGAAAACTGTATGAGCAAGATGAACCATCATCAATTGCTAGGAAAACCATGAAGAGACTGTTGAACATGGCAGTTAGTCAAGTCCATTTCAAGTGCAATGAAACATGGTACGTTCAGAAAGATGGTTTGGCAATGGGGGCATCTCTTGCCATTATTTTAGCAAATCTTTGGCTGAAGCAGTACGAAACTGCACTATCAAGGGATATTCCCAAAATGTTTTTGCCCGAGAAAGATCTTCACGGAATATGTCCCGAGTGCAATAAGAAAGTCACGTACAGGTCAAAAGGTGTAGAATGTGAATGCTGTTTGAACTGGTATCACGTAAAATGCGGTGATATATCAGATGATGAGTATCGAAATATAAGTGAAACCGTCTGGTACTGCAGACAATGCATCGCAATTAGGGAGAAAAATAAGTCAGGGCAACAATCTAAATTGTTTCTCCGTTACGTTGATGATATAGTGAGAACAGTGAAGGGTGATCCTGAAAAAGTGCTACGGGCTGCAAACTTACTACATCCAAACTTACAGTTCACAATAGAGACACCAAACACAAACGGAACTTTGGCATTTTTGGATTTACAAATTAGTATTGACAAAAGCAGGAAAATTAGCTGTGGGTGGTATCAAAAACCAACAGATACAGGTACCATACTCAATTTTAGAAGCTGCGCCCCCTTCAGTACAAGAGAAGTGTGATTGAAGGAACTGTTCGCCGGGTTTTCCGCAGTACGTCAACATGGGAAGAATATGATAAAGCCATGAAAATCAACCGTGAGCAGTGGTTGGATAACCAATATCCGGAAAGTTGATCGTCGCGGGTTGCATCCCATGCCCTTGAAAAGATCATCAGCGAGGGCAAAAACAAAAAGAACATGGCTGAGAAAAAGAAGCCCTGTGATTATAGCAGTGATTCACCACCCATCTTGATGGTCCAATATAGGGGGAATCACAGTCAGACATTAGCAAAAAAAAGTGTGCGATATCACCAATGCGCTGATAATATTCACGACGAGGAAATTGAAAACTTGTATGCCCTCTCCAAAATCCTCTTTTTCCAGAGAACTGAAATCAAAAGTGGTGTACAGACTTGAATGTTGTGGGTGCAAATCCATCTATGTTGGCCAGACGGTCCGACATCTCACCACAAGGATTGAGGAACACCGAAAAGAGGATACCCCAGTTGGACAGCATATAAGGCAGTGTGGTAGTGAGCGTGGTAAGTCTGAGTTTAATTGGAAAATAATCGACCAGGCGTCCAGCAGCATCAAGTTACTTACATTAGAGGCCCTGCACAATAGGAAAGAGAGACCGGCAATTAACACGCGCGACGAGTTTAGAAGTAAGGAGCTGACACTAAGGCTATAGTTCCAGAATCGAAAAATTCTGGCTAAAACAACAAAATTTTGAAACAACTTACATGTTAGCATAAAAATTAGCCACAAAACGAAAATTTAAAAACAAAAATGAAGAAAACTTTCAGAAATTTGTGACAAAATGTTTTAAAATGTTACATAAAAATTGTTACATAATTTCAGTGATATTTGTAAAGTTTTGATTGGTTGAATTTTTAAAATTTTGAAGTAATGATGTGTGTGACACTTTTTATGATCTTTGATCATTTTGTACAGATAGTTTAGAATTTTGAACCTGAAGATGTACAAAATGTGCGAAAACGTTTGTTTGAATTTACAATTTTAACGCATTCTCAAAAAAAATTCAAAATATAGTCCAATTGTTGTAGATTTGTTGTATCTAAACAATAATTATTTTCGAATTTTAAGAAACCCAGAAAGTATCTCTTAATTTTTGTAAATTCCTGTTTCTTGTTAAAAATCCCCCAATGGTGTAACAGTCATCCGCTTACCTCACAGATAAGTTTAAGAGAAATAGGCCCAATAACCATTGGCTCAAGGTTCAAAGACACTACCTCTAGTAATGTACTACTCCTTTGTAACGTAATTTTAAATTTATTTTTCCCTTGTTTTAGTGGAGAAATCTTTTTAGTTGAAAAATCTTTTTATATTTTACCATGTTAGAATTGAAATGGTCTACATTGTAGCAGCTAGCTCACTCTACCACAGCCTGGAACAACTAAGCAACCCGGAAAAAGAACAATTTCTACCCAAAATTTTGGCTATTCCGGGACTTTCTTTAAACCCGAACACCACGAACCCACAGAAGAACCTCGCAAGCCTACTCTGCAGGGCACCTCTAGCAGAAAAACGTCAAGTGGTGGTGTGGCACGACATCATCATAAATTCTATCAACAGCCACCGCACAAACAATTTCAGAGCTTGCACTGCAGAGGAATTGACAGAAATCCTGAAGACACTGACAAATATCAGCGCAATTGTATACTGTCAGAGAAACGGTACACCGGATATCAGGAACCAGCTGATCAGCTCGGTTATTCTTGTCATTCCTAATACAAAGTGTCTCATTTCAAAGAGGAAGAGAAGAACGGAGCTGGTCAACGAATATCAGGCACTGCACCAGGACATCCAACTGGAGCTAAAGTCTTTGAGGATTGTGTTGAAACACCAAGACAACCTGCCAGCTGTCTTGTCCAAGCTTCGTTCAAACACGAAAAAGAAATCTCAATCGAGAAGGAGGGCGGAGAAAAGAAGACTGGTGAACATAGGCGAAGCAACTAATGGTCGGACTGACGAGGAGGCTTCAAGGGAGAGGGTGAGTGAAACTTGTGGTATTTGAGTTGCTTTGTGTAACGTGAGGTTTATTCCTCGTGGCCTGCAAACCAATGAGCACAGTTGTACTCCCACCTCCATTCTTGATTTGGACTTTGAAAAACAAACTCATTTGGAAATTAGTTCGTGATTATGCGTCCATATATGTTAAGTTTATCAACTGTCACCAACGTGTTAAATTTTTGAGAGTTTGTCTAGAAAACGACTTTATACCTGATTTTTTGAGGTTCAGGGTACCGGAAAATGGGGTGTTTTCGAACCAAGCGGTACACAGTTTTCAGACAAAACTTCAAAGAACGGAGATAAACAAGGCAAGGACAGATGAGAAAAAGGTTGAAGTCAAACTAGAAAGGGCGAGAGGCGCAGTGCAGAGGGGTGTAAATGAGAAGTTTTGGCCTTCGGTAATTAAATATTTAGGTCTTAAGGGACAAAGACAAACAGCAACAGTCAAAGAGACCCATCAGAAGAAGCTAATGAAACTATCAGAAAGGCAAGACCGACCTTACAAAAAAAATGCAATTCGTCTCAACAAGGATAAAAAATTGTTTTTGAAATCTCTTCTGACTTTTCTTCAGGCAAATTTCCTAAATTCAAAATATAGTCCAATTGTTGAAGATTTGTTGTAAATAAAAAATCATTATTTTCGAATTTTAACAAACCCAGAAATTATCTCTCAATTTTTGTAAATTCTTGTTTCATGTTAAAAACGAAACACCAACATTACCATGACACAATAAGAAGACCATTTCCACAAAGTATTTAGCACTACTAATCAGGAGGCACAAAATCACACCACTGAATACAATATTGGGAGCCACGACTAATTTTTACATCCTGGGAACGTAGCTGTACCTAAAAGAGAACAGACCTTAACCAGAACTAACAGAAGTATTGAGAAAATCCCCCAACGGTGTAACAGTCGTCCGCTTACCTCACAGATAAGTTTAAGAGAAATAGGCCCAATAACCATTGGCTCAAGGTTCAGGGAGATGTTACAGCTTAAAGGTTACCACCAAATTTCCCCCCAGTCTAGAAAAAAGAACTTCCCCGTGTGTTCGATCGATCAATGTCATCTCAAATCGATTACGAATCGATCATGTCATCTCACGTTTATCGCGGCTATTGAAACAAGAAGTCAATAAAATCAGAAGACTCCAATCATAATTTCAGGAAACTTGATTGGAATTTCTTCTAGTATAAAACTGGTATTCGCAATTTTACGGAAATAATCCATTCGATTAGAGCTGTCTTGTTCTCGACAGAGAACATCGCGAATTCCTGCGATAAAAAATTATCGCTGGGCATGAGAGAACCTTGAATGGGCAGGTAGACAAGTGAAGTTTCCCAATGGTCCAGAACAATAAAACTTCTTGAGTTAAAACTACTTATTTCCTAAACTTCCCGAGTTACTTCACTAACACTATTTATTTAATTCTAGAGTCGCGACACTATGTGAGTATTTAAGTTAATTTCCTGAGGGTAATTTTAAACAGTCATGTTGAAACAAGGCGGGTTTTAGGTTGATCCATCTGAATTGGATCAAAAATACACTGTCCAATAAAAACTAATGCTCTAATTAAAATTTCATCCAAGTTTCTAGCCGTGTTCGCTTGTTCTAGGTATCTAGCGATTTTGTTTCTATGATGGGGTTTTTGGTAGTGGCCTTTAAGCTGTAAAACGATTTTATAGTCCCATGTCTTGAACGATCCGATTTGGCTCGGACAGAATGAGGTACACATCACGAGAGATAGTGCCAATGGCTGTAGGGCCTTTTTTCTCAGCCTCATACGTGACAGAAGCGGACGACTGTTACTTTGTGTGTTTTGGCGCTTCTGGTTGTCTTACGACATCATGACTACGGGATAAAACCCACTTGACGCAGCTCCGTGCTACATGCCCTTTCTAGAGTACCGGTGATACGGTTCAAATGGAACGTGTCCACCTTCTGGTCGTACCCTGATAGCTTTTTGGGCAAACTTGGAAAAATTTTCTCGATACGCTTTCAGATACGAGGCTTAGCTAACCGAGTATGGGGGGCACTAGAGAAACAAAAAACGTGCGAAAAACTTAAGATGAAACAAAAATACAAAAAAAGACGAGAAAATGAAGGAAAAACCAGAAAGAACTGTAACATTTGCCCGGAAGTACATATCGACGGAAAATAAAGGTAGGTTCTAAAACTACCGACTAGTGTATAAACATAGCTCTAGATGCTTTTCAACGTCTTTACCAAAGCCAGTTCTTTTGGTGGTCTTTCTAGCATCGGGTCGACAAAAACGTTACTGCTTTCGGCTTCGGTCAAAACACTCAAATTAACTTAATTATATGCAAGTATAGTGAGCTCATGGCTGGGTCTCAGTATCCCCAGACCACGAGGTCACTCCTAAAAACAGAGCTACTACTATTTATTATATTACTATTGTTTTTGTTCAGTAGATAAAAATCATCATCTGCATCGAAGATGGATCAACCCTTTCCCTCAACTCCTAGCTTCTCATTATCTGAAAATGAATCCGGATGTTAATTAAATTCAATTCAGGACATGACCAGGAAGCTAAAAATTTATATAAAACAGTTTGAGTTTTGGGCCCGAGACCCCTCCGGATTCTGGAATCGGGGAAATAACGTCCTTATTTTTTTGGAAAGCCTGGATACGTCATCCCAACACCCTTCCTGGTTCGTGCGAATTGCTCTGTAACGATTGTAGCGGCACAATCGTTACAATTTTTGAGCAATTTCTGACAATTTCTAATTCTATTTGTCGTTGTTTCTTCGTAGTTGTTTCCACTGCAACTATTGTTGTTCTGATTTTCTTCTGGTTTTTCTCCAAAGTGGCCGTTTCAGCATTTCTCAGAAATGTGACGTCACAATTCGCCTCAAAAAAGTATAATCGGAATATCTCAAATTTGAGAGTGAACAAAGACATAAAAAAACATCGATTCATTAAAAGTTTTAGTTTTGGAATGGACGTATAGTGGGCAATTAATTTGGCTATATTCTGAAAAATATTAAAAATTTCTTCCTCTTCTTCGAATGCACTTCACTTATGAATGAAAGCACAACTATAGTTTTTTAAATACAAATAAAAATGGCAAACTGCGGAAGTGTGGGCTATAAATTTTTTGCTACTAGGCTGGGAGCTAATACCCTGAAACTGCCTGAAACATAAATACTAGTGCGTAACTTGCATATCCGGTGCTTCAAACAGACTTATGAATGTGAAAATTGCTTATATATGAAACATCTGAAAAAACCACGAGATTAAAGTCAACCGCAAGAAAAAACAGGGGTAAACAACAACGCTTACTATTTCGTAAATTCAACAGTTTGAAAACAAATTCAACTTAACCGTTTTTTTTTTCAACTAAATCTGTTGGAAATTTCGAGTTTTTTCGGAAATTTCTCAAAAATCAGAAACATCACAACACGAAATATGAACGTTATTGAGCAGACAAATTTTGAGGCAAGACATGCAGCCCCCGAGCTAACCCTGACAGCGCCCCACTATAGTCACTATAATAAAATAATGTATAGATTGATATAGATAGATGGATGAACCCCCCCCCCTTTTACCCAACACTCAATGGTGGAATTTAACTACAGCTTTACATTCGGTTCATATAATTAGCTCAGCAGTGACAAACTTAAAAATTGAAAAATTCTCAAGCATTGCAACATACGATATAACTTAAAAAAACTAAATTACAAAAGAGGCCCTTCCGTTTAGTTGCGGTAAGTGCACAAGCTAAATAGGGCCATACCAGCGTTTTAAAAATGCATATATATCAGCAAACTGTATCATTTTATCAATGAAGTCATAAATCAGCTTTAAATGCATCGTCGTAATGTTAATTTATCTTAGCCGTCCTTCGTCTACAATAGCGCTAATGGAGTTGTCGATAAATTAAACTTTGCGCAGCGATCTGCACCCCCTTATATAAAGTATAGAGCTCTTTCTATGTATTTTAGTTCTTATGCATTTCTTCGATATAACTTAAACGGCAAAAATTCCTTCGTCAAACCAAAAATGCAAAAGCGATATGAAAAAATTTTAACATTGTTAGATAGTTAAGCCCGCATTTAAATAAAGGATAGATAGACTCAACCAAAACCGAAACTGACACAATAAAATACAATGTAGTCATTACAAGGTTTCTTTTCAAAAGGAAATCATAACTTTTTTCTGAATTACTTTAAAAGCGTCTGATAATTGTTGATTATAAGCACGTCTAGCCATTTCAAGGGATTCATCCTCTGGTCCTCTATCCTCATAGTCTGAATCGCCATCAATAGACAGTTTCCGAAGTTTAGGGGCATCATTTTTCACATTTTTTTGGAGCGATGAGCTGACTGGTTCGTCTTTTGATGACGACTGCAAATTTGAGCTACTAGGATTACTCATTCTCTTTTACTATCTATTCAGGTGGCATTCTGTTATCTGAAACGGAAAAACCCAAAAAATAATATCGTTCGGCCACCAGAAATTTTATTCTAAATATAACGTTTTTCCCATTTAATCCCTCCCAGCCTAGCAAAAATAGATGGCGTGACTCGAGCGGACAAAAACGTCTACAAAAGTCCTTTAAAAAAATAAATTATTAATTCCTTAGAACTATGAAGAGGTACACCTCAAGGGACAATCATGTGCCTGCTTTTAGTGAAACTATACGTTAATGATTTTGGATTTCATGTACTTATTGAAACCAAATTATAACAGAATGCAGACGATTATTAAGTAATCAATACTTGCCAAGAGTCCGTTTCAGCTTTATCAAGACCGCAACAAACTCGATTATATTAGTCTAATTTCTTTCAGAGCCATAAACTCATGCTGAACGCTTCAAAAACCGAGTTTATTTCGTTCTGCAAAAAAATGCAATTCGTCTCAACAAGGATAAAAAATTGTTTTTTGAAATCTCTTCTGACTTTTCTTCAGGCAAATTTCCTAAATTCAAAATATAGTCCAATTGTTGAAGATTTGTTGTAAATAAAAAATCATTATTTTCGAATTTTAACAAACCCAGAAATTATCTCTCAATTTTTGTAAATTCTTGTTTCATGTTAAAAACGAAACACCAACATTACCATGACACAATAAGAAGACCATTTCCACAAAGTATTTAGCACTACTAATCAGGAGGCACAAAATCACACCACTGAATACAATATTGGGAGCCACGACTAATTTTTACATCCTGGGAACGTAGCTGTACCTAAAAGAGAACAGACCTTAACCAGAACTAACAGAAGTATTGAGAAAATCCCCCAACGGTGTAACAGTCGTCCGCTTACCTCACAGATAAGTTTAAGAGAAATAGGCCCAATAACCATTGGCTCAAGGTTCAGGGAGATGTTACAGCTTAAAGGTTACCACCAAATTTCCCCCCAGTCTAGAAAAAAGAACGTCCCCATGTGTTCGATCGATCAATGTCATCTCAAATCGATTACGAATCGATCATATCATCTCACGTTTATCGCGGCTATTGAAACAAGAAATCAATAAAATCAGAAGACTCCAATCATAATTTCAGGAAACTTGATTGGAATTTCTTCTAGTATAAAACTGGTATTCGCAATTTTACGGAAATAATCCATTCGAGTAGAGCTGTCTTGTTCTCGACAGAGAACATCGCGAATTCCTGCGATAAAAAAATTATCGCTGGGCATGAGAGAACCTTGAATGGGCAGGTAGACAAGTGAAGTTTCCCAATGGTCCAGAACAATAAAACTTCTTGAGTTAAAACTACTTATTTCCTAAACTTCCCGAGTTACTTCACTAACACTATTTATTTAATTCTAGAGTCGCGACACTATGTGAGTATTTAAGTTAATTTCCTGAGGGTAATTTTAAACAGTCATGTTGAAACAAGGCGGGTTTTAGGTTGATCCATCTGAATTGGATCAAAAATACACTGTCCAATAAAAACTAATGCTCTAATTAAAATTTCATCCAAGTTTCTAGCCGTGTTCGCTTGTTCTAGGTATCTAGCGATTTTGTTTCTATGATGGGGTTTTTGGTAGTGGCCTTTAAGCTGTAAAACGATTTTATAGTCCCATGTCTTGAACGATCCGATTTGGCTCGGACAGAATGAGGTACAAATCACGAGAGATAGTGCCAATGGCTGTAGGGCCTTTTTTCTCAGCCTCATACGTGACAGAAGCGGACGACTGTTACTTTGTGTGTTTTGGCGCTTCTGGTTGTCTTACGACATCATGACTACGGGATAAAACCCACTTGACGCAGCTCCGTGCTACATGCCCTTTCTAGAGTACCGGTGATACGGTTCAAATGGAACGTGTCCACCTTCTGGTCGTACCCTGATAGCTTTTTGGGCAAACTTGGAAAAATTTTCTCGATACGCTTTCAGATACGAGGCTTAGCTAACCGAGTATGGGGGGCACTAGAGAAACAAAAAACGTGCGAAAAACTTAAGATGAAACAAAAATACAAAAAAAGACGAGAAAATGAAGGAAAAACAAGAAAGAACTGTAACATTTGCCCGGAAGTACATATCGACGGAAAATAAAGCTAGGTTCTAAAACTACTGACTAGCGTATAAACATAGCTCTACATGCTTTTCACCGTCTCTTACAAAGCCAGTTCTTTTGGTGTTCTTTCTAATATCGGGTCGACAAAAACGTTACTGCTTTCGGCTTCGGTCAAAACACTCAAATTAAATTAATTATATGCAAGAATGGTGAACTCATGGCTGGGTCTCAGTATCCCCAGACCACGAGGTCACTCCTAAAAACAGGGCTACTACTATTTATTATATTAGGATTGTTTTTGTTAGGTAGATAAAAATCATCATCTCCATCGAAGATGGATCAACCCTTTCCCTCAACTCCTAGCTTCTCATTATCTGAAAATGAATCCGGATGTTAATTAAATTCAATTCAGGACATGACCAGGAAGCTAAAAAATTATATAAAATAGTTTAAGTGTTGGGCCCGAGACCCCTCCGGATTCTGGAATCCGGGGAAATAACATACTTATTTTTTTTGGGAAGGCTGGACACGTCATCCCAACACCCTTCCTGGTTCGTGCGAAATGCTCTGTAACGATTGTAGCGACACAATCGTTACAACTTTGAGCGGTTTCTGACAATTTCCAATTCCATCTGTCGTTATTTCTTCGTAGTTGTTTCCACTGCACCTATTGTTGTTCTGATTTTCTTCTGGTTTTTCTCCAAAATGGCCGTTTCAGCATTTCTCAGAAATGTGACGTCACAATTCGAAATTTTAAAAATTCAAAATACCAGAAATTTCTGACATTCATGATTTGTCTAATCGTTTAATTGACAATGCTAATCCATTAAAACCATTAATCTTCCAGGTCAGATGTTCTTTTCTGGTCGATAAAAATTCGAATACGAAATTGCATTTTCGTACATTCTGGTCGAATGTCACAAACTGAAAATTCAACAGTGACTTTGTTTCGGGATTAGAGTGCTCAGACCTTTATATAAATTGATAGTATACTTACTATTCGGGGCGTTGAAAAGTTCTTTAGATAGCCTTGCAACATCGGAGAAAAGCTGGGAAACTTCACTGGAGAAGGTGACCAGTTGGATAGTGATAGGGTTCGGTGATCTGAGTCCTGGGAATCAAGAGCAAAAACTACCAATAGTAAGACCATTGCAGTTTAAACACCGGAGAAGATCACCGGAGAAGGGTTATTTGGTCAAACGGGTATCGTTAAAACCCACTTTCTTCTATAAGAGATAGATATAAGAGTGATCAGGCGGCACCCCAAAGTTTTTTCTGGAGCAAAAGGGTTCTACGGGTTTGCTCTTGAGTGCTTTACCACCCATCGCGCTTAAAGAGTGTTTCAATTTAAGTGCGGATCTAGAAAGGGGGAGGGTTAGAAAGGGTGGTTGGTTAAGATAAAAGGTTGTGATTTAAAGTTGTAAAAAAAGGGACCTAATTTTTGTAACCATACAATCGACATCGTCGATTTTGTCACTGTAGATTAACCAGAGTCAGTACTGACCACAAAAAAGATTGAAAACAGGAGTTGGAACGCGAGGGTACCCAATAGTAAACTCGAGATAAGGTAGGTGGTCTGGCCGGATCGGTTGGTGATATCTTTTGTTTTAGAGATTTCAGAACACTTTTGAGTTTTTATCGGCGATTTTCAAAAAGAATTGGTACATTTTCGAGACAATCAGACTTAATTTTAAATGACTTTCAATCATAAGCTGGAGTAGTAAAATCGATCTGTTTTTTCAATTGCAATTGATTGAGGGAACGCTGGACATTTTGGAGACATTCAGATCAATTTTTATTAAGAATATTGGGAAAAAGGGAATTTTACACAAGTTCCTGAGACATTCCTGGGACGCTAAACCAACTGCCCAACACTGGTTTGTTGGAGTCCTGGTAAGCTAAAACAACTGCTTATTACTTGAGTCCTCGGAAGCTAAATCAACTGATCAACGCCGGTTTGCTGGAGTTGTGGGAAGCTAAAACAACTGCCCAAAACTTGAGTCCGGGAATGCAAGAAACAACTGCCCAACACTACATCTACGTGAATCCTGGGATGCTAGATCAATTTCCCAACACTGGTTTGCTGAAGTCTTGGGAAGTTAAACCAACTGCCCAACACTAGAGTCCTGGGAAGCTAAATCAACTGCCCAACACTCGAGTCCTGGGAAGCTAAATCAACTGCCTCACACTTGAGTCCTGGTAAGCAATATCAACAGCTCAACGCTTGAGTGTTGGGAGGCTACATCAACCGACCAACACTTGAGTCCTTGGAAGTTAAATCAACTGCCCAATACTTGGGTCCGGGGAAGCTAAATCAACTGCCCAACACTAACATAAATAAGTCTTGGGGAGCTAAAAAAAGTTCCTAACACTAGTGGACTTGCGTCGTGGGACGCTAAAACAACTTCCCCCCACTTGAGTCCTACAAACAAGATCAACTGCTCAACGCTTGAGTGTTGGGAGGCTAAATCAACCGACCAACACTTGAGTCCTGGGAAGTTAAATCAACTGCCAATACTTGGGTCCTGGGAAGTTAAATCAACAGTCCAACACTAACAGAAATATGTCTTGGGGTGCTAAAACAAGATCCCAACACTAGATGACTTGCGTCGTGGGAAGCTAAAACAATTGCCCAACACTAACGGACTTGAGTCATGTGAAGCTAAAACAAGTGCCCAAAACTAACGAAGTTAAGTCTTGAAAGTTTAAAACAATTACCCAACACTAACGGACTTGAGTGTTGGGAAGCTAAAACAATCGCCCAAAACTAACGGAATTGAGTCATGGGAAGCTGAAGCAATTGCCCAACACTAACGGAGTTAAGTCTTGGGAAGCTAAAACAAGTGCCCATTACTAGAAGGCTTAAGTCTTGAAAAGCTAAGACAACTGCCCAACACTAGAGGAATTAAGTCTCGGGAAGCTCAAGAAGCTAGCCAAGACCGGCGTTTTTAATGGTTGAGGCAAGCTAACGCAAAACCCACAACAAATACTTGGAATAGGACAATCTAAGAAATTTAAGATCTAAACTGGACTGGTAAATAGACTTTAAACTGATGTTAGATAATTAAAAAAGGTTATAGATTTTTTCTTTTAATTATCATCATTTTATTAACATCTGTATATAGACGAAAGAGTACATAGACTTAAATTGTAAATAGAGAACATGAAGAAAACAAGAGTGTCAATACTGGAAAAAGCCAGAGTCGGGCCAAGGCACAGTTGCCCAATAGGACAGACAAAACCGACACCGGTGACAACAATCCGAGATTAAAAAGGAGAAATGTTTTAGTTAGCCTGGTGAAAATGTGGAGTAACAAAGAAGGGCAAGAGTCAAAGGATGCAATTGAAGAAAAACTTGAGAAACGGAAGAACGCACCCGTGGCAGAGGTTGATCTAGAGACACCTGAACAAAGTAATGATGACGTCGCGAATAAAACGACAGAATCAACACCAATGCCGACAAAAAGAGGAGGCCGAAAATAAAACAGGAAATAACAGCTGGGACAAGCAAAAGTAAGACCTATGGGACGTTTTCCGAATACTAACGGAGGCTGGCGAATGAGGGGAACAAAGCACCAGAACCGTGGGGAAAAAGAGTGACACAATCGGATCTGCAACAGAATCAAAGATACCGCCAGTGGAGATGTGAGACTCGATTCGAAAATTAGAACAGATAGATAGAAGACTAAAGTGCGGCGAGGAAGACCAAGAAGAACTAAAGAGGGAGGTCAGATATAACAAAAATGAAAACCTTGATAACTACTTCACTATGGCGAGGACAACTGAAGAGAAAATACAACAAATGGCTGAAAGAGAAGAAACGACTGACAAAGAACGGTGGAAGTCCATCAAGAAGGATATGGAAGAAATGAAAAAACGGTATGGAATCTTAGAAGACAAAGTCTGGAGACGAGATTGAAAACCTTGAGCGGAGACGAAGCACAGAGTTCCTGTGCCATAAGGCAAAATTGGATGCGCTCTTGAGAAGTCCTATTAATCAGGATAAAGCGATAGCAGAGAAAATTTGGGGAACCGCATGGTAGGAAACAAGAATCCACTCCATTGCCCCAGATCCACAATGTCATAGGATTGGAAACAGAAAAGTCAGCAACAAAAGGAAGCGAATGTGCACGCGAGTGTAGGACCAGACGCCATGGAATGGACAAACACCTGGGAAATGATGAACAAAACAGTTGAGGCAATTGCCACGAGAAACACGAGAGACACGAGATTCGAGCGAATAAGGAGGCGGCAAATCGAGAAAGACCTTCAAGAAACCAAAAGAGTTTACAGATGATTTAGATAGTTGCATTGACACATGGGTCGAGGTGATTAGGCTACATCTAGAGCAAGACAACTTGAAAAATGAAAAACAAGCCTGCACTTTGATACTAAGCAATCTGGAGGGCACAGCACTGAAGTGCGTGGTTGCCAAGAAGGAAGAAGAACGTGATACAGCGGACAAGATTTGTGAAATACTGTTGAATCGTTTCGGCACTGGAAAGAAGGGGCATCAAGCTATGATGAGGTTTGAGAAAAGGTGACCAAAGGATGACGAATCGATTGATCGATTTCCGGATGACCCAGAGAGCTTGAGAAGAAGAAGTGATCCGGAGGAGTCAACCAACAGGAGGAGCTCTAAAATTGCTTCGAAATTGTCGGGGTGAAGATTGACGACTTGAGAACAAGTTTGGCAACCTATTATACGCTCTCAAAAGAAAATGCACCAACCTCAGAAGAGATGAGACAGTAATCTAAAGATTAGAAGTGAATTAAACGAAAGAAGTATTCATTTTCGGAGAACCGAAAAGGTGAGCCAGCAGCAAAGGTATGGACGATATGGACAAACGCAGGTCATGTGCAAACTCTCGGTCGGCAGATCATCACGTAGCGGATAGCGCCTCTTACAAAAAAGGTATGAAAAGCCTGGGTTATGCACCAGATGAGGACGAAATTAGCCAGATGGAAGAACATGAACTCTACAGTGGCTTGATAATCATGATTGGCGCTAGATGTTTCTTCTGTAAACAGGAAATTGACTTCAGAGTGGATTGTCCACTGTTTTGGGAAGCAGAATCACCCAAAACACAAGTTAGCGCGGCAGTGCAAAACATCACAAAAAGACAGGGTGAGAGTGACTTGCAGAACAAGGACGTAATAAAAGATGAACTATCAACGAAATCTATTAAAAGGGTTAACCTAAAACGTAACCGAAACAAATGGAAGGGGTAAAAATCAGAGGTGCGCTGGAGATAAAATTCCAGAAAGCAGCGGCAGAAGTAATAAATAAGCTGAAACAAGATTTGTCAATAAAGTATATTGAACAGAGGCTGACAGAGGAAACAGAAAAAAAACAAAGAGATGAGGTATTGTCAGCAGCAAGAGCAGAACCTAAGACAGATGACAGTTTAAAGATCAGTAGCAACTGCAATACCTTGAAAATGGAGACAGGGAAACTTTTTGGGCGACGAAAATTGGAGCAAAGATAATGTCAATATTCACCGTATGTGGTCAGGAAGTAATGAGGAACCTAAGCGAACCAAGTGACCAAACTCTGATGCACATAGACTTATAGGCGGAATAATTGCGCGCCATTAGTCCTCAAACTCGATCAAAAGCAATCAGAGCATTACTGGCAAGAGGCAGTGGAAAAACGATAGAGCAGACAGCAGGTACACCGAGGCGTATGGAGCACACGAGGTTATGCTAAATATAGATGGAATCAACCTTTGTACAACGACGATGATAACTTGTGAAGATGACTTGGCGTGCCAAATTTTGTGGATCGAGAGGAGCTCAAGGTGTGGCAAATTGGACACTGCGCAATGGTTGAAGAAGACACTACGCATTTGGGCACAGAAGCGGACATGTCTGCTCATGTACTGGACATAAATGGAAAAAAGACGCCTTTAAAGGGGTTAATAGATACGGGAACTGTCTTGAGCGTGATACCAATAGGAACATGGTGAGGGATGAGATTTGACAAAGATGATCTGATAGAGTCCAGAATCCGGCTGCCAGCGGCAAATAAAGGGGCGCTAATATTTCTGGGCAGCTTTAAATTGGGGGAACGCAATTTGTGGATGAGCTTTCTTGTAGTGGAAAATCTAGATGAATCAGATCGATTCATTTTGGGCAGGGATTTTATCAGGACTTTTAATGTATCAATAAATCCTATTAATGCGATGTTCAGGCGTCGAAATCCGGAAAAGTAGTTTGTAATAAAACCAGTAAATTTGATAATGACACAGCTTGAGAACGAAGCACTACAATGAACTCAGTGATAATAAACAGGTATGTGTAGTGCTAAACCCAAGTAGCCAAAGTGCTGCTATTTTAGGAAGATCATTCTGGATCACCAAGAGTGGACTCTTCGTCAGTGTCATGTTGAATACTCCTGATGTACCATTCTGATTACTAAATTATGATATGATCAAACCATCCAAATCACCGTGGGTGTGCGGAGTGCTGATTACTAAAAAGAAAGGAGATCTATTGAGACTTTTTTGTAACTTTC
Organism: Symsagittifera roscoffensis; assembly: GCF_963678635.1. Taxonomy (NCBI): domain Eukaryota; kingdom Metazoa; phylum Xenacoelomorpha; order Acoela; family Convolutidae; genus Symsagittifera; species Symsagittifera roscoffensis. The sequence continues at coordinate 10,063,904 of NC_087063.1, read as the reverse complement.
GATATCTGAAATCCGTCACGGTGAAGGATGCCTATCCAATACCGACAGTAGACGAGAGCCTTTCAAAATTGGGGGATGCAAAGTTTTTCACAAGTTTTGATCTAAGATCCGCTTTTTGCAGGTACCACTTATAAAAGAAGATAGGGAGAAAACGGGAATTGCTTGCGAGCTTGGACTGTTCCAATGGAAGAAGATGCCATTCTACCTATGCAATGCGAGAGCCACATTCTAGAGACTGATGTCACAAGCACTGACGAGAAAAACAAAGAAATATAGAAACTTGGTACCGTGTTACGTGGAAGATAGTTTGATTGCGACGCCAACCCTTGAGGATCACACCAAGCGATTAGACGAAGTGTTTGCCCGTATAAAAATTGCAGGATTGAATTGCAAACCCTCAAAATGCGAATCTTGAAGGATTCGAATAAGTACCTCAGGAGGATGGTGGACAAGCAGGGCATCAGACCCAATCTAGACGCAGTGAAGCCAGTACTGACTTAGAAATCATCGAAGACTGAACACCAGTTGATGATATTTCTTGATTTCGCGAACTAATATAGATAATTCATCAAAGGTTACGCGGACATGGTATACCCGATGCAACAGCTTATGAGACATAAAGGCAAGAAGTTTACTTGGAACAACGCTCCAGAGGATTCCCTTCAGAGAATAAAACGAGAGTTGTGCGAGGCTTCAGTATTGAGTATGCCAATAGAAAATTGGATGTACGTCCTAGATACAGACGCTTCAGTGGTCGCGATTTCTGGCATATTCCATCAAGAGCAAGAATGGAACGGAAAGATCGTCTTGAGACCAATAGCATACAAGAGCAAGGTCCTGATCCATACGGAGATGAAATATGAGGCGCCAAAGTCGGAGATGATTTTGGTGGTCACCTTCGTAGAGAATTACAGAGCATATCTGGGCAGCAAGCCAGTCAAACTACGGGTTGAAAACAGAGCACCGTCTCGACTGAAAACCTAATTACTGGATCAAAGTTATATCGGGAGCTGGATAGTGCGTTTAGATGGTAACAATGAGATGATAGAGCACAGTATCAGAGACAATAAACCAGAATGCGGACAGCTTGAGTAAGAAAACGGAGTTTTACGAGAGACAAGAGCAGAGGGAAGCTGACTGGCCAAAAATAAAAAATCTTTTTTCGTTTATGGAAAAAGAAACCTATGACAGCTTAAAACTCACAAGATGGCTTGATAAATCAAGGAAAACAATCGAAGATCACCCCTAGTTAACTCCTGAGCGCCAGAAGACAAAATTAATGGGGAGGCAATCGTGAATACATTTAGATCTCTGGTCAGGGAAACTTTGAAGGCGAAAGGTCCTGACCTAGAATAAGTCGAGAAAAGGAGAGCATTGGAGCACTGATGAGATTACTTCAGAAGCTGGCTGAAAACAATCTCGTGGACACAATCGAGAAGTATAACGAACCAGAATTCCGGATAACGAGGAGGGCCAAAGTAAATAGTCAGTCAGAAGACAGAGAACTAGAAAGTAAAGAAGTGGTGCGGACGTTGGTCGAGAAGACCTCTGAAGAGGTACTTATGCAGACCACACTGAGGAGGAAAAAGGTCTTTCAAAGAGAAGGCTGAAGAGCTTGGAGCAGATCAAGAGTCCGGGGAGTGGATGATGAATGTCGAAGAGAGTTAAGGAGAAGATTTGTCCGGAGAAATAAAAGAAGCGGACAAAAACTCTGCAGGAAGCCAAGACGATCCAGACAGCCTATACATGATGCTAACAGAAACAAAGAGGAAGAATCAGGAGAGAGAAACTCATACGGACCCCTCGTCTGGAACGTACAACTTGAATTCTGATGATGCAACTGGAGGAGAAGAACTAGAGATGATAGCAGTAACAAGGAAACCTTTCAGGCAGCTGTCATGCAATTCGAATATAGGGATGAATCTAGAGCCCGAGAGCAACAGGGAAGTCTTGTTTAAGATAAAGTGTGTCAAAATAAGAGATGACATCCACAAACCGGGAGAAAAGACAGGGAAATTACGGCACTGATAGAACACGTGCAGGCGAGGTACAGGCTATTGGACCTGATTCGAGCACAGAAAAACAACAAAATGACGAGCTATCTCTCCAAAAGTATTAGAACAGGGGAAAAAGAAAAATGGGAACAAGAAAAGGACCACTACAAGATCTTGAGCCAGTTTTATAATGAACGATGGGGCTATTTTATCACATAGCGGATGGCGTAGTGGCTTGTAAGAGGATAAGTGAAAACAAATTACTGCTCAATCCCAATCTCATCATATTACCGCACCTGTATCAGACAGAGGTGCTGTTCAGGTCGCATGATCAATTGGGACATCATGGGATAGACAAAGTGCAACAAAAAAAACTGCATCGGTTTGTGAGGAAAGCTTAAGGGAGAGATGGGTCAATGCATGCCTGTCATGTTTGCAGGTGAAGGATCCGAGGAAATTGAAGTCCTGCTGAAATCGGTGCAAAGCTCAGAATTCATCGAGGTCGTGCAGATAGACCAACAAGACAGAAACGGAATTTGATCAGATACTGAGAATCATAGACCACTTCACAAAACTGACAGAAGCAGTACCGTGTCAAACCGCGTCAGAGGAAGAAACTTGTTAATTGCGCACTGGATCTCAAGATACGGTTTTCTGAATGAACTTTCATTCAGACAAGGGGAAGGCCTTCGTCAAGCACACTCGATGACTGATCATCCACAGACTAATAAACTAGTGGAAGGCAAAATAAGACACTGGTGAATATACTTAGAGTGTACTGCTCGAGATACATAACGGATTGGGACAAGTAGTTTCCGCAAGTGGTGCGAGCATATAACAGCCGCATACTCAACAACGGGAATCAGTCCATTCATGTTGCTGACAGGCAGAGAAAGGGCAACGCCGTCGACATACTGTTACCCAGAATACGAGGGACAGAAAACCTCAACCCAAGCTTACGTGAGAGAGGTAATCAAAAGACAACAAGAGTTGAATGAACTGTGTAGACGGAACTCAGCTCAAGCACAGATGAGGCAACTCTGGAAATACGATGAAAAGATACTACAGGCAAAACTGTACACTGTGTTTCAGAATGTCATCCCTCGAAAAGTAACAAAGAGGTTATTGAAGAAATGGAGAGGACCATTCATGATAACAAAGGTACACCAGCAGGGTCGGTTCTATCGCTTGAGCACAGGACGTGCAACGCATTATGAAAATCTGAACCCTCATCTCAAAACATGGAAGGGCTAGAGTACCTGATAGAGGAACTAGCATGTGAGGTGAACGAGAAGGGCACCAGAGAAAAGAACGCATTTAACGAGAACCCAAGCATGGTTGATAATGAGAAGATAGAAGTCCACTCGGATGAAGGGTCTTTTGCGGAAGAAGATTAAAATTAACCAGTGCAGAATGAGGTGCCGGAGTGGGTGGAACCAGACAATCTCATGACCATGGAGAAAAAAAAGGCGGACGCTAGAAGACCAGCGTGAGATACAACAGATATGGTGATGACTTCATGATTGACAACAAAAAGCTGGAAGAGATAGGGGCAGACTTGGTGAGCGTAGGTGTTTTAGTCCCCAACAAGGAGTGGCAGACCATCGATGATGAAGAATCGTTCTGGCAGGAGGATCACAGTATACCAGAACGGATGATGGATCTAGAACAGAGCGAAACAGAAAACAAGGCTTAATAAATTGAGGATTCTAGAGTGGATATATGAACTTCAGCAGGCAAAATGAGGGAAAAAAAGCAAAAAGTCAACTTATCTGCAGTTAAAAACAGGAAGGAAAGAAACCCATTGTTTGGCTGGATAGCGACGGACCGGCCACTAGATATACCTTCAAATAATCTAAATTCGGCCCCATCGACGGAGACGTTGATTCATTTTTTGGCCGGGGAGTGGGGTTAGGACTGAGCCACACCGAAAACTTGATGATAAGAAAGCCCAGGGAGACAAGAGAAACCTGTGGACTAGAGGTGAAAAAAGAGGAAATTAAACCCGCTATTGAAAAAATTTTCCAGACCAAACTTGGTATACCATGTGAATAGTCGGAGATCACATACAGCGATTTGATCTTGTCATACAGGACCAGTGCAATCTGCATAACAGCAGACATGAGTTTCAAGACCAGGCTAGAGGCGGATTGCAAGAGAATATAAAAATGTGGAGTTCCTGTCCAGACAAAGACAGGGATTGCGATTTGTCGTTTTTGGTGAGGAAGGTCAGTGAAAAGAATGAGGTGAATCCTGAACTTGTGGTACTAGCCTTGGTCTGAATGAGTGACTTTTTAATTGAAAATGAAGTAAAAGAAGTCTCAATACCAGTTTAGGCTACGAACAGAGATAAATTAAATTCCCGGGAACTATATGCTTTCTTACACATGGTCTTCCGGGAAACGGAAATAACAGTGCACCTATACACGAAATTTTATCTCGAGTGGGTCTAGGGGTCTTGAGTTGGGGCTTGAGTCTCGAGTGGGTACAACGGTCTTGATTTGAGGAGGGGGGACGGTACACAGCATAAGATTAGGTTTCAATTGGAAACGTCATAACAGTCAAACTGAAATTTTAATCCAAATTACACAGTTCTGAAATATAAACAGATCTGCATGATTTTATACTTAATTGAACACTTTAAATGGTGCACATAATTATGATGTTTCGCTCACTGGAGCAAAATTTGAACTATTAAGGAAATTTATCAAGACTGTTTGAATAGTTTTTAGAAGCTTGTAAATGGGGATTATACCAGTAGTAAGGAATGGACCCATCTAAATTCATTTTTGTTTTCAAATTGAATTCGATTAATAATCGAGAGAAATCAAACAGGGACGTTCGAAACTAGCAGACAAGAGCATCAGTGGGATCTAACAATTCAGCTCAAGCACAGATGAGGCAACTCTGGAAATACGATGAAAAGATACTACAGGCAAAACTGTACACTGTGTTTCAGAATGTCATCCCTCGAAAAGTAACAAAGAGGTTATTGAAGAAATGGAGAGGACCATTCATGATAACAAAGGTACACCAGCAGGGTCGGTTCTATCGCTTGAGCACAGGACGTGCAACGCATTATGAAAATCTGAACCCTCATCTCAAAACATGGAAGGGCTAGAGTACCTGATAGAGGAACTAGCATGTGAGGTGAACGAGAAGGGCACCAGAGAAAAGAACGCATTTAACGAGAACCCAAGCATGGTTGATAATGAGAAGATAGAAGTCCACTCGGATGAAGGGTCTTTTGCGGAAGAAGATTAAAATTAACCAGTGCAGAATGAGGTGCCGGAGTGGGTGGAACCAGACAATCTCATGACCATGGAGAAAAAAAAGGCGGACGCTAGAAGACCAGCGTGAGATACAACAGATATGGTGATGACTTCATGATTGACAACAAAAAGCTGGAAGAGATAGGGGCAGACTTGGTGAGCGTAGGTGTTTTAGTCCCCAACAAGGAGTGGCAGACCATCGATGATGAAGAATCGTTCTGGCAGGAGGATCACAGTATACCAGAACGGATGATGGATCTAGAACAGAGCGAAACAGAAAACAAGGCTTAATAAATTGAGGATTCTAGAGTGGATATATGAACTTCAGCAGGCAAAATGAGGGAAAAAAAGCAAAAAGTCAACTTATCTGCAGTTAAAAACAGGAAGGAAAGAAACCCATTGTTTGGCTGGATAGCGACGGACCGGCCACTAGATATACCCTCAAATAATCTAAATTCGGCCCCATCGACGGAGACGTTGATTCATTTTTTGGCCGGGGAGTGGGGTTAGGACTGAGCCACACCGAAAACTTGATGATAAGAAAGCCCAGGGAGACAAGAGAAACCTGTGGACTAGAGGTGAAAAAAGAGGAAATTAAACCCGCTATTGAAAAAATTTTCCAGACCAAACTTGGTATACCATGTGAATAGTCGGAGATCACATACAGCGATTTGATCTTGTCATACAGGACCAGTGCAATCTGCATAACAGCAGACATGAGTTTCAAGACCAGGCTAGAGGCGGATTGCAAGAGAATATAAAAATGTGGAGTTCCTGTCCAGACAAAGACAGGGATTGCGATTTGTCGTTTTTGGTGAGGAAGGTCAGTGAAAAGAATGAGGTGAATCCTGAACTTGTGGTACTAGCCTTGGTCTGAATGAGTGACTTTTTAATTGAAAATGAAGTAAAAGAAGTCTCAATACCAGTTTAGGCTACGAACAGAGATAAATTAAATTCCCGGGAACTATATGCTTTCTTACACATGGTCTTCCGGGAAACGGAAATAACAGTGCACCTATACAAGAAATTTTATCTCGAGTGGGTCTAGGGGTCTTGAGTTGGGGCTTGAGTCTCGAGTGGGTACAACGGTCTTGATTTGAGGAGGGGGGACGGTACACAGCATAAGATTAGGTTTCAATTGGAAACGTCATAACAGTCAAACTGAAATTTTAATCCAAATTACACAGTTCTGAAATATAAACAGATCTGCATGATTTTATACTTAATTGAACACTTTAAATGGTGCACATAATTATGATGTTTCGCTCACTGGAGCAAAATTTGAACTATTAAGGAAATTTATCAAGACTGTTTGAATAGTTTTTAGAAGCTTGTAAATGGGGATTATACCAGTAGTAAGGAATGGACCCATCTAAATTCATTTTTGTTTTCAAATTGAATTCGATTAATAATCGAGAGAAATCAAACAGGGACGTTCGAAACTAGCAGACAAGAGCATCAGTGGGATCTAACAATTCACGCCGTGCTGCAAAAATCTTGAGCCTTATCTGGCTTGATATTTTCCTGAGTATTTATTCTGGTCTGGTACTTTCTTAAGTATTTATTCTGTTTTGGTATATTCTTGAGTATTGAATCTGGTCTGATATTTTCCTCAGCATTTAATCTGGTTTGGTACTTTCTTGAGCGTTCTTCAACCCTCAACAATGGCCAATCGCTTCTGGAAATCGATGCCAGGGGCACTGAAGAAGCTCACGCTTGATGACTTGTACAGGGGACGAGAGGATGGCGGTAATGTTGACGAGAGGATGGCGTAGCTCAAGTGTTTCTTCGTCTGATTGATGATTTCCCGTGTACCTTGTGTCGAGTATTGGAATTTCTGATCCACTATCCCAGTACGACCTCTAGAGCTGTAGTATTAAAAATCCCCAAAACCCAATCCTGTTAATCAAAATTTTACCTACTAACCACCCTTAATTTACCTTATCTTTATTAATCCGACGAAAGTCGAAATACGACTTGTTAGCAAGTGCCTTATGATTTTCAATTCGTTAAAAGCCAATTAGTTTTGATCCGAAAATATAAAAATTTAACTGAGAAAAAAGAAAAAGTTTTTGTTTTTGTTTCGCTTTTTCTCTTTTACTCGTTTTTTGTCCCCCTAGTGACCCCCTTACCCGGTTAGCTAGGCCTCATTTTGGAAAGCGCACCGGGAATTTTTCTCAAGTTTTCTTAAAAAGCTATCACGGTACAATCAGAAGGTGAATACGTTTCCGTTGAACCGTACCATCGGTACTTTTGTAACATTCACCCGGAAGTACATATCGACGGTAAATAAAGCTAGGTTCTAAAACGACTGACTAGCGTATAAACAAAGCTCTACATGCTTTCTCACGGTCTCTACCAAAGCCAGTTCTATTGGTGGTCTTTCTAACATCGGGTCGACAAAAACGTTATTGCTTTCGGCTTCGGTCAAAATACTCAAATTAACTTGTTTATATGCAAAATTAGTGAGCTCATGGCTGGGTCTCAGTATCCCCAGACCACGAGGTCACTCCTAAAAACAGGGCTACTACTATTTATTATATTACTATTGTTTTTGTTTAGTAGATAAAAATCATCATCTCAATCGATGATGGATCAACCTTTTCCCTTAACTCCTAGCTTCTCATCGTCAGAAAATGAAATCAGATGTTAAATAAATTCAATTCAGGACATAATCGGGAAGCTAAAAGTTTGTATAAATTGGTTTAGGTTCAAGTCCCGAGACCCCTCCGGATTCCTGAATCCGGGGAAATAACACCCTTATTTCCTCTCCGGAAGGCTGGTTTCTACCCTTCACTGTTGTTGTGAATGGCCTTGCAACAATTGTAGCGACACAATAGTTGCAACTCGGAGCGGTATCTGCTAACAATTTGTCGTATTTTTGATTTTCTCTCAATTATCGTTGTTGTTTTCGCAACTTCTGTCGTTGTTCTGTTTTTATTTTGGATTTCTTCCAAAATGGCCGTTTTTGACGTTTCTCAAAATCGTGAAGTTACAATTCGATTTTTTAAAATTTAAGAATTTCCGAACCCCTCAGCCTTCACAAATTGTCCAATCATCTCAACAACACTGTTAATCCTCTAAAACTGCTAATTCGGAAGGTTAGCCGCTAGCCCTTCGTAACCGTCTTTTTGTCAATTCTGGTCGAATGTCACATCTAGAATGGGCATGTAGCCCGGAGTTGTGTCAAGTGGGTTTGATCCCGCAGTCTTGATGTCATAAAAACACCCAGGGGCGCCATAAAAACATTATGTAACAGTAGCCTACTTAAGTCACAAAAGAGGTTAAAGAAAAATAGGCCCTATAACCATTGGCTTAAGAGTCAAGGACACTATCTCTTGTGTTTTTCTACCTCAAGCGGTCGGAGCCAATTCAGTTCACTTGCGACATGAGACTAAAACCCTTGTTACAGCTTAAAGGCCACTACCAAAATACCCCCACTCTAGAAAATAAGAACGCCCCCATACTTAGGTCTCGAAATACCTAAAATAGGCGAACGCCGTTAAAAACAGGGTCGGAAACTTATGTATAGTTACTTTTTATTAGACAGTGAACCTTTGATCCATTTCAGAAGGATCAACCTAAAAACTCTCCCTGATTCAACTTAACAAAATAAAACACACTCAAGAAAAATAAATTTGGTACTCTCATACCAACACGACCTCTAGAATTGAGCAATTAAACTATAAATCAACTCTAAAATTGATTGGATAATTAAATTTAACTCGAGAAGTTTTTAAAGAATAAGTTTTAACTCAAGAAATAAGTTTTGGGTCTGGACCATTGGCAACTTCGGTTGTCCAACTTTCCACCGAAGGTTCACTCTGGTCCACTCGAATTTACTCTCCCTCCACTCGCGATTACTTTTTGTCTCCTGCCAAGAATAAGACAGCTATACCTTCATTCGAATTATGTATCGAAAATTGCGAATAGCAATTTCCCGCTGCTATTTTTGACTACTTTCCCGCGATTGTAGTTCGAATCTTCTGATTTTATTTTTCTGATATTTTCAGTTGTCGCGAGAAATTTGAGCATGACATGCTCAACTCGAATTTTTTGAAAAATTGCATTTCACCCCAAAATCAAGACTAAACGTTTTCTCAAGGTCAAACTTCCAGATATGACCGACTGGCACAATTCTGATTGAACGTCATAACGAGCCTATGATTCCGAAGCATGGATCTCACAATTGTAGGCTCTACGAGTAGCTCGAGGCAGCCTATGAATGATCGGAGGAACGTGGCGTACGCGGAGAAGCAGCCGAAGTCAACGGTGTGTCGCCTTACCAAAGAGAGAGAGAGAAAAAGATGGCCATTCCTGACGCCGAGGCTAGAAAGCTTGACTGATAAGACGAAAAACACGGCACCCCTATTGATAAAACAGGTGTGAAAGTTCATGCAAGATCAACTTGAGCGAGCCGAGAAGAAGGGATTAACGGTGGGAGTGTTCGTCTCCTTAGCAAATGAGTCGAACATCAATGATCTCTGGAAGGATCACGCCTCGAGAAACTTGAGAACAAGGAAGGCGTACGAAATCCTGTGTTCTTGAGCCCGTGTTAGGGAAGAAAAACATAGATAGAAAGTTCTCCGCGGGAAAGACCCTTCTCGATGCAGTTTTTCAGGACCTGTTGAGTATGTCAACCAACCTGTTGTTGGCACTGTATCTGGTGTTACCCAGGTACCGATTCAATACCGGCCCAGCCTTTATGTTTAGTAGGTGCGTGGAGATCTAGGCTTTTTCAAAGAACTTAGGTATATAAAAATTTCACTAATATTGAAGTTCACATCTCGAAAGTGAGGCGCTGTCAGGAAGTCACGGTAACCTCAGGACCTGCAAACTATGCCTCCAAATATGACTGTTGAAAACCTTGAGTTCTTAGGTATGACGTTTTTTGTGATTTTTTCAAACATTTTCAGAAAACTGCATTTAATTTTTTTCTTAATAGTTGAAAAATCCCAACTCTGTGGTGGGGGCTGTCAGAGTTTTCTCAGGTTGTTACGGATTGCGAATCTTGCTCCAAATATGAGTGCTGAAAGATTGTTAATTTTCCTGATATGACGTTTTTTATGATTTTTTCTAAAACTTTCGGAGACATAGATTTAAAAAAACTCGTAAAAATTGAAATGCTAAATTCTATAGTTGGTTTTTATAACAATACTCTAGTAAGTTGCAAATTTTGCCTCCAATTAAGACTGCTCAAATCCTATTAGTTTTCGAGATATGACTTTTTTTACGATTTTTTTTCAAAAGTTTTCAAAGAACTTAGGTTTAAAGAACCTGACAATGTTTGAATTCTCATCTCAATACTGAGGCACTTTCGGGGTGGTACTCTCAGGGGTGGCGTATCTTGCCTCTAAATCTCATTTCTCAAATCCTTGTTATTTTCGAGATATGACTTTTTTTTTTTTTTTTCAAAAAAATTCAAAAAACTTAAATTTTAAAGAATTGCATAAGTTGAAAGATATCGTTCTTGTTGTTGGAAACTGTGAGAGTACTCTCAGGAGTTGTGAGCTTGCCTCTGAAAATTACTGCTCAAATCCTTGTACTTTTTTTAGATATGACGTATTAAAGGATTTTTTCAAAAAGAATGACTGCTCAAAACCGTGTAGTTTTTAGATATGACGTTGTGTTTTTTTCAAAATTTTTCTGTAGTGAGAGCTGTCAGAGTAATTTTGGTGGTTTCGAAACTTGCCTTTAAATATGATTGCTCAAATTGTGGTAGTTTTTGAGATCTGTTATTCAATATATGCGGTTGCTTTATAAATATTGAGACTCATATTTCCTTGAGGGGAATATCTTACTAAAAACTTCAACTTTTACTAGAGCTACGGTTACGTAGCAGTATTTAGACAACAGCGTATTCAGACTCGTCAGTAATTAGACAAATACTGTATTATTTAATCAGAATCCAGACAAGGAAAAAATGAAATCTTTATAAATATTAATTTTGTAAATTTGCTTTCGCATCTCGATTCTGATTGGCTGTTATCGTAATTGTCTGCTTACTGACAAGTATGAATACCTGGATGCCCAAACACAGACCAGACCGCACACATAGAGCTACTACAATTAAATTTAAAGTGGTTTAGTGGGTCCACGCTTCTTAACTAGCTCATTGAATGGGACTCAACAAATACGACTGGAACAAAATTCTTGATGAGTACCAACCGAACTGTTGAACTTTATTTTAATTGAAGTATAACTTGTTGTGTTCATAGTCTCTTGACTTGCGTTAAAAATTTAGAAAACAACCAAGAATGCATCTGGCAGAAGTTAATTCTGCCTAAAGTGGTCCATGTGAAATAGTTAAGTTGAGTGTCTTTTAGGTTAGCTGAAATTGTTCCAAATTATTTGAATAATTTTAAGAATCATGAACGTGCTAGGGAAAAAAACATGGATAGAAAGTTCTCCGCGGGGAAGACCCTTTTCGATGCGTTTTTTCAGGACCTGTTGAGTATGTCAATCAACCTGTTGTTGGCATTGTTTCTGGAGTTCCCCAGGTCCTCCAGGACTTTTCTGAACCCTCCTAGGAGACTTTGCTCGAGTGTTGGGACACTTCATACTGTCCCAGGACTTCTCTGAACCCTCCTAGGACACTTCGCTCGGATTTCTTGTTCTTTAGTGTTGGGACAGTCGGATCTCTTGTTCCTTAATGTTGGGACAGTCAGATCTCTTGTTCTTTAGTGTTTGGACAGTCGGATCTCCTGTTCCTTAGTGTTGGGACAGTCGGATCTCTTGTTCCTTAGTAGTGGGACACTTAGATCACTATTCCAAGACAGAGTGTTGGGACACTTAGATTACTATCCCAAGACGGCCGGCTAGACTCCTTGCATTTTTTCCAACCTCGTACCTCAAGTGTTTCTTCGTCTGATTGATGATTTTCCCTGTACCTTGTGTCGAGTATTGAAGTTTCTGATCCACTATCCCAGTACGACCTCTAGAGCTCTAGTAATAAAAATTCCCAAAACCCAATCCTGTTAATCAAAATGTTACCTACTAACCACCCTTAATTTACCTTCCCTTTATTAATCCGACGCAAGTCGAAATACGACTTGTTAGCAAGTGCCTTATGATTTTCAATTCGTTAAAAGCCAATTAGTTTTGATCCGAAAATATAAAAATTTAACTGAGAAAAAAGAAAAAGTTTAAAAAATGTGGTGAGTACACCCAAAGTGCAAAGGCGACCAATGTGGTCTTTTCGTATAAAATGTATGGTACTTAATTGTCACGCGTTTTTCCTCCCCCCTTACTAACGGTCTTATGGGGTATTCTCCTTTTGGTTCAAAAAACTGTCTATTCCCGATCCCCCCACCCAATCCGACCAGGTTACCTACCTTAATTCGATCTTAAATTTGGATATCCTCGCGTTGCAGCTCTTGTTCTGAGTCTAAAGATGGATCGTTCCAGACTCTGGGTCTACTAATGTAATTAAATCGACGATATCGATTGTATAGTTATTATAATAAATCCCCCCTTTTCATAATTTTCAACCACATACCTCTATCTTAACCAGCCCCCTTCTAACCTCCCATCTGTCGAGCCCCACACTTAAGCTGAAAATTACCCTAAGCGCGATGGGTGCTAAGCTTCTCGAGAGAAAACCGTTGAACCTGTTTCCAAGCTCTGCTCAAGTAAAAACCTTTCCTCAAAACAGTGGGTATTCGCTTATTCAATTTTACACCTATCTCCTGAAATGTAAATAGGATTTCAACGATACCCGTTTCACCAAACAGAACCTCTGCAAACCTTCTTCCGTTTGCTCTATTCTGCTTTGATCACACTGCTGGCTATTCACCTGCCGGTCGTTCACACTTTCTCCCTGGCTGGTCACCTGTTCCTGTCAAATCTCCCAGTGGTCAAGCTTCCTTGTTGTCCACTTTCCCACTTATCTGTTTACCTCTTCCAGCCAAGTGTTCCAGTGGTCCGCTGATATCACAAGTTATCTGAACACCTTACAACGCGCCTCACTTGGGCAACTGTACAACATTGCTGATTTGATCTAGACAATCGGTCTTATTGGAAAACAGTACGGGTATACAATTTAAAATAATATAAAAGTTTGATCAACCTAATCTGGAACTCAAAGCCACTGTCCTTTTTATGTTTTATCGTTTTTTTCCTATTTCTTTTTTGGTTTTTGTTTTTGTTTCGCTTTTTCTCTTTTACTCGTTTTTGTCCCCCTAGTGACCCCCTTACCCGGTTAGCTAGGCCTCGTTTTGGAAAACGCACCGGGAAATTTTCTCAAGTTTTTTTAAAAAGCTATCACGGTACAATCAGAAGGTGAATACGTTCCCGTTGAACCGTACCACCGGTACTCTTGTAACATTCGCCCGGGAGTTCATATCGACGGAAAGTAAAGCTAGGTTCTAAAACGACTGACTATCGTATAGACAAAGCTCTACATGCTTTCTCACGGTCTCTACCAAAGTCAGTTCTTTGGGTGGTCTTTCTAACATCGGGTCGACAAAAACGTTACTGCTTTCGGCTTCGATCAAAAGAGTCAAATTAACTTGTTTACATGAAGTATTAGTGAGCTCATGGCTGGTTCTCAGTATCCCCAGACCACGAGGTCACTCCTAAAAACAGGGCTACTACAATTTATTATATTACTATTGTTTTTGTTCAGTAGATAAAAATCATCATCTCCATCGAAGATGGATCAACCCTTTCCCTTAACTCCTAGCTTCTCATCGACAGAAAATGAATTCAGATGTTAAATAAATTAAAATCAGGACATAATTGGGAAGCTAAGAGTTTGTATAAAATATTTTAGGTTCAAGTCCTGATACCCCTCCGGATTCCTGACTCCGGGGAAATAACACCCTTATTTCCTCTCCGGAAGGCTGGTTTCTACCCTTCACCGTTGTTTTGAATGGCCTTGCAACGATTGTAGCGATACAATCGTTGCAACTCGGAGCGGTATCTGCTAACATTTTGACGTATTTTTGATTTTGTCTCAATTATCGTTGTTGTTTTTGCAACTTCTGTCGTTGTTCTGTTTGTATTTTGGATTTCTTCCAAAATGGCCGTTTTTGACGTTTCTCAAAAGTGTGACGTCACAATTCGAATTTTTAAAATTTAAGAATTTCCGGATCCCTCAGCCTTCACGATTTGTCCAATCATCTGAATAACACTGTTAATCCTCTAAAACTGCTAATTCGGAAGGTTAGCTGCTAGCCCTTCGTAACCGTCTTTTTGTCGATTCAGTCTTGATGTCATGAAAACACCCAGGGGCGCCATAAAAACATTATGTAACAGTAGCCTACTTAAGTCAAAAAAAGAGGTTAAAGAAAAATAGGCCCTATAACCATTGGCTTAAGAGTCAAGGACAGTATCTCTTGTGTTGTTCTACCTCAAGCGGTCGGAGCCAGTTCAGTTCACTTGCGACATGAGACTAAAACCCGCGTTACAGCTTAAAGGCCACTACCAAAATACCCCCCACTCTAGAAAATAAGAACGCCCCCATACTTAGGTCTCGAAATACCTAAAATACGCGATCGCCGTTAAAAACAGGGTGCGAAACTTATGTATAGTTACTTTTTATTAGACAGTGAACCTTTGATCCATTTCAGATGGATCAACCTAAAAACTCTCCCTAACTCAACATAACAAAGTAAAACACACTCAAGAAAAAAAAATTTGGTACTCTCATACCAACACGACCTCTAGAATTGAGCAACTAAACTATAAAGCAACTCTAGAATTGATTGGATAATTAAGTTTAAATCGAGAAGTTTTTAAAGAATAAGTTTTAGCTCAAGAAATAAGTTTTGGGTCTGGACCATATGGCAACTTCGGTTGTCCACCTTTCCACCGAAGGTTCACTCTGGTCCACTCGAATTTACTCTCCCTCCACTCGCGATTACCCTCTGTCTCCTGCCAAGAATAAGACAGCTATACCCTCGTTCGAATTATGTATCGGAAATTGCGAATAGCAATTTCCCGCTGCTATTTTTGACTACTTTCCCGCGATTGTAGTTCGAATCTTCTGATTTTATTTTTCTGATACTTTCAGTTGTCGCGAGAAATTTGAGCATGACATGCTCAACTCGAATTTTTGAAAAATTGCATTTCACCCCAAAATCGAGACTAAACGTTTTCTCAAAGTCAAACTTCCAGATATGACCGACTGGCATAATTCTGATTGAACGTCATAACGAGCCTATGATTCCGAAGCATGGATCTCAAAATTTTAGGCTCTACGAGTAGCTCGAGGCAGCCTATGAATGATCGGAGGAACGTGGCGTACGCGGAGAAGCAGCCGAAGTCAACGGTGTGTCGCCTTACCAAAGAGAGAGAGAGAGAAAAAGGTGGCCATTCCTGACGCCGGGGCTGGAAAGCTTGACTGATAAGACGAAAAAATTGCGAAAAATTAAGCAAGAGAAAGAATAGATTGTAAAATGGATTGTAAAAACTTGAATTAAAAATTTTGTTCCCAAAAAAAATAAAAGACGAAAAACACGGCACCCCCATTGATAAAACAGGTGTGAAAGTTCATGCAAGATCAACTTGAGCGAGCCGAGAAGAAGGGATTAACGGTGGGAGTGTTCGTCTCCTTAGCAAATGAGTCGACCATCAATGATCGCTGGAAGGATCACGCCTCGAGAAACTTGAGAACAAGGAAGGCGTACGAAATCCTGTGTTCTTGAGCCCGTGTTAGGGAAGAAAAACATAGATAGAAAATTCTCCGCGGGGAAGACCCTTCTCGATGCATTTTTTCAGGACCTGTTGAGTATGTCAACCAACCTGTTGTTGGCACTGTATCTGGTGTTCCCCAGGTACCGATTCAATACCGGCCCAGCCTTTATGTTTAGTAGGTGCGTGGAGACCTAGGCTTTTTTCAAAGAATTTAGGTATATAAAAATTTCACTAATATTGAAGTTCACATCTCGAAAGTGAGGCGCTGTCAGGAGGTCACGGTAACCTCAGGACTTGCAAACTATGCCTCCAAATATGACTGTTGAAAACCTTGAGTTCTTAGATATGACGTTTTTTGTGATTTTTTCAAACATTTTCAGAAAACTGCATCTAATTTTTTTCTTGATAGTTGAAAGTTCCCAACTCTGTTGTGGGGGTTGTCAGAGTATTCTCATGTTGTTACGGATTGCGAATCGTGCCTGCAAAATATGAGTGCTGAAAGATTGTTAATTTTCCAGATATGACGTTTTTTATGATTTTTTCTAAATTTTTCGGAGACATAGATTTAAAAAAACTCGTTAAAATTGAAATGCTAAATTCGATAGTTGGTTATTATAAGGGTACTCTAGGAAGTTGCGAATTTTGCCTCCAAATATGACTGCTCAAATCCTATTAGTTTTCGAGATGTGACTTTTTTTTACGATTTTTTTTTCAAAGTTTTTCAAAGAACTTAGGTTTAAAGAACCTGACAAAGTTTGGTTTTTCATCTCAATACTGAGGCACTTTCGTGGTGGTACTCTCAAGTGTGGCGTATCTTGCCTCTAAATCTCATTTCTCAAATCCTTGTTATTTTTGAGATATGACTTTTTTTTATTTTTTTTCAAAAAAATTCAAAAAACTTAAATTTTAAAGAATTGCATAAGTTGAAAGATATCAATCTTTTTGTTGGAAACTGTGAGGGTACTCTCAGGAGTTGTGAGCTTGCCTCTGAAAATAACTGCTCAAATCCTTGTACTTTTTTTAGATATGACGTTTTTAAGGATTTTTTCAAAGTATGACTGCTCAAAACCGTGTAGTTTTTAGATATGACGTTGTGATTTTTTCAAAAATTTTCTGTAGTGGGGGCTGTCAGAGTAACTTTGGGGGTTTCGAAACTTGCCTTTAAATATGACTGCTCAAATCGTGGTAGTTTTCTAGATCTGTTATTCAATATATGCAGTTGCTTTATTAATATTGGGACTCATATTTCCTTGAGGGGAATATCTTACCAAAAACTTCAACTACTACTAGAGCTACGGTTACGTAGCAGTATTTAGGCAACAGCGTATTCAGACTCGTCAGTAATTAGACAAATACTGTATTAACTAATCAGAATCCAGACAAGGAAGAAATGAAATCTTAATAATTATTAGTTTCGTAAATTTGCTTTCGCATCTCGATTCTGATTGGTTATTATCGTAATTGTCTGCTTACTGACAAGTATGAATACGTAGATATCCAAATACAGACCAGACCGCACACCTAGAGCTACTACAATTAAATTTAAAGTGGTTAAGTGGGTCCACGCTTCTTAAGTAGCTCATTGAATGGGACTCAACAAATACGGCTGGAACATACTTCTTGATGAACACCAAACGAACTGTTGAACTTTAATTTAATTGAAGTATAACTTGTTGTTTTCATAGTCTCCTGACTTGCGTTAAAAAATTAGAAAACAACCAAGAATGCACCTGGCAGGTAGTTAATTCTGCCTAAAGTGGTCCATGTGAAAAGGTTGAGTTGAGTGTCTTTTAGGTTAGCTGAAATTGTTCCAAATTATTTGAAAAATTTTAAGAATCATGAACGCAGTGAATACTCTCAAACAGGCTTGGTGAATTTGTCATGTAAAATTGATTTTTCGCGGTCTGTTTTTGGTTTTTTAAAGATAATGTCGTATCCCAGTTGATGTTCTATGAGGTCTCTGAAGGTTGCTCTGAGTATTACTGAGTTTGTTATTTAGTCGCTTTCCAAATGACGAGGAAAGTTCTATGCCCGAGAGATAATCGGATGTCGTTCAGTTCGCAGGGCGGTGTTCCTCTTGAGAACTCAAAGAACAGAGAAAGATATTTTAGGCAGAGGCTTTAATTCCTAATCAAGCTGGTCACTCTCGCGGATATCTCTCGAGTGATTTTACAAAGTTTATAAACCAAGAGTATATGTTATTGTTTACACTCATCAAATTTACTTAACAAAGTTATCAGCAAAGGTTGGCCACTCTGTTTTTCATCGCCAAGCCTTTTTCGGAGTTTATTATTTGAGTTCAAATGTTTACTTCCTGTTTCTTCGTAATGATGTTTGCTTGTCCCCTCGTTCACATCTTTTTGTTGTCTCACAGAAAATACTGTTCTAGGTCGTAAAAACCAATTAGGGCCTTGAAGTAATTTGGTTGGGTCAAATAATGAATCACACCCATAAATAGAATTTAGGGATGTGACACTACCATCCTTGAAAAAGTTGCTATGGGTTCGGAAAGTTTCTGCGCTCTGCTTTTTGTAGAAAATACATGGGTACAGTTTTGATGTCCTCTTGTCCCACACACAGTCCGTTGGTCAGATTATATGTGTTTACAAATATACGGCACATGGATAAATACATTTTATCAAGAATGTGTTAAAATTGTAGTAATAATTTTCTCTAAAGTGATACAATTCTTTCAAGTGGTACTTTTAAGGTTACTGAAAGGTGTTTTACGTAAGGTGTTCTAAACGTCCTAGTGTTCTTTCAGTTGTACTATGTTTTCATTCATTGAATGAAGTCCTGGTTGTGACTTTGAAACATCCCGGTTGATGTATGACGTTTGCGAGGCGAAAGCGTGAGCTCTCACGTTATTGAGTTCCATTGTCATCTCCAACTTTATTCGGCTCGCGTGATCTTTCACGTCATTCAGTGCTTCTTGAAATGGAGCTGTGGGTTCACTGGAGTCGGCATTTGATTCTTGTGTTAGTGGAGGTGTCAAGAGTTGCATAGGGTCAGTTTTCTCCTTTTTACATTTGTGGTAGATCCACATGAAAAGTGCATGGAGAACCATCGAGCCGATGAAGGAAATTATACTCATTATCAATGAATTTTTCAATGTCATTCGATCATCAAAAACTCTTGCTAACGAAGGTCGAAAATTTCTCATATTCAGCGCTAAGGTTTTCGCTATTTTCCTCATCTGTTCTTGATTTTGTACATTCGGAATTTCTAGTAACTTCTTCTTCACTTCCTTGAAAAGCTCGATTCCTGCTTCTGTTTTTGTGTCGTAGTATGGCATATCCTCCAATTCTGGCAAGTCGCTTAGCAAGTTTGAGATCGGGTCCGGCAATTGGACCTTGATCTTGATTGCTGGGAGCTGTTCGCATGTTGCTAAATCAGATCGAATTTTATGTTAGGCCCAACTAACTGTTTTCCACATTCCAGTGTTACAATGCAGATATGGCATCCCGGGAACTTTTTTATTCCACTGGCGGTTGTTGATTCTATATCGGACTCGAAGAGGATGTATGCAGATGTTGCTGATGTGATCAGCAATACCCCAAATCCTAGATTTTCAGCTTTTTCAGTGGAAGGTAACTGAATCTGTTTGGTGTCGCATACTTTCAGTGTGTCTAGATTCCCTTTAAAGAAAAGATTTGCCTGGCACAATCCGTGTCCTGTTTCAGTAGGGATCATTCCGTGGCAAATCTGATATCTTGAAGATCCAAGGCAGTGTTTCAGGTTGTACTTTGTTAATACTGCAGTTTCCATATTGTCCTCTGATATTGCCAAGTAGGGAGCTTCTGTTTTCCACATAATCGCTTTATCCTTCTCGTACTGTGGCATCGGGACTGGAATGGCATGGAAGACCGTAAGTTACGTTTGCCGAGAAGCTAGTGGAATGGCAATCTTCATTAGCAAGCCTTCTTTGATAGTGACCACGTCGGATAGAATTTCGTCCATCGGAATGACTAGTGAAAGTCGATCACGAGCATGGCTTTGCATTTTGGAAACTTCTTCGAGAATTTTAATCAATGAGTCCCGTGGGACTAGCGACATTGGCAGAAATTTATTCAGCAAAGACGGTATCGAGTTGAGCATGTTGATGCGATAGGAGTAGAGTGCTGATCGTTACGATTTCACATTTGCAAAAGTAATCGCAAGCAGCGAGGAGACCGTATCATAATTGAAGTTAATCTGCTGTCTTGTGAACAAAAGTTGATCACAGATAATGTATTTTATTGGTTAAAAGGAAGGCAAACTCCACAACCAAGCAGCGGCGAAATTGTGAAGGTCACAAAATGCATGATTGACTTCTAGTTTCGAAAGTAGACTAGTGAAAAAGACCTTAAAATTGTATATGCATATTTTTGAAGTATGAGTAAAAACCTATTTTGCACTCAATTTTATCCACTAGTGTGAAACTATGCGTGTGAGGTAGAAGTAGTAGTAGTACAATCGGCTTTAGGACAATTGTCCAAGGGTTTTCACCCCTCAGTTTTCATCTTGCACAAAATTGAGTTTTTCAGGGTGTTGCAGATTCCACAAATGCATAGCACTCGCCATGTGCATGAGTTAACCTCGTTGAATTTTTCTCGGAAGAACATTTGGGGTAGCTTTGTGATTGTAATTTTGTCGATTACCCCATCTGTACTATGTTCAGTAGTTTGGGCGCTCGGATCCAAAAGTAGGTTAGTTTTTACTGTTTGCTGTTTGGAAATTAGTTACTTCCTCTTTACCGATTTGGTTAGAAGTATTAACGTCCTGCTGCTGTTACCATCTTGTTTGGATTATTGATTTCTTCAATAGTAAAAAAGAACACTTTTTTAAAATTGATTCAATATTCTAGATGAGGCGTTGCTGCAGTTAAGATTGTAGTATGGATAATGCATCACATGGTAAAAATGAAGTCTGTCATAAAGGAAGTTGTCATTGTGGCAAAGTGAGCTGGGAGTTTATCAGTTCAGGTGATCTTGACGTGTTTGATTGCAATTGTTCCATTTGCTTCAAGAAGTCGCTGTTTCATTGTATTGTACATGAAGACAAGTTTCGCCTGCTAACAGGGACTGATTGTCTGATCACTTACGAGTTTAATACCAAAACTGCACAGCATCTCTTCTGCAAGTTCTGTGGGACAGAATCATTTTATCGACCTCGTTCAAATCCTAATGGATACGGTATAATGTACCGATGCATTGACAGCAAAACTGTGAAATCAGTGAACTTCCACAAAGTCGATGGACAAAATTGGGAGACATCGGTTCCTGGTAACAAACTTTTGATATCAAAAACATATACTGATGGCTGAAGACGAATCAATGGAGCTAAAATTTTGTTTAGGACTTAAAACGAAATAATTCTATCCTACGATCTGCAGATTAGGTTCTGTTTATTGGTTAGAAGTATTAACGTCCTGCTGCTGTTACCATCTTGTTTGGATTATTGATTTCTTCAATAGTAAAAAAGAACACTTTTTTAAAATTGATTCAATATTCTAGATGAGGCGTTGCTGCAGTTAAGATTGTAGTATGGATAATGCATCACATGGTAAAAATGAAGTCTGTCATAAAGGAAGTTGTCATTGTGGCAAAGTGAGCTGGGAGTTTATCAGTTCAGGTGATCTTGACGTGTTTGATTGCAATTGTTCCATTTGCTTCAAGAAGTCGCTGTTTCATTGTATTGTACATGAAGACAAGTTTCGCCTGCTAACAGGGACTGATTGTCTGATCACTTACGAGTTTAATACCAAAACTGCACAGCATCTCTTCTGCAAGTTCTGTGGGACAGAATCATTTTATCGACCTCGTTCAAATCCTAATGGATACGGTATAATGTACCGATGCATTGACAGCAAAACTGTGAAATCAGTGAACTTCCACAAAGTCGATGGACAAAATTGGGAGACATCGGTTCCTGGTAACAAACTTTTGATATCAAAAACATATACTGATGGCTGAAGACGAATCAATGGAGCTAAAATTTTGTTTAGGACTTAAAACGAAATAATTCTATCCTACGATCTGCAGATTAGGTTCTGTTTATTTACACAAGCAAAGCTTGTGTTATAGTATGAACTCTCTTTTTTTTCAAACCTAAGTCGCAAATATTGTTGCGGCAAAATGTGAAAGGGTTCATTTTGAAAGTGTTCATTTAGATCAATAACCTTTAAAGTACAGTCAATGCTAAGAATATTAACTCAGACTATTAAATTACAAATAGCACTTAAGCTTCAAGGTATCATGGACCTGTAGCGTAGAGGTAGGGAAGGAGACCCTCAACAAAATAAGAGGGTTCGAACCTGGGCAGGGTCGGATGTTTTTAATGAAATTTTTCGTGTATTAGTCAAAATGCGTCCGCTCTATAAATTGAGGCATGTTAGTTGGTAATTTTTTTTGAATTGATTGGAAGTGCTAATGCGTCATAATTGGCTTGCGTCAATCAGCATTTATGTAGACTCATAATTGGCGTGGGTCACTTGAGAAATTTTGTAGACTCAATGTTTTACTCATTCAGTTTTCCCAGTAGCGATATCGGTCATATTTTTGCTTATGTGTGCGATGGAGAACTTCGCTTCTGTGCGAAAACTAATTATTGAGAGTAGTGAACGTAGTGAAGACTCTTATATAGGTCTTGCTGATTTTTTTTTCAGGACAAAGTCTTAAAATTTGTTCACGCTCAATTTTGATTTTTTTGCGGTTTGACTTGTAAGTTTTTTTTTATTCTATTGTTAAAAAGAAGGCAAACTCCACTATCGAACAGCAAAATTGTAAAGATCACGAAAAATGTGATTGGTTTCTAAGTTTGAAAATGGAAATAATTATCAGATTTCCCAGGGAAAAAAAGTTTTACCTATTACAATGCAGATATGGCATCCCGGGAACTTTTTTATTCCACTGGCGGTTGTTGATTCTATATCGGACTCGAAGAGGATGTATGCAGATGTTGCTGATGTGATCAGCAATACCCCAAATCCTAGATTTTCAGCTTTTTCAGTGGAAGGTAACTGAATCTGTTTGGTGTCGCATACTTTCAGTGTGTCTTTGTGTAGACGCATTTATGTAGACTCATAATTGGCGTGGGTCACTTGAGAAATTTTGTAGACTCAATGTTTTACTCATTCAGTTTTCCCAGTAGCGATATCGGTCATATTTTTGCTTATGTGTGCGATGGAGAACTTCGCTTCTGTGCGAAAACTAATTATTGAGAGTAGTGAACGTAGTGAAGACTCTTATATAGGTCTTGCTGATTTTTTTTTTCAGGACAAAGTCTTAAAATTTGTTCACGCTCAATTTTGATTTTTTTGCGGTTTGACTTGTAAGTTTTTTTTTATTCTATTGTTAAAACAGAATAAAAATAGAATAAAAAAAAACCACGTCGGATAGAATTTCGTCCATCGGAATGACTAGTGAAAGTCGATCACGAGCATGGCTTTGCATTTTGGAAACTTCTTCGAGAATTTTAATCAATGAGTCCCGTGGGACTAGCGACATTGGCAGAAATTTATTCAGCAAAGACGGTATCGAGTTGAGCATGTTGATGCGATAGGAGTAGAGTGCTGATCGTTACGATTTCACATTTGCAAAAGTAATCGCAAGCAGCGAGGAGACCGTATCATAATTGAAGTTAATCTGCTGTCTTGTGAACAAAAGTTGATCACAGATAATGTATTTTATTGGTTAAAAGGAAGGCAAACTCCACAACCAAGCAGCGGCGAAATTGTGAAGGTCACAAAATGCATGATTGACTTCTAGTTTCGAAAGTAGACTAGTGAAAAAGACCTTAAAATTGTATATGCATATTTTTGAAGTATGAGTAAAAACCTATTTTGCACTCAATTTTATCCACTAGTGTGAAACTATGCGTGTGAGGTAGAAGTAGTAGTAGTACAATCGGCTTTAGGACAATTGTCCAAGGGTTTTCACCCCTCAGTTTTCATCTTGCACAAAATTGAGTTTTTCAGGGTGTTGCAGATTCCACAAATGCATAGCACTCGCCATGTGCATGAGTTAACCTCGTTGAATTTTTCTCGGAAGAACATTTGGGGTAGCTTTGTGATTGTAATTTTGTCGATTACCCCATCTGTACTATGTTCAGTAGTTTGGGCGCTCGGATCCAAAAGTAGGTTAGTTTTTACTGTTTGCTGTTTGGAAATTAGTTACTTCCTCTTTACCGATTTGGTTAGAAGTATTAACGTCCTGCTGCTGTTACCATCTTGTTTGGATTATTGATTTCTTCAATAGTAAAAAAGAACACTTTTTTAAAATTGATTCAATATTCTAGATGAGGCGTTGCTGCAGTTAAGATTGTAGTATGGATAATGCATCACATGGTAAAAATGAAGTCTGTCATAAAGGAAGTTGTCATTGTGGCAAAGTGAGCTGGGAGTTTATCAGTTCAGGTGATCTTGACGTGTTTGATTGCAATTGTTCCATTTGCTTCAAGAAGTCGCTGTTTCATTGTATTGTACATGAAGACAAGTTTCGCCTGCTAACAGGGACTGATTGTCTGATCACTTACGAGTTTAATACCAAAACTGCACAGCATCTCTTCTGCAAGTTCTGTGGGACAGAATCATTTTATCGACCTCGTTCAAATCCTAATGGATACGGTATAATGTACCGATGCATTGACAGCAAAACTGTGAAATCAGTGAACTTCCACAAAGTCGATGGACAAAATTGGGAGACATCGGTTCCTGGTAACAAACTTTTGATATCAAAAACATATACTGATGGCTGAAGACGAATCAATGGAGCTAAAATTTTGTTTAGGACTTAAAACGAAATAATTCTATCCTACGATCTGCAGATTAGGTTCTGTTTATTTACACAAGCAAAGCTTGTGTTATAGTATGAACTCTCTTTTTTTTTCAAACCTAAGTCGCAAATATTGTTGCGGCAAAATGTGAAAGGGTTCATTTTGAAAGTGTTCATTTAGATCAATAACCTTTAAAGTACAGTCAATGCTAAGAATATTAACTCAGACTATTAAATTACAAATAGCACTTAAGCTTCAAGGTATCATGGACCTGTAGCGTAGAGGTAGGGAAGGAGACCCTCAACAAAATAAGAGGGTTCGAACCTGGGCAGGGTCGGATGTTTTTAATGAAATTTTTCGTGTATTAGTCAAAATGCGTCCGCTCTATAAATTGAGGCATGTTAGTTGGTAATTTTTTTTGAATTGATTGGAAGTGCTAATGCGTCATAATTGGCTTGCGTCAATCAGCATTTATGTAGACTCATAATTGGCGTGGGTCACTTGAGAAATTTTGTAGACTCAATGTTTTACTCATTCAGTTTTCCCAGTAGCGATATCGGTCATATTTTTGCTTATGTGTGCGATGGAGAACTTCGCTTCTGTGCGAAAACTAATTATTGAGAGTAGTGAACGTAGTGAAGACTCTTATATAGGTCTTGCTGATTTTTTTTTTCAGGACAAAGTCTTAAAATTTGTTCACGCTCAATTTTGATTTTTTTGCGGTTTGACTTGTAAATTTTTTTTTATTCTATTGTTAAAAAGAAGGCAAACTCCACTATCGAACAGCAAAATTGTAAAGATCACGAAAAATGTGATTGGTTTCTAAGTTTGAAAATGGAAATAATTATCAGATTTCCCAGGGAAAAAAAGTTTTACCTATTGATCCAGTTTTCTCAAATTGGGTTTACTATAGCAGAAAAGTGTCCATCAAAATTTGCTCTACAAATTCAAAGAGCTTCAAGGCCATCTAATTTTTTTTCGAAATTTCAAAGTTGGAGATTTTTGAGAAAACAAATCTCGTTTTTTTTTTCAGTTTTCTTGCGTTCATTACTCTTTTCCAACTGTCAGTTGGCTATGTTTGTAAATTTGTTTGACCGGGTTGACCAAAAGCCGCTATCTAAAACTTCTGTAAGAATCCAGCAAGTTTATACGGAATTACGGAATTCCGTGGCAAATCTGATATCTTGAAGATCCAAGGCAGTGTTTCAGGTTGTACTTTGTTAATACTGCAGTTTCCATATTGTCCTCTGATATTGCCAAGTAGGGAGCTTCTGTTTTCCACATAATCGCTTTATCCTTCTCGTACTGTGGCATCGGGACTGGAATGGCATGGAAGACCGTAAGTTACGTTTGCCGAGAAGCTAGTGGAATGGCAATCTTCATTAGCAAGCCTTCTTTGATAGTGACCACGTCGGATAGAATTTCGTCCATCGGAATGACTAGTGAAAGTCGATCACGAGCATGGCTTTGCATTTTGGAAACTTCTTCGAGAATTTTAATCAATGAGTCCCGTGGGACTAGCGACATTGGCAGAAATTTATTCAGCAAAGACGGTATCGAGTTGAGCATGTTGATGCGATAGGAGTAGAGTGCTGATCGTTACGATTTCACATTTGCAAAAGTAATCGCAAGCAGCGAGGAGACCGTATCATAATTGAAGTTAATCTGCTGTCTTGTGAACAAAAGTTGATCACAGATAATGTATTTTATTGGTTAAAAGGAAGGCAAACTCCACAACCAAGCAGCGGCGAAATTGTGAAGGTCACAAAATGCATGATTGACTTCTAGTTTCGAAAGTAGACTAGTGAAAAAGACCTTAAAATTGTATATGCATATTTTTGAAGTATGAGTAAAAACCTATTTTGCACTCAATTTTATCCACTAGTGTGAAACTATGCGTGTGAGGTAGAAGTAGTAGTAGTACAATCGGCTTTAGGACAATTGTCCAAGGGTTTTCACCCCTCAGTTTTCATCTTGCACAAAATTGAGTTTTTCAGGGTGTTGCAGATTCCACAAATGCATAGCACTCGCCATGTGCATGAGTTAACCTCGTTGAATTTTTCTCGGAAGAACATTTGGGGTAGCTTTGTGATTGTAATTTTGTCGATTACCCCATCTGTACTATGTTCAGTAGTTTGGGCGCTCGGATCCAAAAGTAGGTTAGTTTTTACTGTTTGCTGTTTGGAAATTAGTTACTTCCTCTTTACCGATTTGGTTAGAAGTATTAACGTCCTGCTGCTGTTACCATCTTGTTTGGATTATTGATTTCTTCAATAGTAAAAAAGAACACTTTTTTAAAATTGATTCAATATTCTAGATGAGGCGTTGCTGCAGTTAAGATTGTAGTATGGATAATGCATCACATGGTAAAAATGAAGTCTGTCATAAAGGAAGTTGTCATTGTGGCAAAGTGAGCTGGGAGTTTATCAGTTCAGGTGATCTTGACGTGTTTGATTGCAATTGTTCCATTTGCTTCAAGAAGTCGCTGTTTCATTGTATTGTACATGAAGACAAGTTTCGCCTGCTAACAGGGACTGATTGTCTGATCACTTACGAGTTTAATACCAAAACTGCACAGCATCTCTTCTGCAAGTTCTGTGGGACAGAATCATTTTATCGACCTCGTTCAAATCCTAATGGATACGGTATAATGTACCGATGCATTGACAGCAAAACTGTGAAATCAGTGAACTTCCACAAAGTCGATGGACAAAATTGGGAGACATCGGTTCCTGGTAACAAACTTTTGATATCAAAAACATATACTGATGGCTGAAGACGAATCAATGGAGCTAAAATTTTGTTTAGGACTTAAAACGAAATAATTCTATCCTACGATCTGCAGATTAGGTTCTGTTTATTTACACAAGCAAAGCTTGTGTTATAGTATGAACTCTCTTTTTTTTTCAAACCTAAGTCGCAAATATTGTTGCGGCAAAATGTGAAAGGGTTCATTTTGAAAGTGTTCATTTAGATCAATAACCTTTAAAGTACAGTCAATGCTAAGAATATTAACTCAGACTATTAAATTACAAATAGCACTTAAGCTTCAAGGTATCATGGACCTGTAGCGTAGAGGTAGGGAAGGAGACCCTCAACAAAATAAGAGGGTTCGAACCTGGGCAGGGTCGGATGTTTTTAATGAAATTTTTCGTGTATTAGTCAAAATGCGTCCGCTCTATAAATTGAGGCATGTTAGTTGGTAATTTTTTTTGAATTGATTGGAAGTGCTAATGCGTCATAATTGGCTTGCGTCAATCAGCATTTATGTAGACTCATAATTGGCGTGGGTCACTTGAGAAATTTTGTAGACTCAATGTTTTACTCATTCAGTTTTCCCAGTAGCGATATCGGTCATATTTTTGCTTATGTGTGCGATGGAGAACTTCGCTTCTGTGCGAAAACTAATTATTGAGAGTAGTGAACGTAGTGAAGACTCTTATATAGGTCTTGCTGATTTTTTTTTTCAGGACAAAGTCTTAAAATTTGTTCACGCTCAATTTTGATTTTTTTGCGGTTTGACTTGTAATTTTTTTTTTATTCTATTGTTAAAAAGAAGGCAAACTCCACTATCGAACAGCAAAATTGTAAAGATCACGAAAAATGTGATTGGTTTCTAAGTTTGAAAATGGAAATAATTATCAGATTTCCCAGGGAAAAAAAGTTTTACCTATTGATCCAGTTTTCTCAAATTGGGTTTACTATAGCAGAAAAGTGTCCATCAAAATTTGCTCTACAAATTCAAAGAGCTTCAAGGCCATCTAATTTTTTTTCGAAATTTCAAAGTTGGAGATTTTTGAGAAAACAAATCTCGTTTTTTTTTTCAGTTTTCTTGGGTTCATTACTCTTTTCCAACTGTCAGTTGGCTATGTTTGTAAATTTGTTTGACCGGGTTGACCAAAAGCCGCTATCTAAAACTTCTGTAAGAATCCAGCAAGTTTATACGGAATTAGATGCTAAGGCTCCCCCCCCCCCCGCTGCAAAATTTTACTTTTTTGTTCATATCTGCTGAATGTTACAATTGGCATGAGAAACATATATTTGTTCTTCAAGTTTAACCTTGTAAAACCCCTCGTTACACCAAAAAAATGATGCTTATGTGAAGTGGGTGGGAAAAGGAAGAAGCCGGTGCTAAGAATGTTACAAGATTGGAAAGACGTAAGATAGCGGAAGTTTCCAGCTTATCTTATAAGCTGTAAGATAGGGGAATTTTTTGTAGAATATTCAACCCGGGTGTCATATTGAAGAGAATTTTAATTTGACTGTTTTCCTTTATTTTTCAGTTTAGACATGAATTCTGATTTTGAGCTCAGTTCATCAATCCTGTCATCAGCAAATACTTCAGAAACCGACTTAACACTAACAGAACCTCTTACGATTGACGTTAACAAAGGTCACTCTAAATATGTTTCTCACTATGGCGATGTGGATCTTGATAGTCTTCATATTTTGAGCTCAATTCATCAATCCTGTCATCAGCAAATACTTCAGAAACCGACTTAACACTAACAGAACCTCTTACGATTGACGTTAACAAAGGTCACTCTAAATATGTTTCTCACTATGGCGATGTGGATCTTGATAGTCTTCATATTGCGCCCAATGCTAACTTTTGCTGCAATGAAATTTGTTAAGATCAATAACCTTTAAAGTACAGTCAATGCTAAGAATATTAACTCAGACTATTAAATTACAAATAGCACTTAAGCTTCAAGGTATCATGGACCTGTAGCGTAGAGGTAGGGAAGGAGACCCTCAACAAAATAAGAGGGTTCGAACCTGGGCAGGGTCGGATGTTTTTAATGAAATTTTTCGTGTATTAGTCAAAATGCGTCCGCTCTATAAATTGAGGCATGTTAGTTGGTAATTTTTTTTTGGATTGATTGGAAGTGCTAATGCGTCATAATTGGCTTGCGTCACTCAGCAATTATGTAGACTCATAATTGGCGTGGGTCACTTGAGAAATTTTGTAGACTCAATGTTTTACTCATTCAGTTTTCCCAGTAGCGATATCGGTCATATTTTTGCTTGTGTGCGATGTAGAACTTCGCTTCTGTGCGAAAACTAATTATTGAGAGTAGTGAACGTAGTGAAGACTCTTATATAGGTCTTGCTGATTTTTTTTTTCAGGACAGTCTTAAAATTTGTTCACGCTCAATTTTGATTTTTTTGCGGTTTGACTTGTAAATTTTTTTTTATTCTATTGTTAAAAAGAAGGCAAACTCCACTATCAAACAGCAAAATTGTAAAGATCACGAAAAATGTGATTGGTTTCTAAGTTTGAAAATGGAAATAATTATCAGATTTCCCAGGGAAAAAAAGTTTTACCTATTGATCCAGTTTTCTCAAATTGGGTTTACTATAGCAGAAAAGTGTCCATCATAATTTGCTCTACAAATTCAAAGAGCTTCAAGGCCATCTAATTTTTTTTCGAAATTTCAAAGTTGGAGATTTTTGAAAAATCAAATCTCGTTTTTTCAGTTTTCTTGCGTTCATTACTCTTTTCCAACTGTCAGTTGGCTATGTTTGTAAATTTGTTTGACCGGGTTGACCAAAAGCCGCTATCTAAAACTTCTGTAAGAATCCAGCAAGTTTATACGGAATTAGATGCTAAGGCTCCCCCCCCCCCCCCCTACCCCGCTGCAAAATTTTACTTTTTTGTTCATATCTGCTGAATGTTACAATTGGCATGAGAAACATATATTTGTTCTTCAAGTTTAACCTTGTAAAACCCCTCGTTACACCAAAAAAATGATGCTTATGTGAAGTGGGTGGGAAAAGGAAGAAGCCGGTGCTAAGAATGTTACAAGATTGGAAAGACGTAAGATAGCGGAAGTTTCCAGCAAATCTTATAAGCTGTAAGATAGGGGAATTTTTTCCCGGGTAGAATATTCAACCCGGGTGTCATATTGAAGAGAATTTTAATTTGACTGTTTTCCTTTATTTTTCAGTTTAGACATGAATTCTGATTTTGAGCTCAATTCATCAATCCTGTCATCAGCAAATACTTCAGAAACCGACTTAACACTAACAGAACCTCTTACGATTGACGTAAACAAAGGTCACTCTAAATATGTTTCTCACTATGGCGATGTGGATCTTGATAGTATTCATATTGCGCCCAATGCTAACTTTTGCTGCAATGATGTGAATAGCGAAACACATGTTGCCGTCTACGAGGAACTTTGTCGAATAAGTGAGAAGTTAAAACAGGAAGCAAAACGACAGAAAGATTTCGAAGAGACAATTTTAAGAAGAGCGAAAGTGGTCGAACAGAGAGAAGAGGAGTTGAACTGTTTTTCAGTGCAGCTCACTGAGAAAGAGAAGCGAGTTGTGAATTTCGAAGCGTCACTTTACGAAGTGAAACATAATTTCGATTCTTCAGTTCACGAGAAGATTTCAGTGGCGATTAATCTTTGCAAAAGACAGATGGAATCTAACATTTCTCAGCTGGAAAAAGAACTGAGGGAGAAAAATGCGGAAATCAAGCGCCTTCAAGGAAGTTTCAACATGTTGAAAGATACATGTGATCGACAGAAAGGTAAAATAACTGACCTTGAAAGTAAAAATTCGCAAGTGCAAACCCAACTTACCTCGGCCAATGGACGGCTAAAAAATCTGCTTAGACAACAAAAAACGAGTAGTCAGGTCGTAACCAAAAGTTTTTCGGGAACAAAACCTAAAGCAAAACTTGTTTCTAGAGGAACGCACTGTGATTTGATCCAAAATGAAGTTACGAAAACTTCAAAATTTACCAGCGCCGAGATTTTAACCAGACAGTTCGATTGGATAAATAAAATACAGTTCGAAGCGTATAAAGATACAACTCTTCCTAGTATAGAAGAAATCATAAGCAAATCAAACCATCTAATGTCCATTACTGTCAAAAGCCTTATATTGTCGGATTCAAATCTGAACCCTGTTTTATCAGCAGATTTGGAGTGCTCAATTTTACAATTTGTCTACTGGATATTGTACTTTTCTGAAAAATCAGAAACCTCTAGCTCATATCCGAGTTCTTTGCTGCGAAATTTTAGTGAAGTGATATTTAAAAGTATGGACTCAAAAGCTGAAGATCAAGTTACTTCAAGTAACCCAGAAAAGCTCTGTTCAAGCGAAGAACCGAAAAACCGACTGCTGTCGGTTCTAGTTTTAATGAAGACTTGTAACGATACTTACAGGTTGATAAAATCAGCTGCTCAATTGAAGAAAGAGCTCAATCTTACAGAGTCGAAGAGTTTGTTTGCTCAAATACGAGGTGCTAGCTACATATCATTTCTGTTAAATACCCACAAGCCAGCAGAGTTTTCAGCACTGTTGGATGTGTTCGTGCAACTCTCCTTGGATTCTAATTTAGAACCGAACGAGGCCCTCCCGTCTTCATTGGACAATTTAATTTCCGAGAAGTTGTCGAAGTTATTGCAAGATTCGAATCCAGAATCGCAGCTGCTAGAGAAATTGATGGTCGTGCTGCAAAGAATCTGTAAAGTGAGGTCACAGAAAAAACTTTTTGAGCAGAAAAACTTGATACCACATTTACAACAGTTGTGGCTCAAATCAAACTCGGATAACGCATTTTTAGCTCTTAGTGTCAGATCCGTGTTGTCTTCTGTAGGTGCTAGTATTCCTATTTTGAAGTGAAAATTATAAATTTGTAAAAAAATGTTTTCGTAGACAGGTGTAATCCTCCACAAATTACCGGAAGTTTTTAAGTTCAGGTAATGTGAACTTAATGCGAATTACCCGAGTGCAATTATTCGAGAATGGACACTCGGTTACTAATAGAAATAGATTTATGAGTTTTTCTCTTTCCAAAAGCGCAACTTGTGTTATTTGAAACTTATTCATAAGAGATCGATTTCCGCAGATTATAGGATATATATTATTATCATTGCGATAAGCAAGGTTGTTGCAATCGGGTGCTAGACTGTTTTCCCTGTAAACAACTTTGTTCACAGAATGGTCAATTTTAGTAGGAATAGTGAATTTTACCCTCAATAGCTGACACGCTCAATTTAATAAAAGTTTAAGTAAAACTACTATCATATAGGTAGTAATTAGGCGGTGTCTGTTTCAGCCAATAATGGTTTTCTCGAAGAATTTTTGTGAAAGAACGATTTTTTCGGATTTGTGGTTTTTGTCCTAGTTATCGTCGGCTTCCGTTTTTTTTAAAATCTGGAACGGTTTTTTATCAGCTTACTTTATAAAGCATGAGCTTTAGTTTGATTTGAACAGTTTTTACTCTAATTGAAATTTGACTAAATTTACGGAGTCTAATTTAGTTATATTTTTTTTGTTTTTTTTGCGCTTAAACGGTTTTGGCTCATGATATTGGTGTCTTCAGCTTATGAATCCTTCAATATGGGTGATTTTTTTTTGTTCATTTTTCCTGTTTTGATTAAGTTTTAACGCTTTAATATATCGGTTCAGAGGCCTCTTTTTGAGTCGCTTGAGGAGCAAAATAGTTTTATTTAATTGTTTTAAGGGGAGTTAATTTGTTTTCGGTTTAAAAGTTTTTAATGAAAACATTTTTTTTTCGGCGCGATATGTCTCCGACAAATCAAACACACATTCAAAAACATAAAAGTATTATATTTTTGGCTTCATTGTAAAGGTTCAATTTCTGTCGTTTTGTTTATGGCTTGATAAATTCAAATTACTGGAAAATACTCTTGAGGCATATATGGTCAATCAAAATAAATTACAAATCATTTAAACTGATCTATTATTTCACTTGGAAGAGCAAATGATTTATAATCGGGAACTCGGATTTTTCCTCATTTTTAACTGTTTGTTTACGTGACAGGTCCTAGGTGCGAGGTCCGACCGGACCTTGTGTTCTTTTTGTCAATGGAACTACGTATTTATGTATACCTTGCCCTTTTATAGAACCTCGAAATCTTTCAGGACCCTTTCCACCTGGTCTAGAAGTAAAGCGAGCTACTTGAGAATATAAGACTTTTTTGTAGATCTGTAAGAAATTGACCTCGCTTTATCATGGAACCTCAACATCATTCAGGCGCCTCGCACGTTATCTAGTGGTAAAACACACCTTCATAACATTCCGAATGAACTTTGTTTTTTTTTATTTGAAAATTATAATTTTTTGGGGAAAATCGAGGATCATATGTCCAAAGCATGGAGGTCCTTCAAAGGATCATTCTTTTTCTTATAAAAGCAATTTAAAATATAAGTGAAATTCATTCTATAGATTAAGGCGACCAACTCTGATTTTGTGGAATTTGTGTAAATTTGCCAATTCTAATTTAGTTTTATGCATTTTTTTGTTTTTTTTTCTGTTAAATGGTTTTGGCGCATGATATCGGTGTCTTCAGCTAATATTGCGTAGTTTCGAATGCAAACTTTTTTTCGAGCTTTTGTGTTTCAGTACGGATGATTTTTTTCTGCTATTCTGTTTATTAGGCTAAAAAGGTTTCGGCTTTTATTATATCGGTTTGGAGGCCTCTTTTTGAGTCGTTTGAGGAGCAAAAATGTTATATTTAATTGTTTTGAGGGGGACCTAACTTTTTAGGTTTTGAAGTTTTTACCAAAAACTTTTTTTTTCAGCGCAACGTGTCTCCGTCAAGAATTGTCTGCTTTGTAACTTACACTAGCGTCAACTTAGTAAGAAGTTTCCGTGGTTAGTGTGCGTCACTCTTAATCTCTAGGTTGCAGGTTCGAATCTCGAACTTTTGCTAATTCGAGGCTTATTTATGCTCTTATTGTACTTAATAAAGCTGTTTTTGTCGTGTTTTCGCCAGTGTTTGCGAAACGAAGCTTCGCATTTATTTGTGTGTTTTGTTTCGATGCTGATTTAACGTGCATTTTTCTTACTCATGGAACCAATTTTGTTACAGTTTTCGCTCCAACCATTTAAAATGGGGAGGAACTTTGTTGTTTTATAGTTTTTTCAACGTGCCGCAAATAATCATTGGATTGGTTGAGTTATTTATCATATCAAAGCCCTTTCAATCGTGTTTAGAACCATCCTAAAGAATTTTTCAAAAAGTGTCCCAGTATCGAGAAAAACAGGTTTTAAGTTATTGATTTTTAGCCTAAGTTCGAGCGAATAAAGCTAGCGAGCAGGTTTTAAAAGGCTGTTATATCTAATTGTGCCCCTGCTCTAAGATGTGAAAATTTAGTTTTGCTCGATCAAAGTTCATTTTTGGAGTTTCTGCCAAAACAATTTAAAAAAATGAATTTTGATTTTTTAATGTTTTTTTTTAAGTTTTTGTAGTCATATTTCTACAAAAGCTGTTGTTGCCTATTTAACTATGACTCTCGAATATGCCTAACTTCTAATTTTTGTTCAGATCTTTTTATCATATATTGCGGAAAAAAATGACATTAATTTGAAAAAACGTTTTTTTTTTGTATATTTAAGGCGTTTTTTAACCACATTGAAGATATCGACTCTCTGAAATCCAATTTGAAAAGATATTTTACCTCCGATCATTTTTCGAAAAGTTCTGGGAGTTAAAAAATTGTCAATTTGGCCATGCTCTGGACTTACTAAGTTATGCGTTCTTTGAAGATTTTATTCACAATGCTGAAAGCGTAACGCAAACTATTTGTGTAACAAGTTATCCCGCACAAAAAACTCGCTCCAAATTGAATTGAGGCTTGCTAAGCTAATCGGTCGTTATAATATTGTAACATGGTTTTTTCACACTTGATTTTTAATTTTGTCCAAAATTGATAATTTTTCAATGTTTTTTTCCCCAAAAACTGATCGATATGGAGTAAGGGACAGTCTGAACATTCAGGGCTTTGCTCTGATATACGAGCATTCTTGTCTGTTCTCAACTGCTACTGTAAATGTACTTTGTACGAAGTATGGGAGCTTAGCTCAGTAATCACATCATAAACTACCCTCTAAAATGGGTTTTCTTCATACTGGGAAAATTGCTCCAACCATCATAGAAAGTACCTGAAGCCACTTTCAGGTGCTTTCTATGAGGGTGAGAGCAATTTTCCCAGTATGAAGAAAACCCATTTTAGAAGGTAGTTTCTGATGCGATTACTGAGCTAAACTTCCATAATTTAGCTCAGTGCAAAAATGCAGTACAGTAGCAGTTGAGAACAGACAAGACAGTAAAGGGGTCTTATGCAAAATCGGTATTTATACATTTCTTGAACTCAAAGTAGTAAGGTTGGTTCTGATTGGCTAATCAGACACTCAAACAACATGGACCGGATTTTAATTAAAACATCAAGCAGATTAAATTGCTGGCCGAAATAACCAAAATTAAGAAAAAAAATTATTCTGCTGAAACAACTTTACGAAATGTTTTTTGTCCGGGCCAAATTTCAGTTGGTTGAAAAAAAATTTATACTGTTTCATATTTTGGTAATTTCGGCTAATATTTTAGCTGCTGAAAGTTTTGATTGAATTGCCTGAACAGGTTTCTTGTATTTGAATGGCTAATATTAGCCAATCAGATTCGACCGCATAAGTTTCAACTCTAGATATAAACCTTGATTTTGGGCCGTTTAGTGCATAAGACCCCAGTAAAGAAACATTTACAAATTGACGGTCAAGGTCAACAGCAGGATTGTTTCCTACACAGTTGTGTGTAGAGCTGAAAATAATCAATATATCACAATAAGAAAACAACAAATGATCTGCACAAAAGGAAAAAAATGTACACTGCAAAATGAAATTAGTAGTTTCAATGGACGTTATGTTATCTGTTGAAAATTGAAATCATTAAGACTTAATTTACTGATTAATTATAAAAGTTGATATTTTTCTGTTTTTCTGCTCCTGGACCCATTCTGCTCTTAGAACATTCTGCTTATTGACTGGCCAACCTTATATGCTAGAATTGTGTTTTACTTAAGAAACGATTGTGATATACATATTATACGCATGAAGAATTTCCGGGGTCTAGGGCAACAAACCGACAAGACTTCAAGCCGAAGGCACTTCAGGCCGAAATTCAAACTACACAAGCACCTCAAATCACTATTTATTCATCTGTAAAGTATTGCTTTTCAAAAATTTAGGCAAGTTTAGTTCATAATAAGGGTTACTCATGACAACTCATCACTTAGGCGTGGCATCCGTTAATAATATCAGCCGGTTTTTAAAATGCATAAATTATAAACTAAAAAAATTGCTTTCAACATTGTTTTAGTTTTTAACTTTCCTAAATATCTATTAGGGGCGCAAATTTTATGGAAAAGCCAAAAACTGGTAAAGAAAGATCATGAAACTGAAAAATTTCTTCAAAAAAAGTTCCCAAAATAATCATGTTTCATAACTTAATGAGAAAATTTTCGGCTTGAAGTCCCTAATTTTATGATTCGGCTTGAAGTCCCGTCGGCGTGATGTCCGGCACCCTAATTTGGGCACTCCAAAAAAATGATTTCCTAAAAATTGTCAATCTTAAAAGAATCTTGAAAATGACATATTTTTCTTCGAAATGCAATTGTTGAAAATTGTTTTGTAACATCAAAACATTTATCAATAAAGTCCCCACAGTTCGCCAGTTTATGTTAAAGATCTGGCGAGGTTTCAGACGCCTTATTTGAATTTGGGAAAACTTTTCTATGTTAAATTTTTTGTTCGCTCATTGAACCCGTGAAATGCTCCAATTCGAAGTTTTCCTTGGTTGAATTGACTCTGATTGGCCGGTTATGAAGCAAGGCTTGTTGCAATAATCCGAGTGGTACATTAAGATGAACTTAGGGTACGTTTTTTATTGATCTTTTTTGAGCATAACTGATAATCAAAGAAAGTTTGATAAAAAACTGAGAAGAGCTGAGCTTTTAGGAAAGCTAGGCTATCAAAATATATTATATATTTAAATGCGAGCTTTACTATCTCGCCATGTGTAAGTTTTTTTCAGCGTATTATTTCTGCATTATTTTTTTCACGTTTAAGCTATATCGTATATTGCAATGGTTAAGATTTTTTTTCGAGTTTGAATTCAGTGGTTATTTCACCAAGTTTGAAATTAGTAACCCAATATATGGATGCTGTCAGGGCTTCCCCAGGTGTTGCAAATTTGGCCTGGGGAATAACCCAGGCCTCAGATACGGCAATTTTCGAGATTTTTCAAAAAATCTCTAGTAACGTTCAATTTTGAAAATTTCAAAAATTTTCAAAAAACAGATTTGAAAAAAATTCAAAATTTTTGAAAATCTCAATCCTGTACTTGGAAACTGAGATGGTAGTCACATTGGTGGCCAATCTTGCCTCTGAATATGACATCTCATATCCTTGTAGTTTTCGAGATATGACGTTTTCTAGAATTTTTCAAAAATTTTCCAAAATTTAGATTTAAAAAAATAAATAAGTTTGAAGATCTCAATCATGTAGTGTGAAACTGTGAGGGCACTGTGAGGAATTGCGAATCTTGTCTCTAAATATGACCGCTCAAATTTTTGTAGTTTTTGAGATATGACGTGATATGTTTTATTTTTTTTTTTTTTTTTCAGAAAACTTAGATTTTAAAAACTTTTAAAAATTTAATATAAATATGAATAATATTTAAAAAGCATTGAAAATCTCAAACTTGTACTGGGGTACTGCTAGGGTATTCTCAGGAGTTTCATTTTGCAAATTTTGCATCCGATTGCAACTGCTCAAATGCTTTTAGTTTCCGAGATGTGACGTTTGTAATTTCTTTTTTTTTTAAATGTTCAAAGAATTAGATAAAGACAATTTAAATTCCTATCTCTATATTGAGGCTTTGTCAGGGCATTTCAAGGGTTTGCGAGTTTTTCCTGCAATTGTGAGTGCTTTAATCGTGTTAGTCTTCGAGATGACGTTTTTTGTGTTTTTCTTTTCAAAAAAGTTTTCAGAAAACTTAAATTCAATTAAGTTTGCAATTTTTAATCTGATGTTAGGGGCTGTCAGAGTACTCTCAGGGGTTGCAATTTTTGCCTCCAAATATGAGTGCTCAAATTTTTGTAGTTCTGGAGATATGTCACTTTTTTTTTTTTAAAAATTGAGAATTTCAATTTGAACTTCCTCAAAACTTGAAGTTCCCAACCCTGTAGTTGGGTGCTGTGAGTACTCTCAGAAGTTGCAAATCTTGGGTCCAAATGCGACTGCTCCATTGCTTTTAGTTTCCAATAAATGGCGTTTTTCTGTCATTTTAAAAATTTTCAACGAACTTGGATATTAAAAAAATCCACAAAATTGTATGGTTAAAAAATTCACAAAATTTTGATTAAAAAAATTTGAATAACTATGCAAAATTTGAAATTACCAACCCTGTAATTGTTTGCTGTTAGAGTACATTCAATGGATGCAAATATTAATTCTAATATCCGCGGTTTTGTGAGTTGTCATAAATTCGATGCACCGAAGGTGCGTTACACGCTAGTAATTTAGAAACGCTGATATTATCGATCTCAATGGTGAAAGTTTGCAGCTATAACAATTTTTAAAAACAAAGAAAAATTCGTACAGGTAAGTTAAAATAAGGTAGTAAAAATAGAATTTCCATTGCTGAAGTCTTAAAGCTTTATTCTGATTATAGTTAAGTTTGACAAATCAAACATACATTCAAAAACATGTCATTATTATATTTTTGGCTTCATTGTCATGGTTCAATTTTTGTCGGCTTGTCGGTGGCTTGATAAATTTAAATTACTAGAAGTTACTCTCTTAGCATATGGTCCATAAATATTTAATACAAATCATTTTAACTGATTGCTTCTTTCACTTGCGAGAGAAAATGATTTTTTATGGGGGACTAGACTCTTTTCTCATCAAAAACCTTTTATTTTTCTTTCTTGTTCACCATGTAACTACGAATTTATGTAATAACTTGCTGTTTTATTGAACCTCGAAATCATGCAGGTCCGTACACATCTGGTCTAGAAGTAAAGCAAGCGACTTGGGAACAAAATACCTGTGGTTCGATCCCCGGTGAGTTTTTTTGAAATATAAACTTGTTCTTAAAAATCTCTAATGGGTCCATTGAAGCCTTTTTCTCTCTCCTAAATCTTTTTACTGAAATTTGTGGGAAGACATTTTCAAATCGAGGCGGATTGGGAAGTTTCGTCTTGTTTGCCTACATGGGCTTTCCCAGTGTTCATAATGAAACTCGAATGATAAAATAAATTTACGCTTGCACTGTCCAGTAAAGTTTCAGCTTGCTAAAACCCATTGTCACTAGTATCTCGGCTTGATTCAGTTTGATCCCTTAAAACTTCATTTTCATTTTAACATACCTGAAACTTTGCTGCCTCTTCGAATTGTTAATTGTGAGGCTTTTAAAATGCCCAATATTCGGACGACTGTTTTTATAGCACTTCAAGTTACTGTTTACGTTTTCCTTTTCACATCATTCCTAGTAGTTCTATCTCTGTATATTCACTCCACTAAATATTCCGACAATTCGAGCAATGATCAGACCGAACTCACTGAACAAGAGTCGGTCCAGCAAGCCAAAGTGATTGCGCCTATGAACTTAGACGCAGACCCTTGTGAAAACTTTTATGAGTACAGTTGCGGAAACTTCCTTAGTCATACCCTAATTGACCTTGAAGAGTTTCAGAAATCACTCAAGTATGAATCGTTCGACGCTACGCTTAGTATTCTACCAAGATTATTCAAAACTATTCTGGAACAAGAAAACAGTTGTGAATCTGAAATAAAAGTAGCCCAATTTTTCCACAGTTGCATGGACGAGTTTGTCGAAGTTGACAAATCAGGGGATAAAGTTTCAATTAAAGTTGAAAAAATGGACACGAAAGACACTGATATTGTGAAAGATTTGATGGAAACGTTCAAAGTTCAGTTGAATTTCAACCTGAATGATTCTCTTCAGAACTCTAGTAAAAATGGTAACAAAACGCTTAGAGCTCTCAACTGGCCTATCGATGGGGTTTTCTGGAATGTGTTTTTTGGAATATACGCACCAGGTGACGAACTGATTGAATTTAACCAAGAAATCGAACGGGTTGTTTTGGGAATACCTGACGAAGGAGTCGTTAACAAACTATTTCCTGTAGAATCTGCTGCGGTCTTCGAAAAGGATGTTAAATCATTTAATTACTTGAAGTTAGTTTTGAAAGAGTCCAAAATATTGCAGGCCGATAAACTTGATAAACTATTTGACACTTTCAACAATTCTATGGACGAACTGAAAAAATGCAGAGATGAGATTGACGCAGACAATTATTACGATTCTATTCTTGATGACATTTTTAAGCAGGACTACGGAAGCCTAAGTAATTTTAGCAGCGGTAGTGTTGATTTAGACAAAGAAAACGAAGATTTTCTGTTGTCCATCGAAAACCTTTTGCCTGAATGGGTGCAGAAGGTTCTGAAAAATGACTCCGATTCTCTAAAAATCACTGTGAACGCCAGTTTTCCCAAATATTCAAAATGTTTGAGGGAGAACTCCAGCCTCACTAACTTTAATAACTTTATGCAATTACAGTTCATAAGTGCTTTGCATTACTTGCTAGTACAAAGCAATGATACATATGATGATAGATCGGTTGCGACGGAAAATCAAGCTGGAAATAAAAATCCAGAGCAAAAAAGAGAAATTGAATGCCTTCAAAGCCTGATTCCAGATCATTTGTATCTTGCTCTTGTGACCTCAAATGCTTACATGAAATATTATATCGGAAACGATTCGTTCTACCAATTGGACAAATGGCAGAATTATATAAAGCAGGCGGCATCTGAGAGGTTTGACGCTAGGATTGAAAACGCAACTACTAGAGAAGGCTTGAAAGATTACTTCAACAAAATTGAAATGCGACCCAAACCCGATCAAATTTCATGCGAATTTTCAGATGCATTGCTGGCAAACTTAGACGTCAAACCAACCCAGAAAAACTCATACGCAAAAAATCTCCTTAGTTTGCAAAAGTATTATCAAGACATTTACAAAAGCAGTGGATCCCCCAGAATGGAAAATTTAGTTTTGTATGTCAATGCGAAATTTTACCACCGAGACCAAAAAGCACAAATGTGGACTTTTCTGATAGACCCTTTGTATTCAGACAATAACCCAGTTGCGGTTAATTATGGTTCCATGGTATATATCATGGCCCATGAATTTTCACACGCTTTAGACGAAAGAAGTATACAGAAGCAATATATTGGCAATTACCCTTGGGATAAAATAACTAATGAAAATTATAACAACTTCAGACAATGCCGAATAAACTTGATGGATGAGGCCAATCTAAACGGAGCAAACTTAGACTGCGAAAGTTACGCTGACATTTCAGGCATTCAGTTGGCCTATCAGGCCATGAAGTCGAATGAAAACATGGCCGAGTTGAACAGAAATCTTCAAAACTCTCCTATTTTGAAAGACTTTTCGGCCGAAAAACTGTTTTTCGTGGCGTTCGCTCAAAGTCACTGCGACGCAAGTGTGAATGAAGAAAAGAACACGTTTAACCCCATGAAACCTCATCCTCCAGTCTGGGCCAGGGTTAATCTGACCTTGTCTATGCTTCCAGAGTTCAAAGAAGTGTTCCAATGCAAAGATGACCAGGCCATGACCAAAGGAGAAGATTGCAATATCTGGCCGTAATAATATGGTTCTGTAAAAAAACCATGATTATTTAACTGGATTTTAAAGTAAACTTTTATTCATTTTGCATCAATTTATTTAGCTTTTGTTAATTTTTTGCTTCCTTTGCTTCAGTTTAATTTGTAAACCACGAGTAAATCAATTTGAAAAACATAACATTCGTAAATAAATGTTTGAAATTATACTCATCGTTTTCGCACATCTGGCCCGCAGTTCAAAAATAATATATCTACCCTGCTAACTATTTTTGCTCTGGAAAACTGCAAAAATTTTGGTCTTTTTGTTCCGACAACTCTCGAAGAGTGGAAAGGTATTATGAACTAGAGATTCTTTCCAGCCCGATTTCGCTACCTCGAGGAAAGCTCGTAAGGGGGCAAGTGTAGGATCATATTTAAGTCATTGTTCGTGATTCGGATTCCCAAAAAATTTCCAAAAAGTCGTTTCTGTCAAGAAAAGTGGTCTGATTTTTTTTCGATTTTCAGACTAAAATTAGACGAAATTTGCCGCGAGGTAGAAACCCTTCGACTTAGTAGAATTTTATATCTGAATTTTTTTATCCTAAAAATTATCCTTTTCCTTATTTGGTCGGATTACTCTATGCTACTTTCAACCCTGGATTATAATTAACCATAGGTCCGAATCTGAAACCAAACCTGGACTACTTTTTGGACAAAAAAGTTATGGTTTCGTCATGGTTTGGAGTTTGATGCAGAATTGATTTTGCGACAAAATAAATATGATCGAAGACAAGTTTGCCTTATTGGCTTCAAAAACTGCTAGTCATACAATTTTCATAGTCTGGAATTTGCATGGCATGACTAGCTCTTTTTCTCAAAAAGTAACATATTTTTCCGTGGAGTTTTTAACTACCTGAAAACCAAGCCTGAACTTGAAGTCGATTTTTTGGTTGTTTTGAGAGTCTGGCGTACTTTTTGGACAAAAAATTATGTATCGCTTGGGAAAAAAAAATCTCGATGTTTTGAACGTTTCCATTATTTGCCATCAAAAAATGCTGTTCATACAAATTTTCAAAGTATGAAAATTGTATGATACGTTTTTTCTTACAAAAAAATAATATCTCTAGCCTGGAAAATAATTTAACATATCACTATGGGTTATAATTTAATCTTATCTTTTGAAGAAAAAAAATTCTCTTTCCGAAATAAACAGAGTTGCAAAATTCTCATATGCAGAATTTCTAAGAACAGCATTTTATTAGGGACAATTTGTATGGAATTGTATGACTAAATATTTCAAAATACGCTGAAAGTCGGTTCAGGGGCGGATTGGGGGGGGGGGGGGGCAATTTTGAGGGGGAACGCGCGCCGAAAAAACGCAATTTTTTGGTCAAAATTTTCCAAAAAGTGCCTAAAAACGCCTTTTTTGGACGGTTTTGCCAAATTTTTGCCTGCGGCGCAGAAAATTTTGCCGAAAAAGAGACCAAACCATGCTTAGAGAGAGCTCAAAAATCAATTCGGTCGACCTAAAAAAAAGGTCGACAAATTTTTTTTGAAAATCCGCCCCCCAACACCCCCCCCCCTCGAGAAAATCCTAGATCCGCCCCTTAGTCGGTTTATTTTTGTTGCTATATTTTTGAATTTCCTGAAAAGTAGATTTCTCAAGATACCGGGATCTGATAAAAAAGTAATGTAATTAATTTAACAAAACAAATTTAAATCGAACTTGCTGGTCTCGCCTCCGCGGTTCTGCAAGCCTACAAATTGTTGGCCTAAAATGAATACATCATCTGTATTTCAAGTTATAAGATTGACAGCTACGAAATATCTATTTCTGTTCTCTAAAACTAATTGAAACTGCAGCATATACAGCATATATAGAAACAGATCTTTTAAAGTCTTGTGACTCTCGGAAGGCAAAATGAAATCTTGGTTAAATCTTCATTCGACCCAAACCCATTGGGCAGTCTGTCGTTGGGCGTGTTTTGATTACGTGGTATGTTTTTGTGGCAACTGTTGTTGTTGTTGTTGTTTGTGGATGAGGGAGAGTCTTGAGAGTCTGAATCCATGAGGAGTTCTGCCACCATGTTGGATACATTCATGGTCTGCAAGATGCTCTCCATTGTCTTCAGTTGCTGGTAAGTGGCGATGTCATTCTAGAACACCAAGAGTGACTTTAAAGAAATGAGCTTTGAGAGTGTTGTGTACCACGCATGTCGCAGATTTTTCTGAAAAACCACGAGAAAAATTTTAGCGTTTTTTTAAATTTAAAGTTGATCTTAGTAGTTTCTTGCATTTTCCTTTTTACCGTACTCA
Source organism: Symsagittifera roscoffensis (assembly GCF_963678635.1). Taxonomy (NCBI): domain Eukaryota; kingdom Metazoa; phylum Xenacoelomorpha; order Acoela; family Convolutidae; genus Symsagittifera; species Symsagittifera roscoffensis. The sequence continues at coordinate 10,019,454 of NC_087063.1, read as the reverse complement.
ACAGTCCTTCGTTTCTTGCACTCAACAGTTTTTTTGCTTTAGTTTGCGAAGTCCAGCTTCGCCTCTGACTAAAAATTATCAGATGTTATGGTGCTATGAAAATTGGACTCCGTTTTCTCAGTTATAACTTTAGCTATCTTTTGATAAACAAATATTGAGAAAACGATAGAAAATTATTGGCAAATCAGCTCTTAGTGATCTAAGGCCAAAATGAATGCATGAATTGAATTGAATTGTTTGTTTTTCTGTTAAGGTCAGGGGCGGATTATAGCGTTCCAATGGTGCTTTCAAAGAAGAGAACATCGGGTCAAAAAATCTCCAGCTTTTCATAAATTTGATTTTAAATGTCTGGTTTATTCACGGTATTAGATGAAAAAAATGGTCCGTTTTTCAGTTCTTTCAGTTATTGTGACCGGCCTGCATATTTTTTTTTCCATTTCATTTCACTTGGAAGAACAAAATCTGGCAAAAAAGAATGAATATGAACTGCGGATTCATTCATTATTAACAAGAAACTTGTGTACTTAGGGAAGCCTCTTGAGATGAGATGCTGGATGTTCCTGGCTTAACCTGCAAGTCGGTATTGATTAGTTTGCCCAATAGAGTCATTTTAGGATTTCGGTACAGCTTCAAAAATCAAAGTGGTGCACCTTATGACTGAAGGTCGATATAATTTTCATTAAGACGCGCCTCCCCCATCCCATAAAAAATTCCTCTGCAATTCTTTTTCTCTGATCACAAATTTCACCTTGAAGTATATGAGTACTAGAGTGAGCCAGTTAGCCGTCCTGTAGTAGTCGAAAGGAGGCAGTCTCTTACTGGAACACTTCTTCACTCGCAGCACCTCAAACACATCCAGCTCCTGCTCTAACCTCCCTGAAACAGACAAACTGTAAAGAAAAACATGAAGATTATGTTCCAAAGCTAAAATTACACAACTACCGAATTTGAAAATTACTTACGATTTCAAAATAAATAGCAACAATTAAGAACTTTCAAAGTTAACAAGGGGTGTAGGTTAGTAGGTTATTAAGAAAATATATAGCTTCGAAAGTTCCGACCATGTTCATTGGTACAAGAATGAACTAATTGATTTTTTTTGGTTTTCAATTTTTTCTTTTATTTGCTTCAGAGTTTTTTGCTTTCTATTATTTCTTCTGCAAAAGTTTTTAAGCAGAAAACATAAGCTGCAAATTGTTGAACCCCATTCCAAAAACACATTGGAAAACACTGACACTCGTGTACGATATAGAAAAAATACTAGCCTAATTCTCTTACATAGTAATCCAACTACGCGCAGTGACATAAATGGATAAGAATCTAATATATACAAAAAATACGCAGAAAATTTGAAGTAGAAAAATCAATTTATCTACAACTATTTTGCGAGAAATAATCGATTCTATAAAAACATAATGTTGTCTTTTTCACCAAAATTAAATGAATTTTAATGTATAAAAAAGACTGCTCTTATATCAGGGCGACACTCTGAATGTTCTAGCTGCTTTTTAAGGCCAGTTAAAAGGTTTTTTAGATGAATAATTGACGAAGTAATCGAAAAAAAGAAAAATATTTTCTAATCAATTTTATCACACCACATGCTATGTAAAACACAAAGAGTGTGTTCAGCGTGTTTTAGTGTTTCAAAAGGGCTAAATTGCTGGCCTCAATTCATTTTGGTACGCGTTAGTTTGTCGCTTACGCGTGTTACAAGAACGCATTAAGCCGCGCGTTAGTTATCCCAAAATGACCTAATTAGTTATTTTCAAACGCCCGTAACTTTAGAAAAAATGATCACAGGTGAAATATCTATTTTGGCCAAAAATGCCTAGTTAAGAAGTCGAAAGTTGACTAAATAAAAAAAAACTCAAGCATAAATAGTCCGACCTTTCTTCGAAAGTCGGATAAAAAATAGTTTACTGTATAAAATTTGTAAACAATCTGTAAAATAAAACCTGTTTAATCTGTATTAAAACTGTATATAATCTGCAATTAATTTGTAGATAATCTGTTTGTTATCTGTAAATCATCTATATGTAACCTGTATATAACCTGCATTTAAGACTGCTATATCAGAGCAAAGCACTGAATGTTCCGAATGCCTTTGAAGGTTTACGGAGAAGTTTTCGCATTTTTTTAATGATGAAATTTAGTGAGAAAAAAGAACAAAGGTAAAACTTTTTTTTGAGTTTTTTAAGGCATATTCCACACGCTATGTAAAGTACTAATTAAACTGTTTCCCATATGTGAACGTGTTAAATAATCCATTTAGCATGCCTCAATTTAATTAGAAACGATTTCTAAGCTGGATTAATTTGCTGCTTCCACATCAATAGCGTGAAACATATCGCGCGTTAATTGTCCCAAATTCATTTAGAAAGCTCTTTTTAAACCCCATAAATTTAAGAAAATCACAAGTGAAATATCATTTTAAAATTGAGCTCCAGACAATTTACGTTTCGAATAATATACAAAAACTTCATCAAAAAACAGGTATTTGATACGGGAAAAAAGATTTCAGTGATTTTTGGTTTTGGTTATTTTTGAAGTTATACAGTTTAAAATTTTACCGAAACACAATAAATCTTATTTGATTATTAAAAGTATTTACTCAAAGTTTCACTGTATAAAATTACAAGGATCTAAAATCTGTATATTTAGCGATATTTATCTGTAGATAATCGATTTTTTATCCATTTTTGTCACTACGGGTCTAATTCTATATGCTTATATAGTTGCCAAGCGGACCGTTCGCTTAGCAGACCAATCATCTAGCATAAAAATTGAAATATGAGTCTTTTAGCAGACCAACGTAATAAAGTGATGGATGATTTGTTGACATTCAAAAAGACGCAGAGTCTGGGGCCAAGATTCACCAATTACGTCAATTATCTCACGATTTGTCAACACAACTATCAGCTTCGAAAAAATAAAAGTCTAAATTAGCGGCAAAACAAAGATTTACGCGCACAATTACACTCGTGTTGAATTGAAGCGCAGCAGTCGCTAATCGCCTATGCCGCGTTTGAACTTAGCTATCACACTTTATAATAGTTCTGAGTCTGCTAAAAAACCGGTCTGCTAAAAAACCGATCTGCTTAAATCCTTTGCACCAATTGCCAAACTCAGTGACAGATTCGATCAATTACAATCTCATTTCAGCTTCTAATTTGGAGCTGCAGGGGATTTACGGAAGGCAAAACAAGAACCCATTTATTCGTAAAAGACATTACCAAATGTTCGCCTTCATATCCATTAGCATTGAGACAAGGCCTAAATGCACTATCAATAGATCCTAAAATATGTCCTTAAGGACAAAAATGTAATGAGACCGAGCAGTTTACGAGATTAGGCGTTTCACAAGTGATTGCAATTTAAAAAATTGATGTTATTCAGCGCAACATTTCTGTAGAAAACAATAATCAACAATCAAATTGTTCCAGAAAGACCCGGAGGAGATATGGATTATATTTATAAAGGGATTATTTTTTTGAAATAGTTTTCATTGTTCTAGTTTTATCTGTTTTTGAATTTTAGGAAATAATGGTATTTTTAATTGAGAAAAGCAATAGTTACTCAAAATATGCGCAGCAATCTTTTAACTTTTTTGTATTTTTTTTCTCTAAATTTATATTTTTGTCAGGGGTTAAGACAATATTCTGGGTGAAGATCGAGAACTTGAGCAAATTGTTGAACGATCTTTCCTCATTTGAAATATGCTGGTTTTTTGTTTTTCAGTAGAATTTGAATCGGAGACAAGGCGATTTGCTTCATGTTTTGTTAAAAATGGTTTCCTCTAATGGGATCTTTCACTTTAAAGACCCTTCCAGTATAGTAAAAGACTATTTATATAACCCTAAATTGTGATATAAATCAATCAGGGAAGCATCATTTTAGAGGAGAGAGAAAATTATCTTCTCCTTTAAAGAAATAATTAAACGATTAAGCACATATGAAAACCATAACAACGAACTTTGTCCTTTGCAATATATTTTGTTGTTCTCTTGATAGTGGCAGAATGTGGAAACAGTCTACCGCTATCAAGAGAGCAACATGATAAATTTCGATCGCGATATCTTCAGGTAATTCGCGATATCTTCAGGTAATTTCCCGTATTGTAAAAGACAAAGTTCGTTGCTATGGTATTCATATGCGCTGAATCATTTTAAATAATTCATTACAGGAGACGACAATTTTCTAGGTTAAATAGGGTAACATAAGCGTTAGAAGCATTTTCTTAATGTAGAAGTTTGTTTTAGAAATTTGTTTGTCAACGTTTCTCAACGATTTAGAGTTTTTGACCTTGCTCCTCTTCGGAATCCGGAATAAGGCGTTCAACTTAAGCGAACGAAGTTTTTCAAAAATGTGCGGGATCCACCCATCTTGAGACAATCCAATGAACACTTGAGTCGAATCGAGGAATGAAATAAGGAATCATATGCGAAACGTTCCAGATCAAGCGGCGTCGAATCATACTTAGGCGAACTGCTTAATTTCTTTTCTATTATTTCTATGCAGTAATGAACAGCAGTGTTTGAAAAAAATATCTTGTTATGATGAGTTTCTATTCTTGTGGCACTTAATAAGTGTCAATGATTGCTTATTTTATCAGGAAAAAATCTTAAAAGTTGATCTCGCTCAAGTTTGAGTTTTCGTTGCTTGAGTTTGTTAAATTCAATTGAAATTCCCTTAGCTACGAGAAAGACAAAATACTATCTTCATTTCAAAAGCGGAATTGGCGTAAAAATGTGAAATTTTTTTTTCAGTTTCCAAATTGAGCCTAAATTAATTGAATTTTAAGGCGAAATAGAAAAATTTGCCTAATGACCCAGTTTTCTCCAAAAAAAATCAATCATAAAAGAATCATTTGATTTTTAAATGGATTTATTCTGATGTTGCTTCTCGAAATTCAAAAATTGAAAGCTTCTGAGAAATAATAATTTATTTGGGCTCCTTCAAGAATGACATCTTTGCAACTTTTTTTCACTTTTTAAAGGATAATGATTGTCTTGAAGACACTTAATGAGGTTGTTATTTTTTATGTTTATTTATTGAGGAAGGTAAATAACGCTCTCCAATAAAGAAATCGGAAATGGAGCAAAAAAAACTTATTTGATTTTGAGATTCAAAAGCGGGTTTTAATTAATAGATTTTCCAGCGGAAAAAATTGTTTATCTTTCGATCCAGTAGGTTTTTGTGAATTCGATATTTTTTCACAAACAGTCAGTCGTTTTTTTTTCATTGAGTTCTTTGACTTTTTCAAGCTTCTGTTGGCTATGTTTCGTTCTCGTTTCTGGCCGGAATTTGTAACGGAATTTTTAAAGGAAAACAAAAATTTAACTTTTGATTATGTAGTTCAGGGGCCTAGGATTTTCTCGCGAAGGGGGAGGGGGATTTCAAAAAAATTTTCAAAAACTTTGTCGACTTTTTTTAGGACAACCAAAAAGACTTTTCGCGCTCCGTGTTTTTGCCAAATTTTCTGCGCCGCAGGCAAAGTTTTGAAAAGCATTGGCCAAAAAAAGCGTTTTTAAGCACTTTTTGGAAAGTTTGACCAAAAAATAGCATTTTTTGGCGCGCGTTCCCCCCTCAAAGTTAGTATATATTGGCGCCAAAGGCACCTTTAGAAAAATTTTAGGGTCCGTCAGCTGAATATGGATATCTCAAAATAGTTCAAAGGGAAGTTTGGGTCGGAAGTGGGTCGAAGCCCTGACTCAGAAACAACTTCAAATTCATCAAAAAGAGGAAAAAGAAGAATAAAAAAGCAAAATAAATACAAACCAGTACACCTGTATAATTGGAATCAACCAATTAGACACATTGATAGTTATATATTAACAGTCATCGAACGAAAAAATGAGCCACACTCAAAGTGACGAAAGTCCAGATGACGAAGCAGTTTTTCCCTTTCTTATAGATTCACTCGATGATAGAGGACAACACGATTTTTGCAAGAACTTACTCGTAAATTTGTTTGAACCAGGAATCAGCCCATGCAAAGAAGATTTCCCAGATGTAAAAATCAAAAGACAAATTATTGAACATTATTTGAAAGACATATGTAATCTAACCCAACAATATGGAATCTACACCATAGAATTCAGCACACCAAATACAGCCCATCGTAAATATGTAACTCAAACAGACGATTTTGAACTAGAATTTTCAAGAGTATTCATAGAATATATCAAAAGCATACAATATCATAATTCACAAAGAGCAAACTCCAAATTCACTAACGAAGTTTTTGCAGTAATATATAGTTATATATCTATATTAGAAAAAACAGAAGTTCAAAGTATATCACCAACTGAAACATCCAAACATACAAAAGTACGAAATGAAATCACAGTATTTTCAACATTTCTACATATAATTCGCGAAAATTTCACTAAAGAAGATGTTTCACAAAACACTAAACATGATTTACAAAAAGTTTTAGCATGGTTTATAATAGATTATTTTACCCACAATTTAGATTTAATTTCACAAGCAAGAAAAAATTTTAGACCTCAAAATACCAATGACGACACTGTTCTATCAGAACAATCAGATTACGTTTGGGACTCTGACTGGTCTCATCATGCATTTCTAAATATCCCAAAAGCTATCTCAAGTCAAGCAATAAGTACAATATCTTTTCACAAAGATTATGTAAAAGTAGTACCATTAACCATTGATGCAACACCATTGAATTATAATACATTTTTACCTGATACACAAAATAACAGCTTAAATTCAACAGTCATACATAATGAAAATCTTAATGGAACAAGAAATCTTACACAACAAAATATTCAAACACCATCACACTTCATAAATGAAGAAATCGTCCAAACAACAGCAACAACTACACAACAAAGTATTTCACCAATACATCCCAATCTGACAACACCAAGAAATAAAAATACCTTACTAACACAAGTAACATTACAATCAACCGGTAAACCTTCGGTTGCTCCAAAATATTCACACATGGACTATCAAACGTATAGACCAATGACAATACCGTCAAAAAAACGAAAACAATTTACAAGAAACACTTTTGCAGAACACAATTATAATTATGCTCACCAACCAAAAACAAACCAACCTCCCCGAAAAAATACACAAAATTTAAACCACGTATGTTCCTATTATTGGAATCTCCCAAAAACATCGAACAATTCAGTAAATTTTCCAGAAAATCCACAACCTACACAGGATTATAGTGAAAATTACCCACTCTTTCAACAAAATAAAAATAAACAACATACACCATTTAATACAAACTATTTATCGTCTGAGGAAGATGATTATCCCCAACCAGATATTTTTGCACCATATACTAAAGAATATTGAACACAGAGACCGCAACAATCTCAAAATATGAAAATTTACCCACAAAACCCAACAGATATACAAAACCCACAACAAATGCATATACAAAACCCATTTAATACACAGTCTTTTCAACCAATACAACCACAAAACCCAATGTTAATGCATTCTTATCAACCAAATCAAATGTAAAATGAAATACCGCTTCCATATTACCTTCAGCAACATAAAATAACAAAAAATCAACTTTCAAATTTTTCACAAATGCCAAATGCCGCAGAATCACTACAGATGACAATGAATCCATACCTCATGGGTGGATCATCAATAACATCCAATAAACCACTGATGGTATTCACTGGAACAGACCCTGAAGATTATTTAAATGCAGTAACAGCAAATTTAATTTTAAATATAGGACCCGAACCAATTAATACGCCACTACATCAAAATTGGATACATAGACGCACAGCACTAATACAAACAACCCTAGATGGCGCAGCTCAAAAATGGTTTTCAATATTACCCATAGAAATAAAATCAGACTGGAACAGATTCACACAAGAATTTTCAAAAATGTTTGACTCTGAAAGAAACAAACAGCATCAAAGAGTTTTATGCAACGAAATACGCAGATTACCAAATGAAACAATTAAACAATTAGCAGTACGAATCAAAACACTAGTTCTAAAGGCATATTCACTTAATACACATGACTACAAAAACACAAAATTGACAGAAATTTTAATGATGACACCTCAATTACGGAAAATAGCTATAAAAAAGAGAGCATCTCATCCTTCCTCAATTCGAGAACCAGACTGAGATTTTCGAAAATTAGTAGATAAACTAGAACAAATAGAAATCACAATGAAACTCGAAGAAACAGAAAATCTAAAACTACAATATGTTAATCGGATTGAAACAAATACTACACATATAAATAACATACAAGAATCAGACACGGACCTGATTGAAAAAATCACTGAAATACTAAATATCTACGAAAAACATCCAAACTTTAAAGGCAAACCATCTCTCAAAAAATGGTGTAATTATTGCCGACGATACGGACACAGTATTTCCGAATGTAGACAAAAACAACAAGACAATCAGAATAAACCTCAAAAGCACAAAGAACCAAATAAATCGTTCTATCAAAACATGAAAAAAGACCAAAATCTACCAAACAAAAAAATATATAGTAATAACAGTTCAGGAAAACCACTTCCGAACAACCCAAGTTACACAAGGAACCAATCACCATATAACTCAGGTTATAGAGGTAGATCACCCGAACGAGGAAATACACGAAATTCCTCACAAAATACATATAATCGATCGAATAGCCAAAATAACCAAAATAACTATTCACGATCAAATTCCAATACAACACAATTTGTTTCTGGATCCAGTTCCCAATCAAACCAAAGGAATAGACACTATTCCAATAATCAATCACGAAATTCATCATACAACAGAAATAGAAACAGTTCACATAATAGAAATAGAAGTTATTCAAACAATCGAAATCAGAATTATCCAAACAATAGATCAAGGAATAATTCATATAATAGATCAAATTATCACAGGTCAAATGATAGTTACCAAAATAGATCACGAAATAATTCACAAAATCGAAACTCAAGTTACAATAATCGATACAGAAATTATTCCTAGTCACCACATAGGAATAATAACCGTTACCCTGATTCTAAACATCGATACAGAAGTAGCACACCAAAACATCGAAGACACATTAACCAAGTGCAAACAAATGAAGAAACAACTTTAGACCCTCCAGGTATTGATGACACAGGAAGTAACGAAATACAAATAAATCATATAAATTGTGAATCATCAGATACAGAAAGCGATACAGATAATACCATCTCAGTAAATATGATAACAGTCAAAAACGACTATGAACCTATCATATATGAACAACCCTTCACTTCACATAAATATGAAAATCAATTAGAACTCCTCCACAATTACTATTTGGACCCATTGATAATACACAAACTACACAAAAAGTAAACGAAATTAACACGGTAATTAAACCCGATAAAAAAGACAAAACACAATGCTCAAACACAAAACATATTTATCAAAATATACAAAAAGGACAACCGAGAGAAAAAAGTTGGACAATTCTATTTCTCTTAGAAAGCCCAAAAAATAAAGAATTTCAACCACCAGATTTTGAAATCGATTTTTTAATTGACTCAGGAGCAGAATCAAATATAATTAATATTTCCACATGGAATGAAATTAAAACATAACATCCAAATTTAACACCTCTTGAAACCTCTAGTAAATTAACAACAGCACAAGGATCAACATTAGTAAATTATGGAAAAATCCAGTTATTTCTTCTCCCCACGAGAACAATGGAACAAAACAAAATTTTAAGCAAACCGCTTAAACAAATATTTCATATTACTGATATTAAGCACAATATCATTGGCATACCATTTATCTCTAAATATATACCAACAATCAACGTCTTAAATAGTAAGATACATATAAAAGATAAATACACCAAAACAAAAAACACAGCCCTAACATTCTTCCAAAGATTAAACAAACAACCACCATTTTTCTCAAAATTTTACCCCATTTACAATCAACAACGGAAACACCTAAAACCACTATCAGGAAATATATATAACTTTTCAATAAAACAAGTTCACCAGTATAACAAAAGTCAAAATAAACAACAACTTTTTATGTCAGACTTCGAATTTAAACCTATTCACAAATTTTTCAAATTTACGATCTCATCCATAAAATATTCGACAAACACGAATTCCGACATCATTTCATTACACGTGTATAACAATACACCATATCAAGTAACATTACATTAGGACTTTTAGGATATTGTGAAACAAATGCTACAATTTCACCTATAAATGAAGTAGCCTACCGCATTAATAATATACTAAAATTATTAGACATTTGCTGATCAACAATTCTTGACGAAGAATTATCTATAAATAATATAATAAGTAATGAAAAGAGAAATACAGATTACTTCACAAAGACACCATATTTTAAACCAACATTCATATAACAAATTACACAAAAGAACAGCAAAAATTTTTAACAATGTTTAATTTTGAACATTCACAAATTACACAAACCAAATTTGATAAATTAGCAAAACAACTGTTAAAATATTCAACAGTCTACGCAACATCAAAATTTGACGTTGGAAAAATTAGTTCATCACTATAGTGCTTATAATCAAATGCCACTAGGTGAACAATCACGACGTTTAACACAATTTGTTATTGGAAATCAACAATATGAATTCAATCGCTTATTCAATGGAATATCCATAGGACCAGCAGCTTTTTCAGCTTTTATGAGGAAAATTTTTCGACCACTAATACTCAAGAAAAATGCAATCACATTTTTAGACGATGTTTTTATGCAATCGCAAACCAAAGACGAGATGTTTACAGTTTTAGAACAATACCATAAGATACTTCAGAACGAAAATCTGAAAGCAGCTCCCGATAAATCACACTTCTTTCTAACACTCGTTAAATTTTTAGGACATAATATTGAACAAAACACTATCACTCCATTAAAATCACGGTTTGATGCTATTCAAAAACTTCAGCCACCAACAAATAAAAAGAAAATCCAAGAATTCCTTGGAATGTTACATTTCTTAAATAAATATGTTTACAAAATGCAATTATATTTAAGACCCTTCTATAATATCCTCAGACAACAAAATAATTTTGAATGGACCACTGAACACCAAACACGATTTGAAGAAATTAAAAAACTTTTAACTGAACAAATTTCAAACACAATTCCAGATCCAGATCAACCATTCTATTCAATGTGCGATGCTTTAAACTTTGGCATCGGTGCAGCATTGCTACAATCACATAGTGGAACAAATAAAATGAACCATATTTCAGCAAATTCACGATTATTCACTCAAGCAGAGCTACGACTCTCAACTCTAATGAGAGAATGTACAGCTATAATTTATACACTTACAGAATATGAATGTCTGATACTTGGATCAAAACAGTTCTCTTCACAGATTACAATTCAATTATATTTCTCTTTACACAAAAGTCAAATCCAAATCATAGAGTTTATAGATTTCAACTAATTCTAATGAAATTTCCAAACTTACATATAGTTTGGACAGCAGGAAAAAACCTTGCATTACCAGATACATTAAGTCGAAATACGCCACCTGAATTACTCACACAAAAAACTACAGTTGAAATACCACAAAATATTAAATTTTATCTCGCAAAAGATGAAACATCACCCCGATTAGAATGCAAATATGCAGTAAAAACTGATATTGATCAATCACAGATAAATAACCTAAAACATTTCTCACTCTACTTAGATTGCCAGAATAATCACTACGAAGTTGACTTACTAGGCACATCAACTTTTAAACCAATTCCATACTCACAATGGATAAAAAATAACACTCAACAAAAAGAATAAAACAATACTCGCATAAAAAAGACCCTTTTCCTTTAATTGAAAAAGAAAGTTTGACCGATAAAATAAATTTATCAGGACCACAAACAAAGGATTTAAAATACACAATCAACCAAGTTTTTGACCTTCATGACCCACTTGACACAATTCCTTTAACAAAACTAGAAATTGACAATATTTTTCTCCCCCCAACAGATAAAATTACACTTGAACTTTTAAAACAATATCAAAATCTCGACCCAGTAATTAGACAACTAAAATCATGGCAGCCCGTAAAAGCAGATACCACAATTTTAGGAAATAAAACTCCTCCGATATTTCCGAAAATTTAATAACACAGCAATTGATGAAAATACAGATCTTTTAGAATATCAATTAAATTATTCTAAAGTTCCCTGTCTTCCTTTAAGTATGACATTAATAGCTTTTAATATCTCACATACACAAAATACTAAAGGACACTCCGGATCAGAAAAAACATACTCAAACTTTACCCAAAATTTTTATTTCCCAAATGCACCAATTTGGATAAAAGTATTATGCAATGATTGTATAATATGTCAATTAAAAAAACCTTATCCAAATCAAAAACAAATAGCACAAAAACAAGTTTTTAAAGGACAAAGTTTTTATTTTAACCATCGCATTTCATTCGACACAAAAGGACCAATTTCACCATCCTCAGAAGGAAACTCCTACATTATGATCCTTGTTGACGCATTTACACATTATGTAGCACTCAACCCAGTACCACATTGTAATTCCTATTACGCCTACACGATGCTTTATGAACATTGGATAGCTAAATTCGGACTACCCGAAATCTTAGTTACAGACAACGGTAAAGAATTCATAAATAATGAAATAATCACACTATGCCACTTACACAACATCAAACATAAACCACGTACATCTCATGCACCTTGGACAAACGGTTTAGTCGAAGGTATGAACCGTTCACTACAAGAATATCTTAGATGTATCATAAATGGAAATGATACAAAATACACAGAATGGTCAGCAGATGTAAAATTATTCCCCTTAGCATACAATTCACAAACACGACAACTTTAGGAATGTCACCATACGAAATGGTTTTTAATCAAAAGCCACGTAAGCCAATTATGTTTACGGCAAATTCCCATAAAAATGCACAAGGTTATTGCCAACCAAATAAAGACTCAATTTGTTATAACCTACCTTTACACACATATGATGAAGATCATTTTCATCACCCACAAATTCTTAAATTAGCCTCCGGCACACACACCGAATGGATTTAAAATAGAGATAAAAAACACAATGAAATTTACCAAAAAGTAACAAAGAAATTGTTACAAAGGCAAAATATTAACGACCAAAATAATTCACGCTTTAAACAAGCCACAGATTAAAAAAATGGAACATTTGTCTTAATACCTAACTTTATTACACAAAAAGGAATCTCTAAAAAATTACAACCCTTCAAAAAGGAACATACCAAATAATTGACAAACCCACTGACGTAACGTACAAACTCACAGATTCAACCAAAAAAGAAATTGTTCAACATCGTAACAATCTATTGCCCTACTACCCAAAAGAATGCGCACTACGCGAATTAACTCAATTATATTCTTTCACAGGTTTAAAAAATATTCAAAATCATACAGAAAAAGAACTAGATGAACAACACAAAGTTCATCATAAAGATCAAATTCAAAAACAAACCACAACTCAAAACAACACAAAAACGCCAGACCCAAAAATACCCCAAAAAGAAAGAAAAAATAGGAAAATGATTAAAAAAATTCTACCAAAAGAACAAGTAGAAAAATCAAAACATAGAGAATTATCACGACTTAGAAATCAACCACGTAAAAACTACAAAACATTCATCCCACAATCTAAAATATTAAAGAAAGTTGAATTTCAAAAACAATTTTAATTTTAAAATTAATAATCTTTGCACCTCTGGATCATTTTGAACTTTCATTTTTCAAAATAACATGCTGACAAACACGCAACAATTCTAGTTCAGATTCAGCCAATAGGATTCACTTAAATCCGTCACCTTCTATACCTCTAACACCAACCTATTAGCCGAAAGATAATAAACTCCAGGTATATCTATAACTATAACTTTACAACCTCCAGGCCAAAAATAAGCAACTCGCTAAAACTTGACAACTAAAATAAATACCACCATAATATTACAACCCTCCCCTATCTAATAACGCAAAGATCGACAATATTTTCCCAACTCAGACCTCAAAAACCCTCCAACCAAAAATAACAAATTAGCCTAAAGTAAAAAAGGACCATAATCATTTAGCCTAAAGTACAAATATTTCAAAAATACCCCAGATCACCCGACAAATAAAAATAAAGCAAAGAAGACCACCCGAACACCATAAAATTAGCCCGCAACAATTTTTCACAAAACTCAACCCACTTGTCAAAAAATCCATAAATAACTCGACCACGCTTGAATTTTGCCTCAAACAACAAAAAATATTCGACGAGGAAATCATTTCTTAAATGTTTTTCTCTCGATCAGTCAATATCTTTAAAAATACAATTTTAAATCTTTTATTAAACTTTTTCATACTATTCAAACTTTTGTTCAAATTTCTATTTAATACTTTTGAAGCTTTTATAATCATTTTAATAACTTTTTGCAACATTTTCTTAATTTTCTACTCCCTATTTGAAATATATCTCCAAATTTTCCAAATCATTGATCATATTCACAGGTACGATAATCCAAAGTCTATTTAAATGATACGGACAATTTTTAGTAGAACAGATATTTTTTTACTATTTGTAATTTTCATCATATTTTTATCATCCCTAATACTGACAATGTGCAAATGTGTAAAAAAGGCAATAATCACATTCGCCTTAGCAACAATCCTTTTAATTCTTTTCATTGAAGAATACTACAATAAACATAAATCTTCCCACTAGAAAAAACCAATCGAACACTTTCAAAATTTGCTAACCAACAATCACAAAGTCAGTCTTCACCGGCATCATCCCAAGAAAACCCAACAATGCCTACAACTACCCAAAACCCCCAAACATCCACACGAATTTCTTTTCAAGATAACCCATACAATTTTGAAGAACGACACGCTCGCTTATCCGAACCATTAGAACCAGTTCAGCGACAGGCACCCCTAAGTGAACCAACATATAACTTGTACCCCACATTACCACAAGAATTAATTAGAATAAGAAACATTAGTCAAAACCAAAATACAGTAGAAATAAATCGACAAATTATACATCCACGACCAAACAGAAGTTTTCAAACCCCTAGAGTTCATTTTGATATACCCCAATCACCAACACCAACTACTTCAGAAAACCCAAATAGTACATTACCAGAAACTCCCCCACTCCTTTCACAACGTAGCACCTCAAGTATACCCTCAGATTACTTAGGTTCAACACCAAGATCTGAGCAAATACGTGAAAATTCCTTTAACCCCCCCAATCCAACCGCACGACTACCATATTGGACAACACACTCATATACACAAGGTGAACCAAACTTAGTGAATGACCCAATAGATATTTCTACGGATACAACACTATCATCACTACCAGAAACATTATCACTACCATCAACACCATCATTAAGTCAAATTTCACCGACGCTTTTCCCTTTAAATTTTCCGAATAACCTCGACGCTAGATATCGAGAACAATCATCAACAAATATCCCTTTACGATTAGATTGGAACACATTCGTAGCACCTCCTCCATTATTTGGACAAAATCAAGAAAGTAACCGACTCCACAGTTGGGCACTCAATAGATTACAATATAGACAAGATATCCACGAAGATATTCGAGAACACAATATTCAAATACTTCAACAGAATAGTCTCCAATTGAAATTCGAAATCACGATCAAACTTAATAATATTGTTCAACATCCCTACCCATTAAATCCACCAAATATAACAGCTCAATCGCTACTACCACCGTTTATAACAACTGAAGTAATACATAAATACGACAGATATACCAAAAACACAATTGGTTACATCACATTTTATAACCCATACTCAGGATTATCATAAACATGTATATTCTAAAAATATTAACATTTCAACACATCTTTTTTCTCATATTTTCCAACCGGAACACAAATCCTTCTCCTCGCACAGGACCCCAGGATTTATTAGTAACACACTACGATTGTGAAGAAAACGAACAAAAAACACTACACAAATATGCAATAAATCAAGTATCACAATGCGAAACAGAACCACAAGCTATAGAAACTACAAATGTAATAGCAACATTATATTCAAAAGCCCGAGCAACAACAGTCACAGGATATAAATTTACAGCAACCTTTTCTAAAAAGAAAGTACATTGTTCACAAGTTTCAAACGGAAATAAAAACCGACTTGACTACGAATCGTTTTACCAAAGTAACATAGAACGACTTTTACATCTAAATCCCGATGATTGTAAAAATGATTTACTCAGACTAAACCTAACAAGAAATTAAAACACAGACAGAAAATTAGTAAATTTTCTAATCTTTGCCGATTCTGTACATCAAGCAGAACTTGAACGATATCAGGGACATATCAAATTAGACGAAAAATATCCATACAACGGCGCACACGGAAGATTAACTTATGACATACACAATAAACATTAGATACCACACATTGGAATAAATGACCCCTCAAACTGCAAAGCAGACACAAAAAATAAAGGATATCAACAAATAATGTTTTTCGATTGGAAAATACAACTCGAAAAAGTACAACTCACACGAGATTTATCTGATAACACCATGATCTATCAAGGATTTAGATTACCTTGCAAAAATGATCAAGGTTATTGTGACCCTACAACACGGACACAAGCAACAATTGTTTGGTTTCCCAAAGATTTATGCACAACTTTTCAAGTAGCAAAAATACACGCTCGAATGATAAAATTTCTTGAAAAATATTTTTTGAATCAATTCCATACGAACACGTGAACCCATCTCGTAAACAAAGCACTGATTTCAAAAACATCCATGATATAGAAAATAAATTACCACGTTTCCAAATCTATCAAGAAAAAGAATTTGCATGTAAATATAGCAATCCGCTTTATAAAACACAATACTCTGAAATACTTGTCGAATACGAAAAAGGTTTCGACATGACCACTGGAAAAATAAAAATTGACCCTTATGCCACAAGTCACCCTCTAAATGAAGGAACATTATACATACCAGTTAACTTTCAAAAAGCACAGGTCAACCAGGTGAAAAACTAAAACCAAACGACAGTAAAAGCACACGTTTGCAAGAACTATCACTAATGAATAGCACCGATTTTGGTATTATTCATTATGATATCCACTTAGATATGAAGTTAAACTAGACAATTAGTCGAATTATTCAAGAAATGTCACTCTCCGAATTAGAAACACTTCACCAATTATGCGAACTGGAAAGGACACAAATCCTACAATCACTCGCACTAGCAGTACTAAAAATACCTTACGCAGGATACTTATTATCAGGAAACTGATCAAATTTTCTAGATTACGAAGGAAACATTTTATGGTTTTATACTTGCACCAAAAAAGTATCACTATTATATGTTTTCGAAGATAAAAGTTGTTATAAAAGAATCCCTATATTCTATAAAAATAAAGTACATTTTGTCGACACACTTTCAAGACGAACATATTTTTGGGATACCGCAGTCTCATGTGGATCCGAAAATAGCTACAATGTAGTACAATTAAATCCCGATAAAGATAAATACTATCTCCTTACACCATACCCTACATTAATGCAATCACTCAAAAAGTTTTCACCTGAAAGCATCAGAGCCATTGCTCGTAACTCAAATATTGATATACAATCAATTGGAATATATTCTAAATCAGACATCCAGCATCACATTAGAACACAACACTTTCAAGAATTATTAACACAAATGGACACAATACAAACACAATCAATTGACCAGAATTTAAGAAAACTTGCCGAAACCGCAGGATTTGCAGACATTTATACACAAGACTACAGCGGATATTTTAAAGATATCAAAGACTACATATATTTAAACGGTGAAAAATACAGACCACAAGATATTTCTCCTATAAATATTTTCAGTTTTGTCACCCTAAAGCACAAAATTCTAGCTTTCCTAGGATGGCCCTATTACATCTTAGAAAAATTAACTATCTTATACGCCATGTTTAATTTTATAGGATTTCTTTTTTCACTGTTAAAAGGAATCTATAGCACATGCGCTATACATACACAAGTAAACAGACAAGCAAGTGTAGCACGTATTCTATTTGCAGGATTTTTTGGAATTTTTTCATCATCAATAAACAAAATACTTTTAGATGCACAAATAAAAGAATATAATACAAAAATATCCACGAGATCAAACACATACAATGAAGAACATAATAATGTAGATACAACACCTACAGCACCACAGATACCAACCCTACCACAAAACCATCCATTATCATTAGTTCTCCGTATTTTTCGAAACCTCGCAATCACACATAATCCAATTTTTAGACCAAATACAACACAAAGTCCCATCCAACACATAATACCACATCATTCTCAAAATGATAATACATTCGAACAACTTATAGAACAACCCCACACCACCACTTTTCAATCTCAAAATAATCATTTTTTTAGCCCACGATGAGCCGACAACTTGGATCCCTACATCGCTCAAATTCCCACCCAGCCAACCTCCAAACTCAAATCCCAATAATCCCACTTTTTGCTGTCCCACCACCCGAATTTCCGATTATTAATATATCATCAAGCACGAATTCTGATGCTAACTCAGATATTTCAGTTTTATACTCTATCTCACAACTTAATAACCCTAATGTAGAAACCCCTGACGAATTTGCAGACTCCGAACCATCTCCATCAAATTATAATCAGACCAACTCCTCAGTTTTTCAAAACCCCCTTTTCAACCAATTCCATCAATTCATTCACTCCCATCCGTTTCCACTCCTTCTTATGCTTCGCAAGTGACCCCAACCTATTCTCCACTTCATTCCGACAGATCATATAATAATTCTCCAGATACCCCCCAAATTTCCCAGGAACTCGATAATTTTATTACCCTACAACAACAGTTAATACACCCTAACACCCTCACAATACTTCAACTATCTTCCACAATAGAATCCTCAAATCCACCTACTCCTACACCCTCCTCAGCTTACACTGCATCATTCACACAATCATCCACATCCACCGAAACACCTAGTAGCACTCACCGAGCTTATCGCACTTTTAAACGAAAATTCCCAAATCACCCATTCCCGACCAAACCCGGAACAGCCTGCGAATATATTAATCACCCGCAACACACTAACACGAAAAATTTTCTTGCAATCACCTTACCCTCATTTCCGCAATATACATTAAACACACCTAACGATACTAATGACACACGTAGTTTTGTAGATGAACATGTTTTAATGCCAAAACTTCATTGGACAGCTTATTATCATCTTTGCCTACCACTAACTAATACTCCTGACAACATAGAAAAGAACAAAGACATGCTATATAGACTCACTACAACACTAACACCTCGACAATTTACTTACGTAGGATACAAAAAATTACTAAAAACATTCACTGCACCCCGAGCTAACGAATTCACAATAGAATATTGCGACCATAATATCATCCGACCTAATTAAGACCAATTTTTAGATAAAGACCGCTTCGCTAACCCGCAACTAACAGAAAAATTTTTCATCAAAACATCATACATATTCACACTTAATATTTTTGATAGAAAGTATGATCACAACATTTCAGAATCACTAGCTGATATTCATGCTTACAAAAGTTTCCACGACAAATTTCAGTTATTTTCACTAACCTTTCACTTTCTTTCACCACATGAACGCGATTTGCACTGTTCCCACGATATTATGTTACGCACTAAACAAACCCACACATATACATACTATCGTTTTATACAGAATCATTTTGATTTGCACACCCCATCAAGACAACCTCACCATCGTTTTCAGTTCCTTAACGCAAAGTACACGTCACCATTTTTCCTAAATTTTACATATTGCATCAAAGATACTAACCTCCACGGCATCCTCCGTAACTATGACCCAGTTACCCAAATGTATATATTTGTCCCATCACGAAGACCTTTAATGCCGAAGAATCCAGACCCTTCCTTATCCCGCATGAATTCATCCAGCCTATTGAAATACCCATATTAGAATTCATTCACAATACTAAAAACAATCATAAATTATATAACCTCATTCAAAACACACCTTACGAGTTTGCAGTAGGCACCGAAGAACTAAAAACCATTAAAGCACTTCAATTGCTTTGGCCACTGCTACAAACTAAAAACATCATACGGATACTAGCAAAATTACTTAAAACATCAGATATGATACACGAAATCTTCCCCCACGGCTTTTTCCCAGAAGATTAAGGTAAGTATAATTTGAAATACTCTTAACTAATAAATTTAAATTAGTACTAACCATTTTTTATCAATGTTTGATTTATATTTCTAGTCTTCACACCACGATCACCTACAAAACAGAAAAGAAAATTAAAAATACAACTTGTTAAATTAGCTTAAAATTCATTAATTTCTTGCACTAAATAATGTAGTAAGAGTCATACCAAATGTAGTAAATTCATTTATAAATTATTTCCCCACGAAGCAGTAAAATTAAATACGATGAAAATGTATAATTTTAAGTTTCCCCAAAACGCAGTAAAAATCAAATTCTATGCAATAAATTGATAAAATGAGAAAGCAGTACTAACCTTTTCAAATATTTTCATTCACTCGCTCAAGAATGCTACCCAAACTCGCACAGCTCGCCCACGAAAAATTGTTTAAATAATGATTTTAAGTTTCAAGTTTTCACACTCAACAACTCTACCAAACGATAACAAGTTTCAAACTTTCCTTTAACCCGGTTGGAAAGGAATTATATACTAAACCAAACTAACCAACGCAGCTTACTAAACACCACAAATCATAAAATAACAGCATGACTAAGAAAAGAAAACCAACGGTACCCAAACCGGATTAACCCAGTTTAAGACTGGATAATTTATTCTTTTGAAGACTATTATAAAGTCTAAGAAAGAAATAATAAAACACAAAAAAGTCGCAAGACAAACCCATACCAAAAACAATTTGATTTTTGAAAAAAGGACACAACCAAAGTAACATAAGAAAGACCAACATAAACCCAACATAAAACGTTATCACAAAACAGGACCTCTCAAAGAAACAGCATGCAATCATACTCCCACTCCTGGCCTAACCCACCAGAGAGGACGTCCTGAGCATGCTCTATAGCCGGCCTAACCCACCGCGCTACATCCACGCTTTGTGACCACACTTCTATTTTTAATAAGAGGTACTCAAGGGTGAGTAACTCTTCAAAATAACCGAACTAAAACAAAACGCTTTTGTGAAAACAACTAACTAAATTCATGAAAAAAAAAACGAACTAACATAATTTTATAAAATGTAAATTATACTTTGCAGTATATAGATCATACACAACAACAAAGATGAACATCCAAAGACCAGATGATCCCATCACACTCGCACAAAAGAATGGCTATACACAACCGACATGCCGTCCACAATCACGACTCAAAGGATTTAGTGTACGACTTGACTTCGCAGAAAAGGACTTCATTGAACTAGACCAATGACCACCTCGATGTTCAAGTATACGTAGAGATCCGATATACAAGGCATCCCTTCCACACACGATCTTCACGCCATTCCCAGACGAGGTTGCACACAAAACAAGTTCTCTACATAATACAGAAAAACCCGTCATAGCAAACCATCTTGAAATTGGATTGATTTCATTGGGGATCACAGTCGTTGTCACAAGAAGACACAACGATTGATGCCCCTAACTCCAGCGTCCTGGAACTTCTCTAACAAGAGGAACCAGACAAGATTACGATGTTCGCCAAATACCAACGTTCATCATCCATCCCTTGAATTGCAGAAAGATAATTCTAAAAAAACTCCATAGTTCAATCCGAAAACAGACATAGAAAATAGTTTGAGCCTAATAATTTATAACTATTTTCTTTATACTTGCAAGCCAGCGAATGTTTTGTTATATTAAGAATTCAATTTCTTTCCGACCTGACTTGCAAAACAGAGTGGTCATTAGTGGCACTTTTGCTGCATAGCATACGGAATTTAATAGCATCTGTACTATTTGCCTTAAAAAGGGCCAGTGTTTGCGCAATTTTAAGCGACCATGAAACAGAGGCGCTAACTTGATACTCTTTATGACGGGGGGGGGGTTCTTTAGGCATGTTCTTTATGACGGTGGTTCGAATACGGTGCATAGTGAATATAGTTTATATAGTTTATTTAGGAGAGTAATATTATACAGACAGGTAAACAATAAACCGCATGTACAAATCAAACGCACCAAGGATCATGCAAAAAGCTATGCAGCTTATCAAGGCATGACCCTGAAAAAACCTGAGACAGAAGTTGCGAGATAGTATCCGACTTGATGATTCAAAAAAGTGAAGTTTTCATTTTCCAAAGCAAAATTTTAATTTTTTTTCTTAGTTACCATTTTGCATTTTTAGAGCTAATTTATGCCGTGTCAATTCTTGTTTGTAATTATTCTCCCGACCATTGAAAATGGGGAGGAAGTTTGTATTCTGGTGTTTTTATTTTTGTCCTTTTTTTGTTTTTTTTTTATTTTCCACGCAAAATCAGGTACCACAAATAATCATCGGAATGGATCAACCGATATATTGTATCAAAGCCTTTTTATGTGTGATTTGAACGACCTTTAAAAACATCAAAAACTTGTCCCAGTGTTGAAAAAGTCTGTCTCAAAATTTTTGAGATTTCGTCTAATTTTGAGCGAGTTTATGGTAAATCACTTTTGTTTTTAGGCTTTTACGATAATAAAACTTGCTTTCACCATACAGAAAACTAGATGTGGATATCTCAGTTAACGCTTATTTGGCTAAGAAACTTTCAAACGATTTTTGTTAATTGCTGTGCGAAAAGTTGATTTAAATTTTTAAATTTTTTTCCCGTTTTTTTTATTTTGCTCAAAACAATTGTTGTTGATCATGCTTATTCCACTATTTTTATACGCGATCGTATAGCTCTTGAATCAAATCAGTCGCTAAATACGACTTTAACTTGAAGAAAATTAAAAATATTTATACTTTTTACTATTTTTTTATGAATATGGTCAGAACCTTCTGTGCTACTTGAACAGCAATCGGCTATCCTTGTTTAAAATTATTTTCTTCTAAATGTCAATGGGTATTCCTTCCCCATTAACTTCCTTGAATCTGCATTTTTTTTCAACTTAATTTTGCATCTTGAATCTCAGTTGTTTATTTTTCATCAGAGAGCAAATTCATGTTGTAGTTTCGAATTAACTAGCAAAATAATTCGAACTTTAGCAAAGAATGTAGACCTCAAGACACGCATAAAATACAGCTTTTCTACAGGCAATCGATGATCGGTTTTCAGCTCAGAGGCTTGTTATCAGAGAATTACTTGATAGCAATGTTCATCATTGTTTCTCAATTGCTCATTTCTCTGAAATTGGGTAAACGCCGTTCGATCTAAAAATAAATATTTACACAAAGCATTGTCTGAATTGGCAAGCGCGCTGGAAAATTAATTAATAAGGATGTCCTGAAACTTGATTTTTCTGATTTAATTTGTGAATATGCTTTGCTCAAGTAAATTTGGGTTTTTTAGAAATTGAAACTTTTCAGTCATCTTGAGCCAAAATTGATTAACACTAAGAAATGTTGCACAAAACTGAGCGGTGTATTTGTTTGAAGCATTGTTAGTCGCGATGTATCTTTTTTAATTTCCGTGAAAGAATTGATGTAGCTTGAAGAGTTCAATTGTCTTGTGTTTATTTTTGGCTCAAAATGGTTTTATGAAGCTATGAAGCATGAACTTGCCCTTTCTCGTCTTAGAGGTTTCATAAGCACACATCAGTCGATTTAGCGGGGGGGGGGGGGGGCAGGGGCGGACGCCTTTTTCCCTCCTCATGGATTCGACCCCCTGTCGACTCAAAGGGTCACCCCTTTGTAATATTTTGAAATATCCATTTTTGGCGGACTGACTTAAAAATTTTTCTAAAGGCGCCTTTGGCACAAAATATACTAACTTTGAGGGGGGAGCGCGCGCCCAAAAAACGCGATTACTGGTAAAATTTTTCCAAAAAAGTTATTTTTGGTCAACAATTTGGTCAAAATGGGTCTTTAATGATTTGGGAGAGCTCAGAAAATCATTTTGGTATACCTAAAAAAAGTTCGACAAATTTTTCAAAACTTTCTTGAAAATCCACCCCTACTACTGAAACTAATAATACTGAAACTACTGAAGTTTTTATACTACTGAAACTATTAACAAAGAAAGGTACGGAGAATTACTAGCTTCGTTTTGTAGTTTTCGCAATTTCAAGTTCATGTGTGGATATTTGTTGATTGAGCGTTTAGGTAGGAAGAGTTTTCGAGTTTAATATTTCCAAATACGTATTTGCTATCACAAAACCCATGATACAAAAACATTTAGCCCAATCTTTTTGTAGATCCTTTGCACTTAATTTGATATTGATATTGAAGTTTAGGTGTTGTTTTATTGATTAAAAGTCAATCGTATTTTGCGCAAAGCGCACAAAAGAGACAAAATTAGAAAAAAGCGAAAAAATTGTTTTTGAAAAATTGAATGAGATTAATTGAAATTTGAAAGTAAGGAAACATTGTATTGGGTGTTTTTATTTCTCCACCCTAAATTAAAGTTTAAAGAAATGTAAAACAAAAGTTGAGTGATTTATCTGTTTGAATTCTTTTTAGTCGTGTTTTGACCCATACATTGACCCCGACTAATATAATTAAAATCGGTTTCTTGTGATTTAAAGCGCTAGTAGGAAAAACTAAATCTCAAGGCGCCACCTCCTACTCCAACAAAAAGAGAATCATTCTGGAAAAATGTAACCTTTTCCGCTAGATAAAGGTGATTACCCTTGCGATAGCAAGGGTAGAGCAATCGGGTACTCAATTCTTTTTCCTGTAAACAACGTTGTCCAAGATTTCAGCATGCATGCAGTACACGATATGCATGCAGTATGTGCGACGTATAATGTGCTTATTGATCTATTACTCTCGCTGTGCATCTTTATTAGTCTTACTCCAATAAGTTCGCAGTTCAAAATATTTAAAGATTTTTTTTTTAATTTTCGAATTCATCGCTTTCGGTTTACTTTTTGTCGTCTTAGTTTCCGCTTTCTTTTACCATCCAACTAAATAGCTTACTTGAGTGCAAGCTTTTTTAACAATATAAATGCTTTAAAAGTTTTGATTTACCTCAGCTGTTTCTTTTTTTTAAATCTTGTCTTATTCATTATGATAGATCTAATTTTTTTCGACACTTTTGTTTTTTCGATTTTTTTTGTGTTATATCGCAAGTGGCGTGAAGCTCAGCTTCGCCTCTGTAGGAACATTCTATTCTGTCTTTTGCACTGCAATAATGTTGCGTTGTAATAGGTACTATGTGGCTCTTTTTCCTTTCCTTTTAACTCTGCGGGGTAATTGCAGTTTTTACTGATAATTTTCCTTATGATATTTTTCGATAAATCGTAATGATTTTTAAATAAAACGATTCACACATTTGAAGGAACATGTCTATAGTTATTTTACCTCATTAAAATTAGTAATAAAAAATGGAAGCTTGTTAACAGTCCCCCCTTTTGCAATAGGGGGGATTCGTTACAAGGTATCATAGGGGGGGGGGGGGATAGTTAACAAGATCCAAAAATCGCATAAGTTTACCTGACTGGCAAGCGGCTGGTGTGATTGATCCCTCTTTGGCACATGGACACTGGTTGCGGAGACAGTTCATCAGTCTGGTCTGCTTCATGGGCACAGTTAGTGGACACCCACTGGCCCGCTCGCTCTGGTCCAGGGAAATGAGAGCCTCATCCGGGTCACAGTAGTTGAAAACCCTTAAAGAGTGTGAATATACCAGCCAAAGTAAAAACCAACCGAAACTGCGCAGAATATTGAAACCAGCCGAAAATTTACACCATAAGATGGAAATTTGCATAATTTTTGCAATTGTTGCATAACTATTATATAACACTTACGTGTTTTTGGTATTTTTGATTGCTACTCCGACTGGTTTATACTTCGACTGGTTTGTATACCACCACCCGCACCGAAGTTTCTCGGATAAAAATAGATTATATTGAGAAAATGTTGCCGAAAATATTGCCATTATAATCGATTATGTGTAACCAATTTAAGCAACATTTTCTATTATAATACAAAGAAAATAGATTATTTTCATCAAGAATATATTGCCTTGTAATTCCACTAAAATGTATTTTTATCTCCATATAATCTCAATAAAATCTATTTTTTTGCCCTCAAATCAAAATGAAATCGCAATAAAATCGATTGTTTTTGCCATAAAATTGCATTAAAATCTATTGTTTTTGCCATAAAATTGCAATAAAATCTATTGTTTCCGCCATAAAACTGCCATAAAATCGCAATAAAAACTATTGCTATCGCCATAAAATTGCAATAAAATCGATTATGTTGTCAAAAAATTTAATTATATTGTCAGAAAAATTAATTTTTCTCTTCTTAAAAGCGTGCTATATGAAAACTCAAAGCAAAAGTTGAATTCAAACCAAACGACACAATTCATGAAAATCATCAAAATGAACAAGATTTTCGGCACAAAAAATATGCAACAAAAATACAAAATATCATCATTGTAAATCAGATTTTGTGCAAAAACATATGTAAAAATTCAAGAATATTGTAAATATAAACCAGATTTGAGCTCAAAAATATGCAATGAAATCATAGTAAATCATTATTGTAAATCAGATCTCGGGCAAAAATTTTTAAAAGAAATGATTAAATGGGTCAATATAAATCACATTTTGAGCTCGAAAATATGCAAAAAAAATGTAGAAAATCATCATTGTAAATCAGATTTTGTACAAACACAATTGTAAAGATTCCAGAAAATTCATTCAATAGTAATCAAACTACTGAAAGCATACGGGCAGTAATCAGATGATCTGAAAATTAAAAACATTAGAAAAACATCATAGTATTCACCAAATCAAATATGGGTCGGATTGGCAGCAGGCATGAAAGATGACTTTATTCAAAAAAAAAGACTTTTAGATTTTATTCTAAGATACATTATCCAACTCCCCCATTACAATACGATGCAAATTAAACAAATTTACGAAGTCTTTTTTGTTGAGTTAAGTCATTTTTCATACCTGCCGCTCATCCCGCCCATTCAAATCAAATTTATTATTTCGAGTTCTGATGGGATTGAGAATGATGTAAAAACAAGACACGAAAAAAAACTTGAAATTCAGTTCAAACTTTACTTAAAAGCTTGTTTTGCTGCTAAAAATCTTATATTTCTATGCTCAGGCAACTAAGAATTTGAAAAAGTTGAGGTCGCACTTTTTTGTGTTTTGATCGAATTTTTATATCAATTTTGTTTATATTATAATCTATTATAATCTATTTATTATAATCTATTATAATTCCAACATAATCGTCATAAAAATAAAGCTTTTCAATGGATTGTTTTCTCCATATAATCGATTATTTTACTCTGCGACCACAAAATTACCAGATAATTGATTATTAAAAGAATAATTTTTGGTTCGACCACAAAATCGCCAGATAATAGATAATAATCGGAGAAACTTCGGTGCGGGCACCCTTAACATATCGAAGGCCAGTGAGGCGATTTTAGTTTTCATGTAGCCAGGTGTTCTGGCAGCAAGCAGATAACCTTCATTTCATAATTGTTAGTAAAGCAGACAAAAAAATAAACAATCGCGCTTAATCTGATTGCTTGAAAAAAGATCCTGGCGGGCTGTGTTTGACGTCGCAGATCAAATCAACGCTTCTCTATTATCATAACAGCAATAGTTAGTTAAAAATGGAGAACTGTATCATAACCCACATCAAAAACTCTGGCTCATCTATATTCATAGATTCAAAGGTAAAGTATGTTGCCGTAGTGGATCATTGACGAGAAAACTTTTTGTCAACATTTTTTCGGCGTAAAATCAGAGAAAACACGTAGAAATTTGGCTTTTTTACTTTTAATTATACCCTGTGATTTAATAAAAAAAATACTTTTCTGAGATCTGTTGGGTATTCTACACCTGACACTAAACCTAACTGATAACGAGGACGAGGAGATACGTTGATACGAAATATTAAGGTAACAAAGCTGGATTAGGAACACATTTTTTGGATCTACTCAACAATCCCCCCCCCCCCATTATACAATTTACTTAAGAATCGTCACCCCTCTGAATAAATATAGTAAATTAGCGCTAGAGTTTTGTATTGAGAGTTCTTATTTTGCTGCATTCTGATTGGTCGATAGTTCGACTGACTTAATCTACGTAACAATATCCGTTTCAGGAAAGGAGGGGGCGAGTTTGCTAATAGATCATTTATACCGTTACAATGCTGTAAAGGGTTAATTTTTTTGCCAAATAATCCAATTGGTTTTAATTTGCCAGCTACCCGCACTGGAGTTCATGGTTAATAATCGATTATATTGCCATTTTATAGTCATTATCTATGAAATCTCAAAAGTAATCGATTATAATCCACCAAAAATGGATTATATTTCTAGTATTTTTTTACATCAACATAATTCAAACTAATCGATTATAGTCGATTATAAACCATTACAAATGGATTGTTATCATGATATATTTTAATCAATATAATCCATTATGAAAGATTATAATCGATTATCATGTATTTTTTGAGAAGAATTTATGATTTTTGGAATATATATTTTTTAAGTTATCTCATTTCCTTTTCGTGCAGTTGCTTTTAATTCTTACCTTTCACATAAAGTTGAATTTAAGTTTTCTCTACTTTTTCTATAGTTTACGTAAACTCCACCACCTCTTTTAACAACCCGATTCCCCAGTTTACCCCCCCCCCCACAGTTTACCTCCCGCCACCTCCCCCCACCCAGTTTACCCTACCTTAGTTTACCCCACGCGTCCCTTCACATCTTAGTTTAACACATCCCACCCCACCCCGCGTAACTTGGGTGAGGGGGTTAAACTGGAGAGTGGGGGTAAATAGGAGTTGTTTACACTGAGTAATCCCCTCCCCGTCCCCGTTAACAATCTGAGGGGGGACTGTAATTTGGGGGGTTGGGTTTGGTGGTAAACTTTAGTAATCATGGGGGTGGACGTAGGGATAAACGTAGGGGAGTGGTTTGAATTCGGTTGTAAGGGGGGAGGGGGCGAATGTGGATGGAGGCGAATGTGGATGGGGGCAAACTGAAGAGGGGGGCTTAATTTGAGTAGGTTTAGATTGCGAGTAGGTTGCGAGTAAGTTATGTTGCAAGTTTTGCAAATGATTTGCAAAACAATGTACAGATTATAATCAGTTATAATCAACTAAAATGGATTTTAAATTGATTACAGTTCATTATAATGGATTTTTATGGATTGTGTATTTACAAAATTATTCAATTAATGACAATATGATCGTGGTCTAAATTTGCAACAATAATGGGTTATAATGACAACATTTTAGACATTAATTTTCCATCATAATTAATTATTATCCATGGAACTCCGGTGCGGGTAAAACTATTAGAAATTTTCACTGCTTGCTGGGCTGTTTTCAGCAAACCAAACAGCTCGAGTTGAGGTACTCGAATTATGTATCAACCGTATGGGTCAAGCAAATTGGAGCATTTGGACCAGATTTTACCCGAAAACTTGATTGGTCGTAGTTAAGACGAAATTTAAACTTATAGGTTTTTTTGGTTCAGTAAAAAGTTTATCAAAGTTAGTCGGGACTTTTTGGAAGGAGATGTGATCAAATTCGAGAAAATTTTCTCACCTGGACGCTACACTCTGTCGTTTGCCGACTGGAGGCGACTCGTAGAAGTAGTCCATGTACAGCTGCTGCGACGAGAAGCAAGGCTGCTTTGTCTTAGATGAGTAACCCATTTATAACCCTATTTTCAACGAAAGACTGCGTTTTTTTTCTGTCTGACAGGAAAAATGCCTCAGTGAATTTGCTTGGTTGGACGAGCATTCACGTCACGCTTGATTGGGCAAATAATTTTTAACAATAAGTCTATAACAAAAGTAATGAATGCGTCCTGCTTTTTCAATGGAAAGACAATTTTGGGAACTTATTTGGGTAAAAATCAATCGAATAGTCTCAAAAAACATTAGAAGCTGACTATGTTCAATCCACATTAAAAACAGTATGAATACTTATTTTAAGGTTATTTTAAGTACTTATTTATAACAGAATGAATTGTATTTTAAGGTCGCATTTTCGGGTTCAATTTTGCGCTTAGACTCTGATTTAACATCTATCTGAAGTGTTTTGGCAATTTTATCACTTTCAGCATCGATTTGGATGCTTTGTAGCCCAAGTAACATAAAGCCTGATTTTTTGTCTAAAAGTGCTGAATTACCCGAAATTACAATCTGGATATATTCTGGCTTAAAAAGGATCAATGTGTTAATTGGAGGTAACTTCTTCGAGGCAAAAAAGTAAAGCGTTAGCTTGAAGGAGTAGAATGAAGAATGCTTTCGAGTGTGATGAATTTATTTGTTGTTATTGATCTAGGTGGAGCGTCGCTTGTCTGACTAATGGACTGCAAATTTTTCCGGCTTCGTCTCAAATTTCACTTGGAAAGCTGAGTTGAAAAAAGCAGATCAAAACTAATTTGATGATGCAGTTATTTTCAGCTTAGGAGCCTAGAAATGGAATCTACAGACGCATCGGTGCCAATAAATGGAAACTTTCTCTTGGACTAAAAAAATCATAATCATCGAAAAAAAAGATGGTTATTGGCTTTTTTATTACCTAGAGTGAAACCATTTATAGGGCTTTTATGACGCTATTTCTTGTTTTTAATGACTCTGACTATATTCTGACAATTGTAACATAAAATTTAAATGCTAACTAATTTTTAAGGGAGGCTTTGAACAAGTTCGAAGTGAAAAAGTTACCAGAAAACAAAAATGACAAACATAACTTAGGGGATATTTTAAAATTTATCAGGGGTAGTATATAGGCAACGCTAGTAGGTAAATCTCTTAATGGTCTTACTGGACTAGCCGACAGAAAAAGAGAGGGGGAGATTATAATCTCAGGATAAGATTAAATTGGCTCTGCTTTCTGGTACTACAGCTTCTACAAGGGCTGGCTAAAGGGCTTTGCTTTGACACAATATCAATCATTATAGTCTAATGAAAACGAAAACAGACGTTTTTGATGTTTATTAAACCAAGAGCTCAGTCTTAAAAGGCAGAGTAAATGGTTGTCGCTTGGAGGAGATTTATAATGAAGCTGATATATTTTCAATGACCGAGAATTTTTACATAATTTATAGATTTGGGAACAAACAATACAAAATGTCTGTTGCTTGTCGTGTCCATTCTAAAATTCCGATGGGATCTGAAATTGCCCTTTTGTTGTCGCAAATTTCTATTTTATCCCCTACCTGTGCATACATTCATCATAGATTCCCCCTTTACCCTTTATTATCAACCTATTAAAAGTTGCGTAGTACTTGATAGATACATATGCATCTTTTTGATTTTTTTCACATCAACGAAAACTTTGTTAGACTCTCTTCTTAAATCCACCTACCCAGGTTAACCTCCACATACTGAAATTGCTAGTCAAACAAATACATACAATTTATTAGTGAAAAACCGATAGTAATTCTATCCAAACAATGGAGATTAAAAATTTTAAAAAAATTTTTTTCATTTAAAATTTTCAAAAATTTTTTTTCATTTATATCTGTCGCAAAACGAATTTCTACTCTTTTGCAAAAAAACAGCACGCAAAATATAATTTTTTGTTCAAAAAGTAGTCCAGTTGATCAAAAGTATTCTAAAAATTTGTTGCTTTTTTCAAGTTGTGTTTTTTCCAGCAAAAACATTTTTTTTTGTTTCTGAACTTCTGCAACAGCAGAGTATTGCAGCGCCACTTGTAAAAGTTTGAGTAAATTTATACTACATAAATGCATCACAGTTAGTTTTACTCCATGGAAAAGTCTCATTATGCAATTTTTTGATTTCTTAGGGGTATTTATTCTCCAGGGTTACTTTGCTTAAACAAACACAAAAGTTGAGAATTGGAAAAAAAAAACAATCTGCGTTTGCGAAAAAATACTATTCATACAATTTCATGCAATAAAAATAAAAAAGAACGTCCTCGTGGAATCCGCTTACAATTCACAAAATGCACTGTTTGTCCTCGTAATGACTGTTTTGACCTTTTGAAATTATTCTGAAAAAAGGCTGAAAATTGATTGTTTATACAGTTTGTTTAAATCGATAACTTTATGCTTGTCGATTAGAATTATTTTGTTACAAATTGTTGAATGAGAGCTACGAAAGCTGCAGTGAAAACCAGTTTTTCATTTTTTTCTGAGTAATTTCTGCACAGAAAGACCATCAAAACTTTTCTGTGTTGTGTTATCGAAACCATTTTGTCGTCAGAGACAACTTATTTCGAATCTTTTTAGCCAAAATCTCGTATGTACAGTTGAATATATAGAAAAGTTTAAAAAAGTGAATGAAGTTTTTGTGCTACTGAGGCAGTTGTTTTAGATGCTCTAATGGCAGCTTCGTGGCTTTAAAGCCCTAAAAATATTAGCTGGAACTGTGTTAGTTTTGATT
The DNA here is from genome assembly GCF_963678635.1 of Symsagittifera roscoffensis. Classification (NCBI taxonomy): domain Eukaryota; kingdom Metazoa; phylum Xenacoelomorpha; order Acoela; family Convolutidae; genus Symsagittifera; species Symsagittifera roscoffensis. The sequence goes on along the minus strand of NC_087063.1, from coordinate 9,986,847 downwards.
CACAGCATAAGGTTTACAAATTCTTCTATCTTCTAAGCTGTATTCATCAAGGGGGAGTTCAAAGTTTTTTTACGGCCGCAAAAAAATGTACTGAGGAACTTTGGATTTGGGAGTGTAATTTTAGCATGCCTGGTTAGGTACCACAAATGCAGTGCTGATTTGAATTATCCGGACAAAACAAACAAAACTTGAGTTTTTCTCAATTTGGGTTAAGTTTAGACAAAACGTAAAAAGAACAATAGTTGCTAAGACTTTCATCAGAATTAATATGGTGCAATTTTTTCTCCAAAAATCCAAACCAAAACTTAACCCCAAATATGAGTCATTTTGACTTTTTCAATTAATCAAGAATTACGTTAAATTTACATTGTTAATTGATGAGAAGTATATATCACAAGAATCCTCTTACACAGCCCGACAAAAATCTAGAAAAAATAAATCACCATAAATCTGTATAAGAGAAAATATTTTCACTTGATCGTCAAGAAGTGGGATTTTTACTATATAAAACCCAAAATCTTTGCGTAAAAACAAATTATAATCAACTTACTCATTTTTTTGGAGAATTTATTTGGAGAAGTAAATAGCTTCTTGAGATATACATTTCTCATCAATTAACGCAGTAGTTTCAGCGTAATTCTTGATTAAATGAAAAAACTAAAATGACCCATTTTTGGGGATAAGTTTAGTTCAGAATTTCCGAGAAAAAGTTGCAGCATTTTATTTCTGATGAAATTCAAAGCAACTTATGTTCTCTTCACTTTGAGAACAACGTGTATGAAAATTCAGGTTTTGTTCATTTTATCCGCATAGTTTAAATCAGCACTGTATATTTTAGCGTGGTTCGAATGCTAGTTCAAATTATAACCCTTCCAGTTATTTTTGAAACTGAAATGAAACACTCCAAAAATGAACAGAAAAATTGGCTCGACTTATTTTGATTTTCATACCAAAGTAGGGGTGATGAATTACATTTTTTGTCAATTCACTAAAAAAAATTTAAAAGTAGTTTTATTTATTAATTAAAATTTTTTTAGAAAGCTCTGGAAGTTGCGCTTAAAACCTCTCGCACAAAATAAGTTAAATAAAAAGAGGCATTTTTGTACCGTGTGCGCAGCAATCGGCGAACTATGATGTTCTGACTTTTTTTGAAAAAGTTTCGAATAAATAACTAGGAATAGAGAAATTTTTTTTCATCTTTTCATCCATTTTTGACTTATTTAAAGTGAGCTCATAGTGGATCCAACGAGATATCAGTGACGAGAAACGCTGTTTCACTGTTTAAACTCAAAAATATGGAACTGGCCGAATACTCAGACGAGTGTGAATACTTCGTATCTTAAAGTTTTGTTTAAAGTCATATAAAAATTATAAAAATTTGAATAAATTGCTTTGAAGGCACTCTGATTTTAGTCATTGTTAAAATTTTAGAGATTATATATTTTTTTTCCAGTTCCCGCCATGGATATTTTTGTGATTAAAGAAAGCTTATTTACAATCAGTAGCAGTTTTAAGGGGGGAGGTTAGCGCGCACCGAAAAAAATTTGGCCAAAACAAAGTTTTTTTAGTGCTTCGGGAGAGCTCGGAAAATTTTTTTGATGATCTAAACTGGACAGCGTGAACAACTGGACAACACTTTTTTCATACAAATATCCGTTATCAACATTTGTAAAACAATTTTTGTTGTATTTTTACGAGGATATGGAGAGAATATGGATCTGAAAAAGAGAAGTGCAATTTTTTCGGCTCTTTTTTGCAATGATAATTTTAATCGAAACTACATGTGTTCGCTGATAAGTTTTGCGTGGTCTCAAAAACAAAGCAATAAAATTGTTATCTCACTAATAGATTTATAGCACGTGGTATAAAAATAAAATATTTTATGCTTTAGGTCTGTTTGTTGGGCCGTTACCTGCCTATCAATGAGTATATGCCCATTCCTCCACGTGAAGCGGTGTCTTTTTCTTATGACAGTTGAACGAATTCTTTGGGAAAGAAAAGAAAATAGTTTACAAAATGCTCTTTCAGCGGCCTAATTCTGAATGGCTCCCTGTAGTAAAAAAAATATGGCTTTTTCCCCCTCCTTACACTTTTAGATTTCAATTTTCAATTTTGAAAAACAATTTTTATGTTACCATAATATAATGTAATTTTGAATGATGAGCAAACTTACTATTGTGAACACAATTGTTTTTCATATCTTACATCGTAACATCATAACATCAAGCTTTCAGCCATAATAGTACGTAAGACAGCTAAGAAAGTTGAAATTTTAAAATATGGGGGGGGGGGGGGCGGAAAAAGGCCTAAAATAAATCGGTGTTATGAGATTTAATTTCGTTACCATGAAAAGTACCACAATCTAATTGGAATTTTAGGTCGATCTACCAGGTGAAAATTTAAGCTATTAATGTGTCCATGTATTTGTCTCTTGACAAGTTGACCTTCTAGCCCCCTCTCCTTCAATCACAACAACCCTTTTCCTTCCGCTGTAGCTTTTGAGAATAGCCTTAACTTCAAATGAAGAGACGTAGAGGTTAAGCTTACTGTCACTCTTGTCAAAAGAAACCCTAATTTCTAAGTACAATTCACCATTATAAATCTCCCCAAAAAGTTCACATTGGAATCACTTGTCAAAAATGCTTAGAATTGCTTACAAATGGCTAATTTAACAAAGGGTTCAATTTTATTTTCACCAAAATGACCATTCGGCAAACTTTGGCTCAGTTCCTTCATAAATCCCACATGATGGAAAAAATCGATTCTTTTCCAACATTTGAATTTCAAAATTGAAAAAAAAACTTTAACAATGTCATATTGCTATGAAATTTTGCACAGTGATTAAACGAACTGTTGAGAGCAGATTTTTTTTCATATTTGATGTCGTAACGCATATAGCCTAATAACACATTAAAAATTTGAAATTAGAAATATCATATGTGGCCGTGAAACTAGAAAAGAGTCAAAAATTCTACTGTATGTGAGGGGAGGGGTGTTATAACTTCTTTGTCACTCGTGGAAGGAGCTATAACAAAAAGAACCCAAGAACCCAATTTTTCTATTTAAAACAACTCACCCCATACTAGTTGTTGAAGAGTTTCCTTTTACAAGTTGTTACTGAAGTAGTATTTCACGGGTTGATAAAAATCAAGGAAACGGTAACAAAGTTTAACAACCCAAAGATAGTTATCATATAAATACTACAGGTTAAATGCTGTCACTAAATCTTTGACAACTCCTTACAAATTAAAATATCTGCAATTTCGACCTCTTGCCTTGATTCCGATTATTTCCCTTTTTTCTTACTCGCCTCATTGGCTTTAGGCGTGCTTCTCTGATCCGCCACAACTTGTTTATTTCAACAAGCCTATAAAAATAATGAAACGCTTCAAATTAAAAGTGCATTTAAACCTAATGGCAGCACAAATAAAAGCTTACAGCCACTAGAGAAGAAAATTAGCACATGTTTTTGAGTTCGGTAACTATAGAAGGTTGCAAAAAGTTCGGACTAACAGAAATAATTAAAAAGAGCAATCTGCCAATTTTGAGCAATTTTTGCATGCAAATTTGAAATTTTAGGCGACTCTGAGACATATTTTTAATTAGTCATTTGCTCTTTTTAATTATTTTTGTCTGTCCGAACTTTTTGCTACTAATTATAATTTTGCGAGAAACTCACAAACAGTTTCATGTGTGCTGAATTCTCGGAAAGTTGGATTTTTCGGATTGTTCGGAAATCGAATCAAACTTCTCAGGCAGTTATAGAGAGTTGTAAAAAGCTCGGACAGACAGAATTAATTAAAAAGAGCAATTGTACCATTTTGACAGATTTTTGCATGCAATTTCTTTTTTCATACAACCTTGAGACACAAAATAGGGCTGAAAAAATAGATTTTGCATGCTAATTTTTTGGAAAATAGGTCAATTGATCTTTTTAATTAAATTTGTCTGTCCGAACGTTTTTCTACTACTAATTATAGACACCGCGTTAACTTCTAACGCTTCGGTTCAGAGAGTTGTGTTTGATTTTTGATCTTTGCTGTTATACGGCCCAAAATTGATTTTTTTTTGTTCTAGAAACTGAATCGTAATGCTGGTTTTTGATTGATTGAAATTATTTCCCAGCAAAAGGGAAAATGGATTCCCACTGAAAGGATCTCAGGTCCAGTCGTCCTGAAAATCTTGCCAATATCTTAAAAATTTTTGGAAGATTTATCGAAGATATCAAAAAAATTCATTGTTTTTTGGCTTTTTCGGGGTTATCTTAGTGTCGAAATTACATGAAAACATCCAAGAAATGTCTAAGATGGCCCGGGAAGCTCAACAGAGGAATTTGATTTTTGGTGCAATCTTGAAAAACCTCGAAGAAGATAAAAGAGAAAAGACACTCCACTTGATGTCAAATTACTGGGTTGAAAACTAAGTTTGCTTGAGCGATCAAGCGTGGCAGTCTTACAAAGGTTAGAGTATTCTTTGACTTGATTGGCTCTATGCTTTCAAGCATTTAGGCATTGCTGCTCGTGACAAAAACTTCATTGCTTTTCACTGCTGGCTGTTTTGCTGCTTAGGCCTCACTTATAATTACACTAGGCAAAGAATTTGTATAGTAAATTTTCAAAAAATAGTTTATTTTCCTAGAATGCAAAATATTTTTTTATCTCATAATTGTTGTAATGTGCAGACGAAAAAAAAAACTTAGATGACAATACAAAACATTTATTCAGCTTTTTGGGCGAGCGGACATTTCGGCACGTTGGATTTTCACCTTCAATTTCTCTAAAATTGATATATATATATATATATATATATATATATATATATATATATATATATATATCTCAGCGTGGCCGTGATTGCCTCGCTCCAATTTTTACCTTCGACCGCCTACTTTCACCCTCTTGAAATTGGAACGAAAAATTGTTGTTGAAGACTTTTTGATATTTCATAACAAAATTTATTTCAGCATCCAAATCAAATAATTTTTTTACTTCAATCTTTTCTCTAAAAATTGTGGGATTAAATAACATCCCCCCTCAAAATGCATTGGAGGTGTGCGTTAACGCGGAAGGTTTTAAACATGATCTATCTTGTTTGAGGAGGGGGATAACTTAACTTAATCTAAATTGTAAAACGGAAAAGAAGCAATTTTAGCACTGCGAGTTTCAAAAAACTTTTCTAGTACAAAACCAATCAGTTTGCTGGCTCAAAAAACATTTAGGTTTTCTAATTGAACGACTCTTCAACTATCCAGGAGTTGCAACAAGACTGGTCGTATCAAGGCGAAGCCCTGAATGAAACGACTGCTTTTTAAGGTCTATGGAGCATGATGTTTTCTTCAAATTGGTTTAAGATTTTTTTTAAAATCATCCCCCAGATGCCGTATTAAGTACAAATTGATTTTTTTGCTCCTATTAGTGTAGCAATTTTGAAAACTAGCCTACTGTCTAAGCGAATTCTAAAAGAGGTGAAATCTCCGCTTACGCATTAATGGCGCAAAATATATCGAGCAGTATTTAGATAAGCGCGTATTTATGCTCGTAAGCAGGCAGACAAATACTTTACTAATCAATCAGAATCGAGAATAGAACGAAAACAAAGGATATAAATATTTAATCAGAGGCGAAAATTAGCTTCACACCACTTGCGATACAAATATGAATGTTTACAATTATAGTCAAACGGAAAAAAAAACTTCAGAAAATTGAGGTTGTCTATAAAAATTTGCAACAAAAGCCCACAAATTCCGGAAATAAATTGCATGGAACATTAAATAAATACAAAACATTTTGGAATGCTAGAAAAAAATCATTTTTTTAAAATAATGTCTGCAGAACTAAGACGACAAAAATAAACAGATCGACAATAATCTAAGGAGCCAAAAATTTTCTAATTGCAAAAAAAGTGCAGGTCTTGTCTGGAATTGAACTCCCGGGCTTTGTCGTCTTAAGCATGGGGACTTAGCCAACTTGTAAGATCGCTGAAAAAATTCTACTTTGACGACAAAAGTTAACAAACGGACGATAGCCGGAAAAAGCACAAAAACTCTAGTTTGCAAACAAAACTCTGCAGTCTAAGCAGTTGAGGTACCTCTGCTCCAGATGCACCTGATGGTTGGATGAATTGAACTTATATTAATTAAGCAAAACAAAGCCGAAAATATCTGAGCTGAAACCTTTCACAGCGAAAAAAATCCAAGAATTTCTAAACTAATTAAAAATTTTTATGTCCCTTTTCCCCTCAGAACACACACACAAACGCACGCACACAAAAAAATTTTCAATTCCCAAATGACGCAATAGGAGCCAACTAGGTCGATATAAAATAAACCGAATATTATTAAGCCGATAAAAAAGACAAAAAGTGAAACAAAAAAGAAATTTTTAGATATCAAGGTAGAAAAATTGCAAACAATGTACAAAACAATCGATTCGGCAGATTTTTAAAATGCTAAAACACTACAGTAAAAATTGCTTGCAGCAAAAAAATATAAAAATCATTCTTAAGCGTGGCATTTGAGCCCGAAAACATAACCAGACAAATAATAGGCCGAAACTTTTTTGAACCACAATATTTACCGTTTGAAAATTAAGTCCTAGTCAGATCTGAAGTCAAAAACAATTCTGTCACAGGCTTATTTGTTACATCTAGGCTGAGTGTGCAGGAGACACTAAAAAGTTGAAATCATTATGAACCAAGTTACCACCAGGAGTCTAAATGACTCCTGTGATCCAAGTTATTTAAGGGGGAAAAAGTCTAGTACCGGATTGCAATACCCTTACTTTTTTACCAAGGGTAAAAAAACCAAAAGTGAAACCGCGGAAAGATGAATTTGAGCCTAAATAACTTTAAAGACTTTTCCTATTAAGAAAAAACGAAAAAATCAATCATCGCGACTTATATAAGAGTCTTAGCTACGTTCACCAACTTAGAAAACTGGCGTGGCCTCGGTTTCGAATGTTTCGAACGTTTCGAACGTTTGATCTTTCGTGATATAACCCCGCTCTTTACCAACAGACTACTCGACCCACATTTTGATGAAATTTAACTTATTAAAAAGTAAGCTAGCTATCAAATGATTCAAATGGTTCTGTTAAACTGTTAAGCCGAAGTAAGTCTTTATTCCAGTTTGATAACGCTTGCTAATCGCACGCAGGCGATATTAATTTTTAATTTCTTCATTGTCTCGATTCTGATTGGTGAAGATAGTATTTTTCAACTCAATGATGAGTATGAATACGCGGTTGTCTAAATACAGACCGCACTCCGCTGGTTAATTGTCTCAAATTGAACATATTAGCAATCTGTAAACCCCCATAATTTTACAAAAAAAATCACAGGTAAAACATTTTTTAATTTTTGATCTTAAGACAAAACTTCTCGAATTATATTAGAGAAAACTTCATAAAAAATTGCTAGTTAATAAGTAGAAAACTGTGTGCAGAAAAACCAGCACGAGAACAAGTAATCCGTCATTTTCTTTAAAAATAGTCGGAACAACAAGGCAGAGATTCCTTATTAGGTACAAAGTTTGCATATGCTTATTCGTTGAGTTAGTTCTGTATAGGGGTGGCATTTTGTTAGGGGGCGGGAATAGTTAAGGAAGTCCGAAAAACTCTGCTGAAACAAATATCTACTAAATCTAAACCTCAATATTTGCAAAATAGCTTCAAGAATTTAACGAACAAATCAAGTTTGATTAAATGTCTTTCCGTATCCAAGGACATTTATTTTGTTAAATCAAATATTTGATTCAACCTCGTAGTAATTTATGTTTTTTCTTGTTATGTTATATAACCATTGCGTAATATTGTACACTAGATTCTTATACAATCAGTTCTGCAACTGCATAAGTATATTGAAACAATAATGTGTCCCCTCTCTCTCTCTCTCTCTCTAAATGGGCACTAGTGGACAAAAATTTTACCAACGACTTTAAAGGTTTTTGACATGCTCCAAATTGTCACAACCGAAGGTCCAGGGTCAGTTGTTATTTTGTTTGTTACTGAAATATCACTTAAATTTACAGTTATCACTCTCAGATAGGTCCATGTTATGGGCTTTCTAGTCGCAGAAAATAGTTTCTGCTCCTCTGTTCTCCCTGTCAATTATCTGCTTTCCGTTGGATAGGTTTGCGAGTCTATGCTCAGTTCATATGCAAGCTTAATCCTGTTTGAATTTCTTTGCCTTAACAGCTAGATTTAAGAGAAATACTGATGTTATGAAATAAGTTAGAGCCAGTAACGGATTTAGGGGGGGGGGGGGAGACGCCTTTTTTTTCAGGGATTCGACCCCCTACCGACCCAAAGGGTCCCACCTTTGTACTATTTTGAGATATCAATTTTTGGCTGGCTGACCTTAAAATTTTTCTAAAGGCGCCTTTGTTGCCAATCTATACTAATTTTGAAGAGGGAGCGGGCGCCGAAAAAACGCAATTTTTGGGTCCAAACTTTTCATAAAGTGCATAAAAATGCCTTTTTTGGCTTGTTTTTTACACAAACATGCCTGCGGCGCAGAAAAATTTGTCAAATTAAGGTTTTTATATTGATTTGAGAGAGCTCACTAGAAAATCATTTTGGTTGACCTGAAAAAAACCACCCCCCATCGAGAAATTCTTAGTTCCGCGCCTGATTATATTATATAATCGATTATTTTTGAAAAAAAATAATCCATATAATGCATTATGATTGATTATAATCCATTTAATTTTTAGAATTAAATTCGATTATTTTTGCAGAAATTTTTCAAATTTTGCAAGATATTTGCAAAATGTATGTCATGTCTTCTACTAAATGCCCTCAAGTTTTTTAATCTCCTCTCCAACTAAAGAAAGGGAGGGTAAACTGGGTTGGGGGTAAACTAGTGGGGGGGGGGGGTTAAACAAGTGTGGGGGGGGGGGTAAACTGGGAGGTGGGGGGGGGGGGGGTAAAGTAAGGGGGTAAACTAAGATGAATTGAAAAAGTAGAGACAAAAAATTGAAAACTGGGCGGTGGGGGGGGGGGGGGTTTGGGTAAAGTAAGGGGGTAAACTGGTAAACTGAGATGAATTGAAAACGTAGAGACAAAAAAAATAAAAAATTTTATGTGAAAAGTAACATTTTATGAAACTTAATACGTAGCAACTGCACTAAACAGGAAATGAGATAATTTTGAAAAATATAAAAATTTCATTATTAACCTCTCAAAACATCCATTATAATTGATTATAATCGATTATGATTGATTATAATAGATTATTTAGGCATAAAATTATTAGTATTGTAATCCATTTTAAATGGATTATAATCGATTATTTTGTAATTGTGTAGATACTGACCATATTATGACAATATAATCGCTTATGATCCATGGGCGCTCGGTGCGAGAAACAATGTTCACTATATTAAGTTAGGGAGGGGCAGGTGGACCAAATGAACCATCTCCCCCTATATCAAAACAACCGACCCAAACAAATTTTTTAGGAACAAAAGTCAATGTTTTATGTTCCGAGCGGTTGCTACTTTTCTGCGCTATGTTAATGCGTTGTTCAAAATTCTATTTGAAATGTTTAAATAAAGCATGAATTTTTTGGTCAAAGGCTATTTGTGGCCAAAAAAATCTCCTTGTGGGTCTCGAATTGCAACCTCTTGATAGCTAGACGTTTTTTGTACTGATAGTTGTTCGTAGTGTAGTGATCTGAAGCAAAATTACACTTGTTATAATTTTTTTTATAAATTGCCGAATGTGAGACTGTTCAGACCAAATTTGGTTACTCTTTTTCAAAAATGTTCAAAATAGCCATGAATTACATTCAGTTAAATTCTAGACATGTTCAGACCGTATTTTGATGATATTTTGGGTGAACTGAATCACTTTTTTTCATTTCTCAAGGCATTTAGCTCGATTCAGGTTTAATGTCAAAAGCAAACAAGGATAGCCGGCTACTGTGCAAGTAGCACACAATGCTCCAACCGTAGTCCAAAAAACACACATTTTTTTCCATCTAGTTTCGTTTTTTTTTAATCTGCGTGGAGTCTGAACGAAAAACTGAAACTTCAGAGTATACGACAATAATTGTAAGAAAGACAAAATTTGAAGAAAAATCTAAGGAACACCAAAGTATCAAAAAAATTAAAACACTTTTCAAGTTTTGCAGCAATTTTTCGAATTTTTGACAATTTTATTATGCAAAAACTCCAAAACAAATTTACTTGACTAAAAATAATTTCTTAGGGCCTAGAATATGCAAAAATACGTATTTTGAACCTACGAACTGGCGTTATTTGCTCGAAAGTGAATTAAAATTTAAAAAATTAGAACCCGTTTTGCTCAATACTGGGACAAATTTTAGAAATTTTATAAGGTCGAGCGACTCATGACTAAAAAGGCTTCAGTATGATATATCACTAGACCTATTTTTTTATTTAATTGCGGTAGCTGATTTTGCCTGTAAGCAAACAGAACAAAAACAAAGGAAAACAAAAGAAAACAAGGATAGCGGTTACTGTGCAAGTAGCACAGAATTTTCCGACCAGAGTCTGAGAAAAGTACGAAAAAAAAACGAATTTAGGCATGTTTGAAATTCATAGTATAAAAGGCCATTTTCAATTTTTTTGCTGAAATTTTTTGAATTTCAATTCTTTATTGAAAAAAATAAGCTAAAAACTCTAAAAACTACTTTTAATCCAGTAAAATTATGTTTTCACGGCTTAAAGTAAGCTTAAATAAGCTATTGTAAGCCTAAACGCAAACACGATAATAGTTCGAAGTTAGACCAGAAACCAAAATTTCGATCGGTTTTTCTCTACTTGGTGAAAAAATTTTAGGACTGTTATTTTTCAATGAAAGGGCTTCAATTTGATTTATCACTAGACCCCTTGTTATAACTATTTTTGGTTCCCGATTTTGCGTAGAAATCAAAAAGAAAAAAACTAAGATACATCTGAATACAAAGTTCCTCCCCATTTTTAAATGGTCGGAACACCAAGAACAAGGATTGTAGGTTATTGTGCAAGTAGCGCACAATGTTCCGACCATAGTCTTAAAAAGGATTCAAATTTTGCCTTTTTTTTCGGCTAGGTGATAAAAGGAGCTGAACAAAAATTTTTGCAAATTTGCAGTTTTTGGAGTTTTTGGAAAATTTCGATTCCAAAAAAGCGCTAGCATACTCAAAATAAAATATTGTTTCTCGAGTAAAATTAAGTTTTTACATCGCTCGAATAAAGACGAAACAACAAAAATTTCAAACCGGTTGTTCTCACCACTGGGAAATTTTTTGTAAATTTTAATGTGGTGCGAATCACGATTGTAAGGGCTTTATTATGATATATCAATCAACCCAGTCCGATGATTATTTGCCGTACCTGATTTTGCGTGGAAAAAAAACAAAAAAAAATAAAACGCACCCGAATACAAAGTTCCTCCCTATTTTCAACGATTGGAACGAAAACAAAAGTAAAAAAAGTTGAAGTCTTTGATTCTTAGGATAAAGCTGAAAACTCCAAAAACTAACTTCGTTTGAGTAAAATCAAACATTCAAGGCTTAAATTAAGCCTGTTCACTCGCTCGAAATTAGACGAAAAATTTAAAAAAACTCAAACTGGTTTTGCTCGACACTGGGAAAACTTTTTGATAATTTATAATGTCTTTCGAATCATGACAGAAAGGTTTTAATATAATATATCACTCAATTCAATTCAAATATTATTTGTGATAGCTGATTTTGCGTGGAAAACAACAAACAAGAGGGTAGCCGGTTACTGTGCAAGTAGCACAGAAAGTTTCGATCACAGTCTTAAAAAAATACAAAATTGTTTTCTCAAATTTGTGTCGTGATCAAATTAGTCTGCCTGTTATGATGATAAAAATATGAACAAAAAAGAACTTTGGCAAATTTGAGATTCAAAATAAGTTAGGTCAATTGGAAAACAGTTTTTGAAGAAAAATGACTAGAAAAACGAAAAAAAAAAATTTGAAATTGTTTTTCAAAATTTTTTTCAACTTTTTTTGCGGAATTTTTTTGAATTTTCAAGTTTCTTATTCCCAGAATTGCGCTATAAAACTCCAAAAACTGCCTTACAAATAATAAAAATCATATCAAGGGGGCTAATAAGGGGGAAAGGGGTGCGAACGCCTTTCTCCGCAGAAACTCGGCCCCCTCACACCAAAAGGCGCTTTCTGGTTTCCAAATATACTAGAATCGAGGGAAAACGAAAAACAATTATCAACGCTCGGATTAAAAAATAATTTCAAAAATATTAAAACATGAAAACAAAACTAGCTTTTTAGTTTTGATAAGACGTTTTCTGAACTGATTAATCTAATTTATCAAATTTTTGATCAAAACAGCTCGAGATGTCCTTCCTGTGTTTTGCACGGGAAAATTTTGGGAGCAGGAATTTTCCATTGCTTAACTGTTTGTTAAACCAATCTTAAATAGCTTCAGTTTAAGTGCCGCTGTTTCTTATCTCTAAAAAATGCTTTTAGTTTTAGCATTGCCAAGGTTATTAAGGCATTAACGTTAAAAGAATTTCTAATCTGAATGCCAAAGACGAGATTTGTAATTAAAAAGTCGTCTCGAAATTTCTGAAATCAGATGGAAGACTGACCTCCAAAATCAAATCCAGTGAAAAACTTAAAGTGTTTTATGCTATCTTGTCTTCTAATTTATGCAGTTTGGCGCCCATTTCAATCCCTTTTACAACAAAAACTGAATATTTAGAATAAAATTAGTTTTTTTTTGAGTTTTCAAAAACTATACTCTATGTGGAAGAGGATGTGTTTTAAAAAGATTGTTTCCCACAGTCATTTGATAAAAAATTGATCTTTCACTGAGCGAAAAAAAATAAGAAGTTAACGTAAGAGAACCTTTTTTCTAAATTTAAGTAATTGTTAATTTTTGAATTGTTTTTGTTCGGAGTAAATTGAGAAACCAGCAGATAACAATATGCTTTTGAAAAGTAACAATTACTTAACCATGTTTCTCTTCTCTGTAACCTGTAGGAAAAACAAAAAAATTCAAGCTAGTTTTTCTCGACATTGAAGTACTTTTTTGAACCAGCAGTGGCAGGAGTAATCCCTTCTGATTGAGACAGGACAGACTAAAAATAGGCCATGCAGAATTTAATTGTTTAGCCCACAGGTTGTGATACACAAAATAAAATTAGAGACATAAAATCGCTTCCGAGAAACGAAATGTTCAATTTTATGATCATTTTGGGCATTAAATTGGCTATAGAAGTCCCATTACTCTGATACAATGATGAAAAAAGAATTTAAGTCAAAAAAGAAAAAGGCAGAAGTTCATTGAGTCCATGTTAACATCTGAGCAATAAACCCAGTGTGTAACTACTTTCTATAATTACAGGAAAGTGCAATTATAGTCTATATTCTTCAAGAGCTGGTTTCGGATTTGTGTTTTATGCTGACAATTTTCTGCGATGAAGCTGTGAAAGCAGTCAAGGAAGAAAGTGTTAGCATTTTTCGAAGCAAAATTTCTCCACTGAATAGCGTGAAAGCCCCATCATTCGCAAAACGCAACAAGATTTCTCGTATCAGAGTGAAACCCTAAATGTTCCGACTGACTTTTAAGGACTATGGAGCAGTAATAACATGAAAAAAATTAAATGTAATAAAAGCAAAACCTTTTTTTTATTTGAGATTTTTTTTGTCGAAATCATCTTCCCACTCGCCATATAAAGTACAAAGTGATAAATTTCGCTCCTAGTAACATATCAAATATGACAAATAATCTTCCTTCAACCAATTTGGAACAATTTCTAACCCAGCGCGAAATATATCGCGATTTCTAACACAGCGTTAATAGCGGGAAATATATCGCGTGTTAATTTTCCCAAATTGGCCAAAATGTCAATCTTTAAACCCTCATAATTTTACGAAAAATGATCACAGGTGAAATATCTTTCCAAATTTAAGCTCAAGAAAACAATACCTTTTGAATGATATAAAACATTTTTGTCAAAAATGGCTAGTTAAAAGGTCGAAATTTGTCTGAAGAAAAAAAAACCCACCCGAGCACAAATATTTCGTCACTTTCGTATCGAAAGTCAGAACATTTAGCAAACTTAAAGTAGTCCGTCCTAAATTTGGCAGCCAGTGCAAACTTCATAAGTATTCTCGAATGATACAAAGTAAGATAAAGTAGCGTACCCACTGCACAAAGCTTCCTCGAGAAACAGATTTTGCACATACACTATTATATGAAGTAATAAAAAAATGATAGATACCTAAGGTCATTACATGGATTGAGATTGTTTGGGAAGCTTATTCCTCTTCTCAACTTTTTTTTTCAAAAAAGGTTTTTCCGAAATTTCCACTAAAATTGCTTCAACTTTCTGAATATCGAAAACATGAATCAATTATGTACAGTTAAATTCGAAATTATCTGCAGTATCCAATCCAAAAGATGACTTTAATTTCAAAAAGGTGACATGCAAAGCTGGTAACTTCCGCAGCATTTTGAGAACTGATGGCGAATAACGTGAGTTTTTTAGCCTCAAAATACTGCATAAATGATAACAAGACTGCTCGTATCAGGGCGAAGCCCTGAATATTCCGACTGCCTTTTAAAGTTTATGGAGCAGTAATAACATTTAAAAAAGTTAAATGTAATAAAATAAAATGGATTTTTTTTTCTAAAATTTGACTTTTTTAAATGAAAATCATCCCCCACACGCCATATTAAGTACAAAAGGATAGATTTCGCTCCTTGTAACAAATCAATTGTGGCAAATAAGCTTCTTTCAACCAATTTGGAACGATTTTAAGACGGATTAACTCTACGCTTAAGCGTTTATAGCGCGAAATATATAGCGCATTAATTGTCCCAAATTGACCAAAATGGCAATCTTTAAATCCACATAACTTTATGAAAAATGATCACAGGTTAAACATCTTTTCAAATTTAAGCTCAAGATAACAATTAATTTTTGTTGATATGAAAAAATTTTGTCGAAAATGGCTAGTTAAAAAGTTGCATTTTGTTTGAAAAAATAAAAACCCATCCTGAGCACAAATACTCCGTTACGAAAGTCGGAACAACAACCTGAACACACTTGAACTGAAACAACGGAAAAAGAAGGCATTGTGAATTGCCAGTTTTTTAACGGAGACAAAAATGAAAATATTATATTTCTTGCGCACCCGCTTCCATCGCAAATTAGCTAATCAACACCAATTTTTTTTCCTAAAACTCGTTGGATGCAAAAATGTTCATACTGACAGAAACGTTTCTCATCATAAATCATCATAATCACGATTCTGAATTGAATTTGGAACAATTTTGTGGGGGGGGGGGGGGGGGAGGGGACAAGATAATTCGCCACTCGTAAATAATGCACCTTAAAGTTTCAGTATCAAATTATCACAGAGTTCTTATAGTCACGTTAGTCTTTTGGTGAACGCTTCATAGCAAAATTTAAGCCAAGAAAATTTATTTTTAGCGCGACCCTTGTGGGACCACGGAGATCTATCGATCGAGTCACCGAGAAAAATGTTTTTGAAAGTTGGTCGAATAAAAATAAACAACCCCCAGCATATATATTCCTTGCTTGCTTCGACCTTAATTTTGGTAAATTAACATTAAATAACAGACTCCACTGGAATTCGATTGCTGCACAGATTAAGGAAATCTGCTTGCGATCTTATCAGCAAACGTTGGGTGCATCAAAAGGACTATTTGTTTGAAATTCGTTGAAAAAAAATCGAAGAAACAATCGTTTGAACCTATAAAATTCTATACCATAATGCGCCAGTAATCTTTAATTAGTATAATTGCGAGTTTTCTCCAAACTGATTAGAATTCTTGATTTCTCTGAAAATGTGTTTGCGGTTTTTTTTCCTAAAATTTTTTGGATTTTGCTTTTAATTGCTATTAAACACTTGTTGAATGCCGAGAATTCAGCTGTAAAACTCGGGCTTTTTCTGGTTTTCTGGTTTTTTGCCGAGTTTTTAAACCGAATGATTCAATGCTACCAAGCACATACTTAAAATTACGAATTCAGCTTTTTACTATGCGCTTTTGAAATCAATTGGTTTTTGAGAAATTATCAGCTTGAGATTGAGAAATTTGAGATGGAAAAATTTGAAAATTGAATTCATTTTAAAAATGCTGACGGACAACAGTGCCACTTTATTTGCTAGATTTCAAGTTGAAACTTGGAGCTAACACTTTTTCTGAGCACCAATTTAGAATATACAAAACTTAAATATGATTATTAACTCGATCTTAAAACTTTTAGCCTCGAACAAGTTAGTGGTTAATTAAATTATTAGATTGATGATTTGTGATATTATATTTTATCATGTAGTAAAATTTGTTTTTTGCAGAAAATTGTTTTTTTTTTGTTAATCCTTGTTTTTTTTGAAATCATCCAGGGTGGGTAGACAAAAAATAGGATTCAGATTAGCTTTTCGTGTACCCCCTCCTCTGTCAGTTAATTGTAATTGTTGTTGCTTAACCTGTCAAATTTCATTTAAGATTGAAGAAATAAACTTCCCTTTTTTTCTTCCTATTTAATTATTAGACTTGCAACCTCAACCAAAATTTTGGCAATTCTAGGGTCGTCTAGTCATTTCTCGACATTCAACCCTTCTTTTTGAGCGCAATTCCTCAATCGGGTTTTCATAAAAGAATTACTTCAAATTAAAAACTCAAAGTAGTTAATTAATTATTATTCAATTAGATTATTGAACGATGATTGTTTAGTATATATGGTAGTTGGCAGAACACACACGCCGCACGTTCTGCGACAGTTGACAGTAATTGCGTATCCCTCCCAACACTGATGCAAGCGGTAGATACAGCTGGCTTGAGGGTAGTAGTCGCGACAGGTGATATCAACCAAAGGGTACTGGATCTGTTCAGCCTCTTCTGTTTCCTCCGACCGTTTCATCAGCGCACCTATTCAAATAAATTTCGGTCATTATTCTAATATTTGGACAAAAAGTAATCTGAAAACTTCATATATTAATTAAAAAAATGACAATCTCATTAATCATAAATTGTTCTGAATTGAAATCAGAAACACAATTATTAAACTTTTACCATATGTTCTGACTTGAAATCAGAAACATAATTCTTAAACTTTTGACCTGAAATTACGTGTTTGCTCGGTTGATAAAATATCACGAAAAGCAAACATTACAGCATGTGTTGTTTCTTTCTGATTGGTTTAACCAACAGATGGAATGTTGAAAATATCAAAATCTATGGTATATAAGGCAAGCAAAAATATACCAAATATCACTTCATCACTTTCTCAAAATCTCAAATCTCACAACCACTCTCATACTGAGACCCCCAACCATCCTAATAACCAAAATCTCGAATCTCTATCTCGATAACTATCAATCCATACCCCAATGTCTCTTGATATAAAATTGATGTGTGTCCTCTATATTTGAAATAATATACCTATTTACGAGTGAAAGAAACTTTGTCTGTTGAATAAGAATAGGAAAGTCTTAGCAACATTCAGAAAGACCCCTTGTTCTAACTAGCTGCGATTTGGTCGATCGCATAAGTTAAGTCAAGTTAGTTTGGAATAAAATAACAATAGAAAAATCATAATAGTAATATATAATAAAAATCATAACAGGGGCTGATTAATGGGTAGAGGGGAGAAAAGGAAAGCCAACGCCTCTCTCCTCAGAAATTCGATCCCCTCACACCAAAAGGCGCTTTGTGAAGGCATTTTTGGATTCAAAATATACTAGAGTCGAGGTAAAATGCGCCAGCCAAAAACAAACAAAGCCTGTTTAAATCAATTTTGTTTTAAAAAAGCTCAGAAACCGGAATATTTTGCACTGATTTTTTAACAATTTGGCTGCGGCTCATTTCATGATAGCAAAGATGGAACTTTATGGTGGTAAGAGAGAGCTGGAGAAATCAGTTTGGTCAAATAAAAAAAACGACAAGTTTACAAAAGTTTTTGAAAATCAAACTTCCCTATTCGACAAAGTCTTAGGTCCGCCACTGAATAACCATAATTAACAAATTGGTAATAGAAATAAAAAAAATCAGAGGTAATCATCCATATAGTCGCTCAGTAGCACATTTTTATTTTCTCAAAATATTATAGAAGGAAGGTACAGCCGCAATTATTTTTTATGAACTATAGATAAAAACAATCAAATTTTAGATATAAAATTTAACTAAAAAAAAACTTTTGTTTGTTTTTTTATTTGCTGAAAAAAAAATTTGCTGTACAACAAAAATCAATGGTTAGAAAGAAAAAAATTTTTTTTCAGTATTTCTCGCCTTTCAATGGGCTACAAATTACTGTGTTAGTTTAAATGCAGACAAAAAAAACTTTTTTTTCCATTTTTCCTCAACCTTGTGCATAAAGATTTTATCTACCCGTTGGATTTTTTTGAAGGGGCTCGAGTTTGATACATTATGTCCAAAAATCTGTTATTAAAGTGAAACGTTCGTAGTCATCACACTAATTTGGCGAGGTTGAGTTCGTAGAATTTTAATTTCAAGGCGTACCGAAGCTGTGCAGGACCGTTCCCCGTAATTAGAGCAGTGTCGCTCCCACAGTTTCACATCATCATCGATATTTTCCGAAAAAACCGACAATAAATTCTTCATATACGTGTAGATACAGTTCGGCATTGCCCAACAACTTTTCTAACGTCAATGAGGAACGTACATGAAGTGGGCTCACGACGAGATCACATCTTCACGAGATCCCAAAAATCCAGCTGCTGCCCATGTATTATGATTGTGCATCAGAAAGTTAAAGGTTCTTAGGCAACATGAAAGTCAAGTTTCAAATCTTTCGGCTGTAATCACCTTCAAATCACCAATGTGGAATATACACGAAGTTGGCTCACTAGGATCTTAAAATTTCAAGAGATCTCGAAAAACCCAAATTTTGCCCGTATTTTAGGATTAACTAAAAAAAGTTTCACGTCCCCCATCATTTCACATCTCCCAGTGAACGCAGAGAGCCGAGCTTTTGAAGTTTAAACTGTAGCGTCAAGGGTTATCTTGTATTACAATTTGAAGCAAATCCGACTATGTGACTGGAAGTTATTAGCACTTCGGAAAACCACGCCTTCTCCCCGAAATAGACAATTAACGCAAAATAATGAGAGAGGACATATTAAACTTTTGGCGGCAAAAGACATTAGACACCAATAGCAAAAAAGACTTGTGAATGAAATCTTCTGGTGACTCCTTCCGTTGTTAATAGCTCTTCTTCAGGATAAGTGATAATGGACCTGAAAAATGGGATAACTTGGCAAGTACTAATGGGATACTGATGAACCTTGGTACTTCACTTGAAATTCTTACCCTAAAAAGTAAGATCGACGCCTGGTGAACTCGGGGTGACCCTTAATTGCTCTTGCGGTATTTTGGCGCAACATTGCAGAAAAACCCCAGGATTTACAGCGGAAAATGGCTTATTCTCCAATCCTAACTTTTGAACGGGGAAGTCGATCACCGTAGTTGTTGTTGTTGGGGGGGGGAATTGGAAAGGAAATTCTCAGGAAATGATTCAGACCTAAACGCAAAAGCCTTTTGGACTTCAGTTGAGAATAAAATTGTATTCTCACTAGGGCAACGACCCACAGAAGCTCAGCCTAACTATGATCACAGACAAAAACGTTTGTTTGGTTCTTTATTAAGAGAAACAGCTCTTGAATGGTATACTGATGAGGTAACTAATGCTACCACTTGGGCTGAACTAAAAAAAAAATTCCGAAAAAGATTCACTGATGGTAGAGATCGGTTCAAGCATCGGTTCAAGCATCGTCTTAAATTGCAAATGAAACCCCTCCCAACGGCCGTAGACACGTGCCAGTAAAAATAAATACGGCACAGTATAGTATATCAATTATTACTGAACAGCCGGCTTTGCTAAAACCTGTCTTAAACAAACAAATTTTATCAGAATCTGATCTATATAAACCAGCAAAAATAAGCCCAGAATCATTCTTTCAAAAACTTCTCAACCTCCAAAACCTTCCTCTGATACTTCTCAGCAATTGTAAAAATCAATAAATTTCAAAAATAATGTCTAAAATTACAGATCTCGAAGAAGGTGAAATAATGGACCTTGATCAATCAACGGACCAAGTAATCGATGATTTGCTGAAAGTAAGTATAATTTCTATTTTCCGCCGCCGTCTAAAACAAAATATTTTTTGGTTAGCTATATACACTCTTTTAATATTTCCCCAACAAATCTGCGCTTTTAATCCAGTTGACAATCTCTACGCTAATACAGCAAAAGATCTAAAAATTGCGCATTTTGATTGTCAACTAATGACATCGAACAAAATGTTCTCACTTAATAAAGTAGCTCCCTGCAAAATACAACCTGAAAATATCGAAACTACAACAGCCGAGGTTACTCTTTACCAACGGCATTATAGTACAAAAATTAACGCGACAATGTGTCGTATAAAACACCCAATCTATCCAATGGTTTTGTGATTCTTTCGATTCAAGCGGAATAGACGCTCGCCAAAATATAATCACAACTGATATACACATTTACCCTGATAATTGTAAGCACGCCGCCGAACGGGGATATGTTAACTTAGGATACTCAAAAAATATTCCTTTTCGCTTTGACGAAAAAATCGTCACAAATACAAATAGAGGCAAAGTTGATGGCGAATACCAGAACGAATGCAGCGATCGTTCATGGATCCATTTGGATACTTTCGAATCATACATGCAAAATATTTCCGTAACTGTCAATCTAAAAGATGGCACCGTTAATAACTGGCAAAACATTCCATTACTTTGTCCTGTATATGAAAACGGATGTGAAACAACATCACTCGACCCTTTTGCATATACTTGGAACGAGCCCGAAAACTGCATTTTTTCGGTTCTCAATAAATTCGAAGCAAAAATGATTCGATATGAAGAAAATTATTATATTGTAAAAGACTCTTTTACTAAAATATCCAACCATAATACTCGAGGTAGAGACACTCAACAATTTATGCTAAAAATACTAAATAAACCACAATCTTTATGTGGACACCCAAAAATAGTCTATCCGACCCAATACGAATCATTGGTCATAGCATACCAAAACGGTTTTAATATGGATACCTGTTCACAAATAAACCCGAGTGCTAATACAGGAGTTATTCATTCGGAACCAAATTTGACTTACGTAAAATACGCAAAAAACGAAAATTATCCCTTTGCACCGGGACAAATAGACATGCCGGGACATGCTTCGAACTGCCGAATTGGCACTTTTAACGAATCAATGTGAGTTAGAACGCTCCATGATTCTCAACACTTTATTGCTCTCTATCGAAAGCCCGCGTTTAGCCGGCTAGATTTTGACCCGAAATAGGTCTATGTTTTTAGAGACCAATGGCAATGTTGCCCGGCTCTATCACTGCCCAAAATTTTATTCTCCATTACAATTAATGGATGCATGCTATAATCGGATACCAATTATGTATCGCGAAAAAATTCATTTCGTCGACCCAATCACTCGACAAACTTTTAAATCGGCAGATCAACAAGACTGCTCCGATAAGCATTTAAATCTTTATCAACTAGATTTTGATAACGATAACTCTTGGATCGAACTCACACCCTCTATTACTAGAGTAAAAGGTCCAGATCTTTTTAAGCCGAAAGAAATTAAACGGCAAGTAAAACACTCTCTTGCATCTAGCCATGATGCTTCTATTTACACTTATGCACAAATGCAAAAATTTTGGAGCATGATTACTGATCATTCTGAAATGAAGGGTATTTTACAAAAAGTATCCCAAACTTTTCATAATGCAAGCAAACACTTCTATCCGGACTCGAGTAGTCAATACGGATCTACGCGAAACATATACTTAGACTATCTTATCTCGCCTGATTTTTGGAAGAACGAGTACACTCGTGTTTTCGGTACAATACAGTACTACTTAGAAAAATGCGGAATGAAATTCACCTCTTTCCTTTTCGCCAAGTTTATACTCCACGCTCTTGTATTTAAAATAAAAGTATTACACATACACAAACTAACCGGCCGAACTCTTCATTTCGGAAAACTTTTAGTATCCGCCTCTTACAATATACTTTTCACTTCTATAGTGTCTTCAATTTCGCTCAAAATGAGAATGATCAAACTATTGAGCTTGATCATAGGCCTCAGGCACCTCAACAAGAGGATTCTGAAAACGAAAATCAGGATAAAAATTAATCCAAATAGTCGATTACAATAATCGACCCGCTGTACCGGTCTAATTTATTTTATGTTTTAGGATATGCCCACTGATCTTCTTCACACTCCACTTGAAGAAGACTTGCTCGATTTCGAAAACCTTCTGTCTCTAAATGACCCTATGGAAATTCCATCCAAAATAATCAACCCGTTTAATCAACCAAAATTGAATACCAATTTTAAAATTCCAAAAGTGAAAAATTCTAATTGCATTCAAAAGAGAAAAGCAATTGTCCGACCTTTCAAAATTCTCCCCTCTTCTTCAACTAGGCAAAACCTAGAATCTGAAACTGTAACAGTTCACCAATCCGCAAACTCTCTAGAACTTGAATCAAAACCGCGATTCAAGTCAAAAAGGAACAAAACCTTAGCCCCAGGAAACCACCAAATTTTGACACCAGTCTAAATTATGCGCTCTCTCCCTTTATTAACCGCTTTAAGATAGACACCTATCACCCTTACCAAAATGGTAACGGTGCATACCGTCTGGTTAATCCACAACTCCCACATCAACATATTTGTGTTCCTGCAGCCTTTATAACTGCCCAAATGCAGACTCCAATCCTTGACTCCTACACGGATCAAGTGCAAAAGAATTACATAAACGATTTAAATCGCATCAACCAAATGTAGAAAACCATAACAGTGCTCCGGGAAAAAATAAGGACCTCAGCAATAAATATCTGAGCCTAAAAACCCAGGTGGAAGGAAACTATTAGTTTCAAGACTATCTATTAACCTCCGTCCTTTTATTTTTTTAACTCCAACTGTGATTTGGCCGCCGCCACTTAACAAAGTATGTATGCTTCTTCAATTAAGTCCAGTATTGCTGATAAGTATTTTCGCTAAACCAAATTTGAAAAATTGTATTTGATTTTATATTTCTCAAAAGTATCCAGCTGTGATTTGGCCGCCGCCACTGCTCTGCTCTACATGCACATAGACTACAACAGCCATTCTTCAACCGACTACAAGCAGCCATTCTTCAACCGACTTCAAGCAGCCATTCTTCAACCGACTACAAGCAGTCATTCATCAACCGACTACACTCAAAGCCGCAACTTTACAAACAAACTATCAAAAAATCAGAATAAAATCTTTACGTAAACTCTATTAAAACTTTTTTGATGTTTTGTAAATTATATTATGCTTTTAAACTTTTTGTCAACGGGTATCACCGTTTAACAATCAGCCTATAAGATGGTTAAATGTTCTGAATTGAAATCAGAAACACAATTATTAAACTTTTACCATATGTTCTGACTTGAAATCAGAAACATAATTCTTAAACTTTTGACCTGAAATTACGTGTTTGCTCGGTTGATAAAATATCACGAAAAGCAAACATTACAGCATGTGTTGTTTCTTTCTGATTGGTTTAACCAACAGATGGAATGTTGAAAATATCAAAATCTATGGTATATAAGGCAAGCAAAAATATACCAAATATCACTTCATCACTTTCTCAAAATCTCAAATCTCACAACCACTCTCATACTGAGACCCCCAACCATCCTAATAACCAAAATCTCGAATCTCTATCTCGATAACTATCAATCCATACCCCAATGTCTTTTGATATAAAATTGATGTGTGTCCTCTATATTTGAAATAATATACCTATTTACGAGTGAAAGAAACTTTGTCTGTTGAATAAGAATAGGAAAGTCTTAGCAACATTCAGAAAGACCCCTTGTTCTAACTAGCTGCGATTTGGTCGATCGCATAAGTTAAGTAAAGTTAGTTTGGAATAAAATAACAATAGAAAAATCATAATAGTAATATATAATAAAAATCATAACAGGGGCTGATTAATGGGTAGAGGGGAGAAAAGGAAAGCCAACGCCTCTCTCCTCAGAAATTCGATCCCCTCACACCAAAAGGCGCTTTGTGAAGGCATTTTTGGATTCAAAATATACTAGAGTCGAGGTAAAATGCGCCAGCCAAAAACAAACAAAGCCTGTTTAAATCAATTTTGTTTTAAAAAAGCTCAGAAACCGCAATATTTTGCACTGATTTTTTAACAATTTGGCTGCGGCTCATATCATTATAGCAAAATTGGAACTTTATGGTGGTAAGAGAGAGCTGGAGAAATCAGTTTGGTCAAATAAAAGAAACGACAAGTTTACAAAAGTTTTTGAAAATTAAACTTCCCTATTCGACAAAGTCTTAGGTCCGCCACTGAATAACCATAATTAACAAATTGGTAATAGAAATAAAAAAAATCAGATGTAATCATCCATATAGTCGCTCAGTAGCACATTTTTATTTTCTCAAAATATTATAGAAGGAAGGTACAGCCGCAATTATTTTTTATGAACTATAGATAAAAACAATCAAATTTTAGATATAAAATTTAACTAAAAAAAAACTTTTGTTTGTTTTTTTATTTGCTGAAAAAAAAATTTGCTGTACAACAAAAATCAATGGTTAGAAAGAAAAAAATTTTTTTTCAGTATTTCTCGCCTTTCAATGGGCTACAAATTACTGTGTTAGTTTAAATGCAGACAAAAAAAACTTTTTTTTCCATTTTTCCTCAACCTTGTGCATAAAGATTTTATCTACCCGTTGGATTTTTTTGAAGGGGCTCGAGTTTGATACATTATGTCCAAAAATCTGTTATTAAAGTGAAACGTTCGTAGTCATCACACTAATTTGGCGAGGTTGAGTTCGTAGAATTTTAATTTCAAGGCGTACCGAAGCTGTGCAGGACCGTTCCCCGTAATTAGAGCAGTGTCGCTCCCACAGTTTCACATCATCATCGATATTTTCCGAAAAAACCGACAATAAATTCTTCATATACGTGTAGATACAGTTCGGCATTGCCCAACAACTTTTCTAACGTCAATGAGGAACGTACATGAAGTGGGCTCACGACGAGATCACATCTTCACGAGATCCCAAAAATCCAGCTGCTGCCCATGTATTATGATTGTGCATCAGAAAGTTAAAGGTTCTTAGGCAACATGAAAGTCAAGTTTCAAATCTTTCGGCTGTAATCACCTTCAAATCACCAATGTGGAATATACACGAAGTTGGCTCACTAGGATCTTAAAATTTCAAGAGATCTCGAAAAACCCAAATTTTGCCCGTATTTTAGGATTAACTAAAAAAAGTTTCACGTCCCCCATCATTTCACATCTCCCAGTGAACGCAGAGAGCCGAGCTTTTGAAGTTTAAACTGTAGCGTCAAGGGTTATCTTGTATTACAATTTGAAGCAAATCCGACTATGTGACTGGAAGTTATTAGCACTTCGGAAAACCACGCCTTCTCCCCGAAATAGACAATTAACGCAAAATAATGAGAGAGGACATATTAAACTTTTGGCGGCAAAAGACATTAGACACCAATAGCAAAAAAGACTTGTGAATGAAATCTTCTGGTGACTCCTTCCGTTGTTAATAGCTCTTCTTCAGGATAAGTGATAATGGACCTGAAAAATGGGATAACTTGGCAAGTACTAATGGGATACTGATGAACCTTGGTACTTCACTTGAAATTCTTACCCTAAAAAGTAAGATCGACGCCTGGTGAACTCGGGGTGACCCTTAATTGCTCTTGCGGTATTTTGGCGCAACATTGCAGAAAAACCCCAGGATTTACAGCGGAAAATGGCTTATTCTCCAATCCTAACTTTTGAACGGGGAAGTCGATCACCGTAGTTGTTGTTGTTGGGGGGGGGGGGGGGGGGGGAATTGTCTTTTGGGGAAAGACAGCAGAAGACAAAGGAATATAGCTGTTGAGTTACATCGTTGAAGTAGTGGTTTGAATTCGAGTGAAACTAATCAAACATTAGATTGAACTTAGCTATAATAATTAGGTCAAAAAAACTCCAATGGGTGCGGCGCGAGAACTAAATTTCCTGAGAAATATGGTTGCATGGGCTTTTTAGCATAAATTTTTTCTACAATTAGACCCCTAACTAACCTCCACTAATGGCTAGAAACTTTAGAAGTTTAAAACGCGGTTACTACAACTGAAAAAGACCTCCCTTTAACCACAGGAGGCTGGAATTTCAACATGATAACCAAATGGAGTCCATGGGAAGTTGCTTAGATAAAATAACTTGGTCTTTAGATGAAATTCGACTTGATATATGCAGACATCAGTTGGAATACCTATCATGAACTTGGAATTCATAATTAAAATCCCCATGGGAATTTCCCGGCCTTCAAAAGGGTACCAGAGTAAATGCCAGGACTTATAAGGACAATCATAACTATAGCTATCACTAAGAATAAAACTTAAATAGATGAACAAAACCAAAAGTTACGGGTAGCTTACCCTGAATTAGAGCAGTGAGAACCACGCTTAAGTGTAGTTTGTTTTTGTCTGATAAAACAAAAACTCTGTGAAAGAGAACAGTTGATTCTCGAAGTTAGAGAGCTCAAATGAAGTACTTCAAAGAAATAGTGGTCTGGAGAGACAATATTAATTTTAGTAGGTCAAACGTATTTGAACAGTTATGATTCTCAAAAAGAGGGAGAATCAGATACTTGAAGTAACGGCAAGTTGGGCAGCAATCGGGCAATTGTGTTGATAGATCGCGGCGAACACTTTTTTTAGACTACTCTATTACATTCTGGCCACTTAAGAGCCTTCCTTATCTGGATTTATTTTTACCTAAATTAAATAACAATTAGATCTTTTTGCGATTGTAAGTGCGAGTGATACAGCCACAAGATCAGTGACACAAGGTGAATAAACATAGTACAGTACAGAATAACTGCCATCAACTTAACCTTTTGGCGATTGTGGATAGTGGTGATTCTCGGTTGCCCCAGTGAATTAATAATCTACAGTGTGTTACAGCAACAATGTCTTTGAACATAATTTTGTTTGAACAAAACAGAGTTGCATAAAATCATCATCAAAAAAATGTTTGAGTATTGCCTTTTTTGAATGAAAACATCACTGTTTTTTTTAAAAAAAAAAATAGCTCGAAAAAACTTAGCTTCAAAAAATTGAGAGAAGTAATGAGAAAAAGTGCCTCAATTTGGTTTTGTTTTTTAAAAAAATTTTACTAAAATTTTTAAGACTTGAAATGAAATGCACGAGATAAGTTCTGGTGAAGTTTTCTGTTTTTTCATATAGGTAATAATGTAACCCAATTTCAAAGCAATAATATAAAAATTTTCATTTTTATTTAATTGTTGCGGTTATTTTAAATCAGCACTGTTTCGACCTGATGCGTAAGCGGCAAAGTAATCCACCTCAGAAATCATTTCAAATTGATGTCAAGCTAAAGGGGTTCAACTCCAAATAAAGCTAAATTGTTCAATTAACGCGTTTTTAGATGACAACATATTATGTTGGACCTGATATTGCTCGGGGAAGATTTGCATAAATTTTGAAAAAACGCCCACCCCCCGCTTTTGGACCTTGTTGACTATTTCCATCCTATGCATGTATTATGTTTGCCAATCATTCCCGCATTTTAGAGAGAAAAACGTTAATTGGGTTTTCATTTTTGCGTGTTCATATTTGTATTACTCACTAATTATATAATATCTACATAAAAAAAGATTAATTAAATGTCTTTTCTGAAAATAGTGTTAAGCGATTGAAAATGTGGCAGCCAAAGTTGAATTTCTGAAAATCGAAATAGGGGTAAATAGTTAACAAGATCCGAGTTTAATTTCTCGCTCTTAATAAAAAAAGCACGTAAGGTACCTAAAAGCTAGTCAGAACTTTCAGCGCTCCGCTTTGGCATAAGCAGTCTTGCTGTCTTTTTTTTCAATAAAATTTTTATCATTTAGGAAGCCAAACTGTGCACTGGATAGGTGCACAATTTTGTGTCTGCATGTTCTGGATTCTAGAGACAAGTCTTTAAATATGATAAAATTTTATCGGAACAATCAAAGAAAATGAAAGAACAAAAGAAGATTAAAGGGAGCGTTCTTGTTGCGGAATCCGTTTAAATTTCCCAAAAAGCACAGTTTGGCCTCGTAATTATGTTAGTTGGTTGGAAGAATAATATTGTAGACTCAACAAAAGAACGGACGAAAGATGCGAAAGAGAGTATTCACTTCCAAACTGATTGACTATTTCACCCGCACTGGATTTCAGTTGATAATAATTGACTATATTGTCATTTTATAGTCAGTATCTATAAAATTACAAAAGTAATTGATTATATTCCATCAAAAACTTTTATATCAATATAATCCATTACATTCGATAATAATCGATTATAACCCATTAAAAGAGGATTATATTCCTTATTTTTTTATGCTAGTATAATCCCTTATAATCGATTTACACCCCCCCCCCCCCCGTTTACCTTTCCCCCGACAAATTACCCATCTTCATTTTACTCGCAGGCTCAGATTGCGAGTAGGGCTTGAGTAACGCAGAAATGTTGCAAGTTTTGCATATAATTTTGCAAAAAAAATGTGAAGGTTATAATCCGTTATAATCAATTATATTGGATTTTAAATGGATTATAATCCATTATATTGGATTTTAATGGATTGTGTTTTTATGAAAAAAAAAATCGTTTTTAATGACAATATAATTGATTTCGTGGTCTAAAATTGCAACAATAATCGATTATAATGACAACATTTTAGACAACAGTTTTCCATTATAATCGATTATTATCCATGGAACTCCGGCGCGGGCAGCTAATGTTTTTCACCTTAATGTTGAAGCTTTATTTCAGTCGCCTCACTTTAGCCATGAAAACAGGAGAAACTAAAATATGCTGTTTTTACTCTCAATTTTAAGATAAGCTTTTATAGTTTTATAACAATTGAATTCGCTGACGTGTTAATTTGCTGACGTATTATTTGAATTCGCTGAATTCGTTAAAAAACTAATCGGACAAAAGAATTTAAATGAAGCAATAATTGCTTCATTTATATTTCCTTCTTTGTTGGTTTGCAAACAAAAAACATCTGAAAAAGGTTTTTCTTTGAAAACTGAATTTAAAAAAGCTTCAATTTTTAAGATTAAAGAAAAAAAAAGATTCTCAATAGTTTCAGGCCCAACGCTCCAATAAGCTAATACATTTATATATAATACAATAGAGTTACGAAACATTTTCATCCGTGTCCGTGTCTACAATGGATTCTTCTTCGTAAATTGATTTAGGGGAACATTGTTCATTTGGTCTACGGACTTTTATCATAAGACTATGGGGCATACCTATCTTAGGTCTTGAAGCAAACTAAAAATGTGTTCTTTGAACCATTTGATTTGTTTAATATAATCATTCTAATTAATCATTATATATTTGAAATAAAACAAACTTGGCTTTTATCGTTGAATTAAAAGGGGATTTAAGGAATTCATGAATAAACTGTACAGTGAATTTTGAAAAAGAAACGAGAAGTTGCAGTTCAGTTGAAAAATTGAACAAATCAATACTGAGGTTTTTCGTTTTATATTCTTTAAAAAACGTTTGAAAAATTTGTGAACACACTTTGATGAAGGGTATGTCAAGACAACATTTTACATGGCCTGAGTAGCTTAAATATATACAAATTTTTCAGTTTGAATATTGCCCGGGTTAAAGTATGCGAACTTTGTATCGACTGTGTGTGTGTGTGTCGCTCGTTCTTCTCTCTCAATTTTGTGGGTCGAACGATATCCGTCATCAATTTCGTGCATCAAACAAAGTACCTGGTCAAACCGGGTCCATTTTGCTCGACTTTTGTCATCTATGGTCAATTTTTGTCGCCACTGGTAAATTTTGATCGAACCAAATAGAACTTTGATAAAAAAAATCAAATTTAGTGGGCGCTGACCAGGTTCTAGGTCACATCCACTTGTCGTATGTATGCTTGTATTTAAATACTTGATGATAAGGTGTTCATATTAATTTCAAAATACTGTTGAATTCATTTGGGGCTGAAAAAAAAATTTTTTTTTTGTATTTTTACATCAAGTTTTAGACAATCTTGCTTCTTCGTATAGCTTCTTTGAACAAGCGGCATTTTGATTGAATTTTTGAAATTTTTGCAGATTCAAAAACCAGAGAAATTCAATAACTAGTGAAGCTTTGGCCAAATTAATGTTCAATTTTGAAGTATACAATAGAACTTATTGTAGGTAATCACTAGTTTCAGTCACAAAAAATTCAAATTGGTTTGGTTTTTTGGACTTGAAGTTAGGCGAACTAGTTCTTTGAAAATGGACAGCAATTTTGTTTTCGGGCTTGTTTAGTTTTTTCTTTTTTTAAATCCAAAACCAGGTACCACAATTCATAATCGGAAAGGGTCGGGTCCTAATTCGAGCAATTTGTGAAGTGTTCAAAACGTTGTCCCAGTGTCGAGAAAAATTGGTCTGAAAATTTTATTTCTAAGTCTAATTTCGAGTGAGTGGAGTGATCGAGTAACGTTCGTTATATGCAATTATAGTATTATTTATTTTTGTTTTATGATAAAAAATTGCACCAGCTGATATCAAAGCGTTCCACTAGCTACCATCTACCGGGAATGGCGTTTCCATTATTGTGAAATTGGTGTACTGATAAAACGATATTTATTATTGCAGAATTAAATTAAATGAATTGTGGAACAAGAAAATTATGGGAAAAAGTGTTTTCATTGATGGGCTTCTAACATCATGGGACAATGATATTCGACAAAAATTACATGAGTTCGATCTCACCGATACCAGCAGGAGTTGTCAAAACAAAGTGTTCACAAAGAATATCTCATGTGTAATCAAATCGTTTAATTTGAATTTGTTTACGTATAATATTCAAATTAAAGATGACGCTGCGAAAATATATGAACCTAGAAACAAACTCCGTTCCAACCAGCAGTGCAACAATGCAAATCATCAAAAAAATTGTTTGCAACCAGAGGTCGCGAAAAATTACTACAGGTTTTTAAAGGGAAATGATGGCAATATTATGGTTAATGAAATTTATCAAAGTGATTTGGGGAAAAACATGTGTTATCCTACTCTGCAGAAAACATTAGTCTTTCAGAAAATTCTGCAACTGAAAAAATTGTTACATTGAAACTAACCAGTCTTCACATTAAAAGCAATTCGGTTTGTTTTGTCCCAAAAAATTTCTGAGAACTAACTTAAGGAAAAAATCTTGATTAACCAGGAGAATCGACAACCTGCAGAATAAGCAAGTCAGATTGCATAAGAGCTGGGTAGAGCTTCCGTCGTGAATGTATTCAGTCAGCTCTTCTTGACCGTGCGCGAGAAACTTACTGTAAGTACAGATCATCAGACATTCAAACCAAAACTTAGAGTGAACATTTATTGTTTTGTTCTAATCGATACTGATTAAAATGAAATACTCCACATCACTAAAGATCTGAACAAAAAAACTGTTTGTCATGATAGGATCTCCAATCAAATGCTCAAGTAAGCTGCACCTGTCTGAGCTTATAACTTGGCTTAATTTTTTAAATCAGCGCTTCAGGCACTGCTTGGCCACTGCATAAATTTCCCATTGCTAAAATGGTGTGAAGAGCAATCCGGACAATTATAGACAATTAACTTCAATATCCGCAATTGGGAGGGTTTTCGAAAACTTTTTGTTTAAACGTTTATATTGATTCACCTATAAAGTTATTCATGATAAGCAATTCGGTTTCAAAAATAAATGATCTTGTAAACAAGCAATTGTTAGCATTACTCATTTTATAAGGGAGAGTAATGACAAACAACAATTCGCCTAGTTTTGATTCATTGATTTCAAGAAAGCGTTTGATACAATTGACCGCAGTAATTTAAATGAAAAATTGGAAAGGCATGGTTTTATGGGTAAAATTTTAGACTTAATGGAAAGTTATCTAAAAATTCGACAACAATATATGTATTAAGCTGAGAAAAATTCAGAAAAAATTGATTGCATAAAAAGGTTCCTCATGTATCGGATTTTTGAATTTCTCTTTTTAAAAAAATTATATCAACGATTTACTTTCATTCATTTACGGAAGCAGTTGTTTGTTTGCGGATGACACAACATTAGTGGATGCTGACAATTTTTCCAATTACTGTAAATGTTGGTGCTAAATTCAATAAAATATTGAATTGGTGCACTGAAAACAAATAGCTAATTACCGAATAAGAAAGCAGGATAATGAAGTTCGATTGGGATTGTGACAACCATAGCTTTCTAATCGGCAATTGCATTTTTAAAGGAATCTGTTTTTAAAAAATTTTGGAGTGGAGTTGCAAACAAACAAAACTTTGACCATCAGATTGACAAAAAGATGAAAAATAATCAAAAATCAACGGGAGGTTACTTAGACCAAGAAATGGGTTTCCGAAATTATTTTAATCACATTGTTCAACGTACATGCTAAACCCTTGTTTTCATACGGACTTATATCCTATATTGCAACATCGAAAACTTTTCTTAATCGAATTCATTTAATGCACATACGAATCATTGAAAAAATTACTTCAACCGAAATTTTTCTTGAGACATCTGAAACTGACTCTGTGTTTGATTTGTTTTTTGACAACTGTTTAATGAAACGGTTTATACACTTATAGGCAAGAACCCATCTAACACTTTTAATCCTCAATCTTTTATTACAAGGAGGGGTAACGCGCGTCAATTTTCTGACAATTCTACCTTGAATTCTGTCTCGTACTCTTAATGTGCATCAATCTTGGCGAAGTATTTCATTAAAAATTTTCAGTTTTTTCAGTTCGAATCAACTCAATCCTGATAATTTAAAACAGTTTCCAGAATATCAACTGGACCTGTTCTATAATAGTTTTTACTCAATTTTCATCAAAAACAGTAATTTACTCTTGAATTTTTTTTGTGATTGCACTCTTAGTAGATATCTTTTCGCAATTTGTGTAAAAGACTACCAGTGCATGCCTCAACAAGCTGAACAGCTTTTGTAAGTCCTTGAAATGTGTTATTGAAAGGTAAATGAAGTTTGATAACGTTTTTACACATTTTCATACATCATCTAATTAAGTTTAATTCAATTCAATTAAAATCAATAGGAAAAATTAGTTAGTGCCGGGTCTCAAAGCGACATTTTTAACAAAAATTAAAACTTTCGTCCAATTTTTTTTTTGTAGGTTGACTAAATTGTTTTTCCGAGCTCGCCCAGCTCACTATAAAAACACTATTTTAATCAAATTTTCTGCACCGAAAGTAAATTGGAAAAAAGGCCAAAAACGACGTTTATAGACAATTTTTGAAACTGCGCTTTTCAGTGCGAGCTCCTCTCAAAAATAGTATACACTGCCGACGAAAGCGTCTTTAGAAAAATTTTAAGGTCGGTCAGCCAAAATTGGATGTCTCAAAAAGTATCCTTGTTAAAGTGTGTCTCGGATCCTGGATCTTGATTTTCGCTTGTTAGATAATATGAGTTGGAAAATAGTTAACATATAAGAAATAAATTTTAAATATTATTCCAAAAGATTTTCAAGTTCATTAAACCAAAATTTACACTGAAATTTTTGTAACATTAGCTGATTTTTGAAAATTCTAAAAAAAAACCTTTTCGTTCTGAGTAACCTGTTAGTTTGTCTCTTTTTCAATTAGAAAGACACAAACAGCGAATTTCTTTGTGTAATTTTGTTTTTCTCAAAAGTGAATTATTGCATTTTTTCTTCGAAATTGAATATAGTTTTATCAAGGTCTTTTCGAGTCTGTTTTTGTTGCACCAAGTAGAATAAGGTGTATGTAATCTATCTCATGGAAACGATTCTGTTTCAATACAACGCGTGCTCGTTACGCTTTCTGTTTTCGGTGAGATAGGTTCGTGCGAACCCTATGACCAATATAGAAACTTGATCTTTTGTTATTTCCTTAAGATCAACAACGCTAGGTATAAACAAGGATAGCTTGTTACAGTGCAAGTAGCGCAGAATGTTCCGACCATAGTTTTTTAAAAATACAAAAAAAACAAGGATAACTGTTTGCTGTGCAGGTAGCACTCAATGTTCCGACCATATTCTTAAAAAATTATAAAAACATTTTTTCATGTTTTTTTAATAAATTTTGTTGTTTTGTGCATGGTGTGATGAAATGATTTGAAGAAAACCTAAAATTTAGATACGCTCGACTGTATCTAAATTCACTGTAAAATAGGCAAATCGAGCGACGGTTTTTGTCGAAAAATTACAAGAAAAAAAAATAATTTTTTTTGCTCGCTTGCTTTAATCGCTCGAATTCAGCTAAAACCCTCACAAAATTTCAAACCGGTTTTCCTTGACACCTGGACAACCTTTCGACAACTTTTTATTGTCGTTCGAATCAAGTTTCAAAGGACTTCAACATGATATATCACTCGGCCCATTCCGATGATTATTTGTGGTGAATTTTTTGGTTGAAAATCAAAATAAGCCTGCTCTCTCACTTTACTCGCTCAAAATTAGAGTAAAAATGGAAAATTTCTTAATGGTTTTTCTCAACAGAGGGACAGTTTTTTCAGAAGGTTTTAAATTCTTTCGAATCACAATTGAAATGGATTGAATATGATATACCATTTGAGTCATTCGATAATTATTTGTTGTACATGATTTCATTTTGAAAACAAAAAAAAAACGAAAGACAATCGAAAACAAAGTTCCTCCTCATTTTTCAAATGATCGGAGCAAAATTTTCTTATTTTAAAGCAGCGCAATTTTTTCTGCGTGGTGTGATAAAAAGATCTGACGTGAAACTAGAATTCAGGCATTTTCGATAATTGAACCAAAAAAAAAACAAATTGAATCAAAGCTTGTAGAAATTTTTTTTAGAAAAACAAACAATCAAAAATAAAACTTTTTAAACTTTTTTGAAACTTTTTTGCAGATTTTTTTTGAATGTTTTAAAATTTCTGATACAAAAGATGGCGCTAAAAACTTCAAAGTCTAAGTTTAAGCCTGCTTGCCTCGCTCGCGTTATTTGCTCGAAATTACTTACTCCCTTTATTCGCTCGTTTTTTTTTTCAATACTAGGAAAAGTTTTAAATGTCGTCCGAATCACGACTGAAAGTGCTTCAAATTGATATATCACTCAAACTAATCTGATGATTTTTTGTGGTACCTTATTTTGTGAGGAAACGAAAAAAAACCATCAACACCCGCAAAGAAAACTTTCCTCCATTTTCAATGGTTGGAACAAATATTCCATTTTCAATAGTCGAAACAAATAAGAGATATCAAATCTCGATACAAGAGTGCCATAATTTGGTATACTTTACAGCATAAAATTACAAATCTAAGAGAAAAGGAATACGATTGAAAATAGTCTTTATTTAGTATAGATAGAGCTTTGATTTTAATTATACGAATGAAACAAATAAATTTTTTCAAAAAAAACGTTTTTTTTTTTTCAAGTTTATTTTTGTTTTAAAGTCAAAAAATGTCATGTTTCCTCTTCAAGACACTATTATTTTGTTTAAGAACAATTTTGAAATTTTTTGCGCAATTTTTTCAAGACAACAAAATTAACACTTGTTGTAGTGTAATTTTTGACTGACTGTTAATGCAAAAGATGATACGTTTTCTTGGTAAAATGTTGGGCTGCTCGCAAAACAAATGCGCCATATTAATTCTGCTGAAATTTTATGCAAGTTTTGCCTGCTTTGTTCCCCCTATGTCAACCCAATTTGAGAAAAATGCGTTTTAAATTTCAAGTTTTATGCTTTTCGTCAGGACAATTTAAATTAGCACTGTGTATATCTAGTGCGGAATAAAAAATTACTAGTAGCTAGAAAATTTCAAGCATATTGCCTTTTTTGCAGTTTAAGTTCTGAGCTTTCTACCAGCTATTTTATCTCGTAAAAATTTCGAAAGCAGAAAAAATCTTAAAAACATTGCCTATCGAAAGCGATCGAATTCAAAGCTCTTAACCCCCACAAAACTTGTCATTGGCTTAAAATTTAAGCTTCAATCTCAGCTGAAACTTTAGCTTAGTTTCCGTTTTTATTTTATCATGTTATTATACAAAATACGCGTTTTAAAGCTATAAAAACGGATTTTTACAGTTTTCACTATCCGTTCAAAGTTTTAGAATGAGTACGTCTGAAAAACTTACCATTTGAAGTTGACAGTGCTAATTGTATTAACATGATGTAAAAAATTGAAAGGCTCATTTTTTAAGGATTACTTTCCAAGACAAATCTCAAATGAAAACAAAAAGAAAAGAAAGCAAGTGAGTTTATTCGCAGTTGGGTAATCTAATTTAAAAACAATTCGTTAGCAAAGATCTTTTATTTGGCCCGAAAATTGTAACATTCTTGAGGTTGGAAACGTAATGAGCAGAGTGTTATTTGAAGACAAGAGTTAATTTAAGTCACTGGCTCCCACATTTAACCATAAAAAGTCTAACTTTTACCGAAAACTATCAAATCAGAAAGATGTTTAAAAATAAAAATAAAAGTATATATTTGTAATTTATTTTTGGTTTTGGACGGATAACTCGTACGTAAATTGGTACTTCACGTTTGATGAAAAAAAAATCAAATCCTTTTTATTTATTATCTAAAGTCTAGTGACTGACCGCGCAAGGAAGCAAAATTTCCGCTCTGGAATTCCTAATTTGTAATTTCTTTCATCTGAAACTGAAAGGCGGCAACTGTTCAGTGCGACTAAGGAAATTAAAGTTTTATTGCCCAATAAATTAGAGTTTAACTTTGCTTTTTGTTTCGTAATTATTCACTATTTTTTGATCTTGACTAAGCTTTTGATGATGTTGATTAAGGTCATGTGGCAAAAAAAATTGGGACGTTGTGTCATAGTCAGCAGGCAAATTGAATGAAAACCGAGATTCAAACAACAAATTACAACCCAAATGTTTATTGAAATGTCTAAATTGGCCAAATGAGCATCAATTACTGCCCGCGTAGTCATACAAAATTAAACTTGTGAAACTACCATTTCACACGTCCAGAAAACTGACTGATAACTTTATGACTAGCTTTTTTTCCCCGTAGGAAATTGTGTGACTAGCATTTTTTCGCAATGTGAAACTGTGTGACTAGCAGTCTTTGCGGGTCTAGCTCTTTGACCAGACCGACCTTTTACCAGCAATAATTCAGTACAATGTTTGTCAGTTAAGCAATAATTCAATGCAATAATTCAGTTAAGTTTAAATTAAAACTAGCGGAAGACTCCAAAAGGAAGCGGTTAGGACAAACAAAAATTCGCTGAAAACCATTAAACGGGGTCATTGCATCTGTCAATCAATTTTGTTTATCCCGAGTCTGGTCAAAAGTCCATGTTTTAACTTTTCTTGTAAAATGTCGGTCTGGTAGAAGATCGTCCCCCAATTTTTGCATACAATGTAATTAAGCGATTAGTTTTTTTAGCTATTAAAATCGATTCTCAGAGAAGCGACCTATGGCGTTTTAAATTTATAGGACTAACAAAACCCCCTCCCTCAAACTCAATGGCATGCCAGCCTCTGAACTGATAAGATATAGAGTTTCAACACAGGAAAAGTAGAGTTTCAACGCTCTATTTGGTTTTTTCCTCAGGGATACTCCTCAGCTCTGGAGACTAAAAACCTCGTGCAACCATGTCAGGGCTGTGCACAATCCAAAATCCAGATATTGTAAGAAAAACTGCTTTCAGCTTCCTGGAAAGTTTGGAAAAAGTTTTTTGTTTTAAACGCTGAAAGCGGGTGTTTTTTATATGCAACTTAAATTACTACGTCGTACACATCTAAAACACATTTGGCCATGTTTTGATGTGGAATGAAAATTTTGACAATAATTTGCATCTTAGATTTGCCATATTGGTTGTAGGACAGCACTTCACACAAAAATACAAGAAAAAAAACTGAATAGACCACTCCCGGCTTCTGAGTTTGAAAATTGTGGCCTGTTTTTTTTGACATATTTGATTTTATTCTACCATGTGAAAACACGGATAACCTTCGCTGTGCAAAATCACATTAATAAAAAAATCATAATTTTCAAAAAATACAAAGCAAAACAAAATGAGTCTTTGGGCCATCAATCCATTAGGCACACTCAATTAGAGTTATTATCATAAAATGGATTGAAAAACAAAAAATTTAGAAAAACGAAAAAAAAATCTCAAATTTTTCAAGTATTTTGCAGAAAAATCTATTGGGTTTTTAAAAATTATTATCAAGAAGTTCTGAAAGAAGTTTCTTATCATAACACCTAATAACTCGTTTTACTTGCTCAAAATGTTCGAAATTAAGCTAGCAAGTTAAACTTTCCAACCGATTCTTCTCGATACCAAAAAAAGTTCTTGAGTAGTTCTTAAATCATGACTAGAGTGGCTTAAATATGTTATACCACCAGATCAGTTCTGATTTTTTTTATCGTAATGAAATTTTCTTTCCATTGTATTTTCTTTTCATCTCCATTTTTTTTTGCTGATTAGAAGTGAAAACAATAGATAAACTACAAAAAACTTTTTTAAACAATATTTCAGCAATAAACTTTTTTGTAGGTTTAAAAATCTGTAGCTTGATGTCAAGTTGATAACTTATAGGAAAAATTTTCACAAAACCTTTGATTTATAGAAATTGCAAAAATAGCGTTTTTTTCAACAAAACTATATTTTTGATGATCAAAGTGTTGGCACTTAATGAAAAACTGCGTTAGGTTTTTTTCAAAGTAATCATACTTGTTAAAACCCGATTTATGAAAATTTTTTCGAGTTTGAAGAAACAGTTCATCGCAGTTTTTATACACAGAAGCGAAGTTGCACTGCTCATACAAAAACAAAAATATGACCGATAACGCTACTGAAAAAAACTGAATGAGTAAAACTTTGAGTCTATAAAAATTCTCAAGTGACACCCGCCAATTATGAGTCTATTTAATTGCTAAGTGATGCAAGCCAATTATTACACATTAGCAGTACCAGTCAATTTGAAAAAAAAATCTTTACCAACAAGCATGTCTCAATTTATAGAGCGGAAGCATTTTAACTAGTATATGGAAAAGTTCATTAAAAACATCCGATCCTGCCTATGTTCGAACCCTCTTAATCTGTTGCGGGGCTCCTTCCCTAACTCTACGCTACAGATCCATGATACAGTGAAGCTAAAGTGCTATTTGTGATTTAATAGTAGGTTATTAATCAAAATGAACACAGTCAAATTGAACAAATTTTGTCGCAACAATATTTGTGTCGCAACAATATTTGCGACTTAGGTTGGAAAAAGAGTTCATACTATAACACAAGCTTTGCTTGTGTAGTAAGGAAGTTGCATGACAACCAATTTTCATCCAAATAGAAAATTAACATATTTTAACGGCCAGAAATCCTCTATGTCATCAAAACAAACTGTATAACAAGCATTATGCTCTTATGGAGGTCAACCCGAGATCTTTTTTTTTGGAAAGCAGCTCTGATATTTAAAGCATTGTGTCACACTACTGGATTGCCGCCGATGAAAAATTGCTCTTTTGAAAAATACCTACTGTAGATTACGTAACTGAGTTTATAAAATTGTTAAATTTGTAGGTGAATTTGAGGCGCAATTGAACATTAGCAGGACAGAAAAAACATCAATTTTTTAAGTTAATTTGAACAAGTCAGTACTTAAACTTCGCCAACTCTAGTTTCAGCTGCAGACTTATCTTATCTTAATTATTGCATTTCTTGCTTAGAAATGTTTGTGCGCTCAGACAAAACATCCTGTTTAACACAGAGCTAAGCAATTAATGAGGGATATTAGTCTCCCAGAAGACCCCGGTTAGTTATCGTAACTTTCCGCCAGTTTATCGAACAGTTTTCCGTTGACATTGAGGCGATCTTTTACATGACCTTTTCGGAAACTAAAAAGTTGAAGATCGATCATTAAGTTTGAAGAATTGATTTTTCAAAAATAAAAAAAGCGCTCAAAACTAAAAAGCTACCCGATCGTCGTGCAATTATTACAACACAGCTCCGATCACTGTATCATGTCCAAAATGAAAATAGAAAATAAGAAAGTATAAAAATATCAGCCAAAGCGCACATCCCCCCCTTTATATGCGCCCCTGATTACAATATTTGGGATGAGGAAAATTGACAAGGAAAAAGCATGCGCTGCATGTTTATTTCTACCAGAAGAAGATCTAAGATTTTCTTTAGGATGGTTGATTTTAATTTTTTTAAACTTTTTTTAATAGTATGACCAACAGGCCAAGAAAAATGTTTGACACCCCAAATATTACAAAAGTTGACCTGTTTGAGGGGCTAAAATTTTTTCTACTAAACGTGATCATTCCCCCCCCCCCCCCCCCCTCAGAAACGTACGCCTTGCAGTCATGCTAATTTAACGTTTGAAAACAAATTAAAATTAGAAAATTCCAAATTTTGAAAGTTTAAATGTCAAAATTTTTGAATATTTTACTCACTTTTCTTAATTCTTGCTTGCTTGGAATAGTTTCGTGACCATGTTCTCCAGATGTGTTTACTATTTCATCTGCTATGATGGCAACAGACGCTTTACACGGTCTTTTCTTACATCTCCAGCTGGATTAATCAGTTATTTCTCATGGCAAAAGTTTCCTCGCCCGCTTATGACAAAATTTAAGCACGTGAAATTGTTCAAATTGTTTCATTTCGGCTATGATTAAGTGAATTTCACTCAACAATCAACCACCTGCTTGTGTGTGACTTCTTTTTTTTGCAGACAATAAAATCGGCGTCGTCCGTATGTTTTTTTGTCGGCTTAGTGCCGGTAGCCCAACTTTTATTTGAAAGTTAAGCTTTTTTAATAATCTGAATGCCCTCTCTGAATAATCATTAGTGAAGGAGTTTCAAGCTTTTTTGAGAAAATTAAAATTTGTTTTTTTTTTGAAAAACTTAATTCATTTTTTTTCAAATGTTTTAATAAATTTGTTTTAATTTTACTATTACTTTTATGAAAATTTTTAACTCCGTCAATTTTTTGTCAAAATAATTACGCAAGCGATAAATATGCTCGCAATTACCAAGCGTTATCATTTCGGAACATACTTTTTCTCACGTGAACACTTCGTCCAACAGAATCAGAGTGGCCTCAATTTGCGCAATGAGATATTCGAAACAAGTTTCTTTTGGTTGTGTCATTGAGGGCATAAGTTATTGTTTTTCAAACATTTAAAATACACAGCTTCTTGGCACTCAAAAATTGGCTGTTCAAAACTTTATTTACCTCAAGGGATAGTCGGCTTCGTAACCGTTTTGTAAATACAATTTTATTTTCCTTTTTCTTATTCAAGAAACTATTGGTCGATCTAGCTTTTCACGATATTTCAAGCCCTTTTCAACTCCTTTATCACAAACCTTTATCACGAACTAGCAGACATAAACTCAAACTGGAGTCGCTATGATTGTGTTGTATCACAAATGGTGTAAAGCTTTGGTTCGTGTCTTTAAGTGTATAATTTGGTTCATTCCTAGTGTTCAGTTATTCCAGTTAATTGAAAACACTTGCCGTAAAAATATTGTTGAAATTATTACCGCCCTTTCAAGTCCTCCGATCGCCACAGATGAACAAAAAACAGTTTCAAAAAAACTCTCTCTTTAAATAAAGGAAATTTCCTTATCATTGAAATGACATTAAATGATTCGTAAACTTTCTAGTCTCAACCAACGGTTTTCTTATAAATCAGCTCGCAAGTTATTAAATGCTCAGTACTTTTCCCTCAAAACTTAGGAAAATCAAATCTTTGTTTTTAGTAATAACACATTTTGAAAATTAGTGACCTGCAAGAATTGGTATGGGCCATCACTAATTCAACACAACTAAATCTCAAGGTTCATATTACAAAAAATCATACCTTTTTTAGCCCCGGCCTAGAAATAAAAACTAAGCCAACATACAGTTCGAAGAGTCAATGAACGCAAGAAAACAAAAAAAAATGTCTTGTTTTTTGAAAAATCTCAACTTTCGAAATTCAAAGAGAAAATAGATGACCCTTTGAATTTCAAAAACACTGTATGATGGACACTTTTTGCTACAAGCAACTGAGTTTGAAAAAATTAGATCGATAGGTAAAAATTTTATTTCGCAGGGAAATCTGAAAATTGAATTCCTTTCCTGAACAAATTTTAGAATTTTGCTGGAAAAAAACAAAAAAAATCAGCGCGACATATATAAGAGTCTGATATAGCTAGGTAAAAAATACACTTTTTGAAAAATTGTTGAATTTATTTTTTAGCAACAACTAATTCATAAAATCATTTAGCAATCCAATTCAATATGCTTTTAGATACAACTATATCATATAGTTTAAGATCAGATAGTTTTACAGGCGAAGTCGAAAACACTAGCAAGAACACGACAAAAAACAGCTCTATAAAATGCGATAAGAAAAGTAGAAATCAGC
This sequence comes from Symsagittifera roscoffensis, assembly GCF_963678635.1. NCBI lineage: Eukaryota > Metazoa > Xenacoelomorpha > Acoela > Convolutidae > Symsagittifera > Symsagittifera roscoffensis. The sequence continues at coordinate 9,944,426 of NC_087063.1, read as the reverse complement.
CTCGAATTAGTAAAAATTCGGCAACGTCTCGGATTATATCTGCGACCTAGATATTTTGAGCCTCAAGCACTAGCCACCCTGACACGGACCTTCAATTAATCACAAACACTACCACAAATAAAGCAGAAAACACATATATTATGAAATTTCCAATGGTACAGATCGTGATCATAGCCAGAAGATGTCATTAAAGATAACCCACGCGAGGTAGATTAGTTCAGCATGAAGTTGAGCAATTTTCTAATTCCCAGAACTTTACAAAAATCCGATATAAAATACATTTTCAATTCGAACTTAGGGTTTCGATATCTTCAACCGGGTAAAAAATTATTGTTAAACTATTATTTGTATCAATCAACAATTGATTCAATAAAAAACCAAAAATCTTTATTTGACTGAAAAAAGTTCCAAAAATCGAACCCATCTTTTGCTATTTTTCTAGGACGCAGAAAAATTAATTAGCTACTAAAATTGTTTTTAGTATCCAGAAGAGCTACGGTTTGATCCACTCCCTCAAATGCCCTTGATGCACTTGTTGACCTCGCCCAATTTTTGTACTATCTTGGAAAAACTGAAATTGAACATTCTTTTTTTTAAAGAAAAGCAAGGCAAAACATTCTAATTATTCTAATTACGAAATGACAAAAGTTTTAATTGAGCTTCTAAGATGCAACTATGATAATTTATCGTTTGTCATTTCGCTTTTTCTACCATGTTAGATTCTAAATTAAACAGTGAATTTAATATATACTGTTTGGTTATCATGAAAACATAGTAACTTCACATGGAATTCACTGTTCAAATTTATTACTTTATTAAATTCAGGATTCAATAATTGCAGCTATTTACACTAATTCGATTACTTTGTCACACCAACGAACGATGATATCAGAAAGAACCCGAATCTAAAATTGATTTGATCAAACTGGATTATAAAATGTCTCAAAAGCTATCGTTTACATATCATATCTATTAGCATGACATAAAAAAGGAGAAAAAAAACAAGTTTTATAACAACTAACTTGCTCTCTTCACAATTTTCTATATATATATTTCTAAAATAACTTCCCATTTTATTTAAATCTTGAGTGGCTGGTTATAATTATCAGGTCATAAATTGTGTGAAGAAAACCAGCAGTTTTGTACGATAACATTTTGATGTTCGCATCATTTGGTTGCGTTGGGTGGACTCACATTTAAACGTCAGGCCAAATAAGCCCAGTAGAAGGGTTAAGAGGGTTTATATAGATAGACATTCAGAGAACTACACGATACAACAACATGATTTGAATTAATTCTAGGTTTGTTTTTAAATTTCGCAAGTGACAAGAGAACGAAGAAGCACGCTTTGCGCTCAGCACCAGCAAACTTCATTGCAATTTTGAACGAGACCCAAAAAATGAAAAAAAAACAACGGTTTAAAACAGAATTCATATAATTTGAAGTCAATTTATTTTGCCAATGACGGCGGCATTGTCTAAACTAACTGTACAGTAATTTGAATTCGAATTACAACATTTGCCGTAAAAACAAACACAGGAAAATAGGTTCGATTCAATACATCAATCCATTCAGAATTTTTTGAAATGATCATTTGTCAAGATTCTTCTGACATTCGTCTGGAGCGACTAATGGTCTTTCTCTGGGTTAATTCAAGAAATCCATTGTTAAATGTATTAAGTGTGCATTCGGATTCTGTAGCTCCTCAAGATGCCAGCTGTTCCGGTCCAGCAGAAAATACCGGAGCTTCTAATTTGCAATCTTTTCCTTTCAAGCTGTTGATGACACCGTTAGAGGGGGCTGATTAGCGCCAGCTGCTGCCGATGATGAGTTTGAAGCAGATGCTGCTGCTGCAGCTCCTGATGATGTTCCCTCTTTAACAGTTGGTAGCTGGGCTGTAGATGTTGTCGGTGTCTTCGAGACGTCAGATGATGAATTGGATGCACCCCCTGTGGCCTGTTGACCTTGATCTGTTTGGGGTTGCAGACTCTTCTGGTCGACGTCACTCGGAAGCGATGAGATCTCTGAAAAAATTATGATTTCGTACTATTATCATATATACTTGACAGTTTTTAAAGAAAGTTTTTGGTGGTGCCAAACTGCGCACTAATTTTTTAATTGATCAATCTAATATTGTGTCAACTGGCTTATTTACTCTATTGAGTATTTTCATCGCAATCAAACGGGACAAAAGTCTTCAAAAATTATGAAACGCAATCAGAATACAAAATTTCAGAAGAATAAGCATGACGGTTAAAGTTTTGGGCTGTTAGGGAAGTAGATTGATGTAAGTTGAAGCAAAAATTGCAGGCGTTCGGTCCCAGGGCAGTGAGAGTGACCCGAATCAAACTTAAAGACACAATTTCCGGAATTTTTTCTTGATGAATGGAATAAGAAGATAAAAGTACTTTTTATTACCAGCAAGAGCTGCATTTGATTCACTTAGAGCACTTGATACCACAAACTTTACAGTTTATACCCTTACATGTAATTTATTCTTAGTGTTCCGACCGTTTCAAAAATGTGGAGGAACTTTGTATTCGGGTGAATTAGTTTTTTCTTTGTTTTCCATGCAAAACTAGGAACCACAAATAATTATCGAATTGGTTCCAGTTATGTATCATATTAAAGCCCTTTTAGTCGTGATTCCAAAAATTATCTGTGTCGAGAAAAACCGGTTAAAATTTTCTTTAATTTTGGTCTAATTTCGAGCTGATAAGGTAAGCGTGCAGGCTTACAATAGCTTATTCAATTTTAATATAAACCGCTAAAACTTTGTTTACCTGAGTAAGTTAGTTTTTGGATTTTTTTTGTGTTGCTAGTCATTTTTCTATGAAACTGTTTTCCAATTATCCTATTTGACTATGCAATTCGAATATGCCTTATTTCTATTTTTTCTTTCAGATCTTTTTACCGCGCCACACAGAAAAAAAACAACACTCATTATTTTAAAAAATGTGGTCGGAACATTCTGTGCTATTTGCACAATAAACGGCAATCCTTGTTCTTATGTGACTATGTTTAATTTATTACAACTTAATGTAATTTACCTTTTTTTTGTTTGCTAAGAACACTAAACGGTAAATTACCTTTGGTGCATGAACTAAGCATTTCGATTCTAATGAGCCCCAAAGCTACCCACCTAGCTGCGTGAAGTTGAAGAGGGGAGGGAGGGGATTGCCATTGGACAGCTTCTGGCCGGGTAGTCTCAATTCGTCGAAGAAGTTGTGTGCGCATGCCTGCATTGGCTTCAGCCGAGTTCCGGGACTGTACTCGAGCAGTCGATTTGTTAACCTTATTGCTCCCTCGGGCACTTTTTGTGAAAACACCTACAAAAAATCATTGCGTTGCTTTCATTAAAAACAGGATCTTTTTCGCGTAACCAAAAACAGGGTTTTTTTTCCCTGATAACACTATTAATATTACTTACTAATCCTCCAACTGAAATCAATCTTTTAGGTTCTCGAAATGGCTATATATTCTCCATACTTCTAACTAAGTTATTCTCACTTTGTTCCAGGGATGAGCCTTGATCTGTGGGAACTTGAAGTCGTTGTAGTTGGGATTCATATCTTTGATCTGGTCCTTGGAGGGAGTTCCCAGCACCTTGATGATCTCCACCAGCTGATCCACTCCACTGTCACCCGGGAAGATCGGCTGGCCCAGCAGCAGTTCCGCCATCACACAGCCGGCAGACCAGATGTCTGAACGCGTAAAAATAGCATGAAAAGAATTCTATCGGTTTTTGGAACCTGCATTTCAGAAGTAAATTTGGACATTATGAGCCTGAAGTTGCCTGGTCACTTTAAAGGACATATTTGGCAGTTCAAAAGACCTATTTAGCATATTTTAACTCAATTAACTTCAAAACCTTATTTCAATTGCAAGAAACATGATTTTTTTCTGGGAATACTTCAATAGTTAGACTATCATTTGTCTACTTATTTTTTGTCCGCTCTAAAGCATGGGATTTTCTTCTGATTCAAACTAACTTTACTATGATTTAAAGTCGTTCTGTAATTTGTACATTAATCAACTCTGATTTGGAATAATTTTAATTTTTTTCGCTAAAATGGCTTCAGCTTATTTATATTGTCTGAGACATCTTATATTTAGTGGTTTCAAGATAAGAAAGAGAGCTTTATGCTTTTATACGTTTCAGCAGGGCTAGTGGGTAAGAGAAATGAGGTGGGGGTCTTCCGGTTTTATGACAACAATACTTTTACAGCAATTTTGTTTTCGGCGCAATGGGCGTCTACTCAAGTACTCAATCTTTTGCAGAAATCGGACATCAGGCGAGACAAACAGCCACCTAGGTATTATGATTCTCGAGCACTAACCACTCAGCCACGCATGCTTAATACATCACAAACACTAGCCACAAATAAAGTAGAGAACAGATGCTGAAAAAATTCCAGTGCTTGATCGTGATGTGATTATAGCAAAAGAGCCACCAAATAAGTGAACACTTTTCACTTTCAAAGAACAATTTTATTTGCGAGTTAGGTTAGAAAAAAAGAAGATTCGCGCTAAAACACTAGCTACTGGCAAGTGTAAAATAGGGGATGACCTTCTATTCGAGAGCTTCAATTTTTTTATACGCAAAATCAGGCACCAAAAATAATCACTGGGTTGAGTAATATTTCATATTAAAGCCTTTTTAGCCGTGATTCGAACGACAGTATAAATTTTCAAAAAAATACCCAGTGTCGAGAAAAACTGGCTTGAAATATTTGGTTTTTTGTCTAATTTTGCAACCGAAGTAATGAAAACTTGTTAAATTGACCATTTACCTAAGCAAAACTAATTTTTTCAAAAAGAAAACTAATTTTTGGAAGCTTTATTTGGCACTTCCCTGGCAAAAACAAAATTTTAAATTTGAAAATTTCAGCTGAAAATTTAAGCACAGAAGCTCAGCTGAGCTTCGCAAACACTAGCGAGAACAAGGCAAAAAGCAGCTCTAGAGTTCTACAGATTGCAATAGGAAAAAGTAAAAATAAGCCAAGTTCCAAGCAAGTGTAAACTCGGCGACATCTCGACTCGAAACTAAGACCTACTGAGACCTAGATATTTTGAGTCTCACGCGCTAACCACTCAGCCACGCATGCTTAATACATCACAAACACTTGCCACAAAAAAAGCAGAGAACAGATGCTATTAAACTTATGCTACAGATCGTGATTATAGCAAAAAAGGCTCAACTAAAAAATTTTAATGAACAATTAGTTTGGTTAGAAAAAAATAAGGTTCGTACTAAAACACTAGTAGTATAGTCTATCGCCCATGAGAATAGTCCCCGTTTTTAACCTAGATATTTTTTGTAACTGCAGGTTTACGAATTATTTTCTATTCCCTAGCTTGCATTTTTATGTTTCGTTTTATCGCAAGTGTTGTGAATTTCCGCTTCGCTTTTGTGTCCTTTATAGATTTACTTGTAGATTACACAATTCATCCCCCCTTCAGATAAAAAAAACTTTTTAACCAGATAAAGAGATACGGCTCTTACTCCAACAAACGGCCAATGATTATAGTAGAAACTGTAGATGTAAGAATAACTCTTTTGAACTAACCAATGCTACATGAGTAATCTGTGGCTCCAAAAATGAGTTCGGGTGCTCTGTAGTAGCCAAGTTCCAAGCAGTGTAAACTCGGCGACATCTCGACTCGAAACTAAGACCTACTGAGACCTAGATATTTTGAGTCTCACACGCTAACCACTCAGCCACGCATGCTTAATACATCACAAACACTTGCCACAAAAAAGCAGAGAACAGATGCTATGAAACTTATGCTACAGATCGTGATTATAGCAAAAAAGGCTCAACTAAAAAATTTTAATGAACAATTAGTTTGGTTAGAAAAAAATAAGGTTCGTACTAAAACACTAGTAGTATAGTCTATCGCCCATGAGAATAGTCCCCGTTTTTAACCTAGATATTTTTCTAACTGCAGGTTTACGAATTATTTTCTATTCCCTAGCTTGCATTTTTATGTTTCGTTTTATCGCAAGTGTTGTGAATTTCCGCTTCGCTTTTGTGTCCTTTATAGATTTACTTGTAGATTACACAATTCATCCCCCCTTCAGATAAAAAAAACTTTTTAACCAGATAAAGAGATACGGCTCTTACTCCAACAAACGGCCAATGATTATAGTAGAAACTGTAGATGTAAGAATAACTCTTTTGAACTAACCAATGCTACATGAGTAATCTGTGGCTCCAAAAATGAGTTCGGGTGCTCTGTAGTAGCCAAGTTCCAAGCAGTGTAAACTCGGCGACATCTCGACTCGAAACTAAGACCTACTGAGACCTAGATATTTTGAGTCTCACGCGCTAACCACTCAGCCACGCATGCTTAATACATCACAAACACTTGCCACAAAAAAGCAGAGAACAGATGCTATGAAACTTATGCTACAGATCGTGATTATAGCAAAAAAGGCTCAACTAAAAAATTTTAATGAACAATTAGTTTGGTTAGAAAAAAATAAGGTTCGTACTAAAACACTAGTAGTATAGTCTATCGCCCATGAGAATAGTCCCCGTTTTTAACCTAGATATTTTTCTAACTGCAGGTTTACGAATTATTTTCTATTCCCTAGCTTGCATTTTTATGTTTCGTTTTATCGCAAGTGTTGTGAATTTCCGCTTCGCTTTTGTGTCCTTTATAGATTTACTTGTAGATTACACAATTCATCCCCCCTTCAGATAAAAAAAACTTTTTAACCAGATAAAGAGATACGGCTCTTACTCCAACAAACGGCCAATGATTATAGTAGAAACTGTAGATGTAAGAATAACTCTTTTGAACTAACCAATGCTACATGAGTAATCTGTGGCTCCAAAAATGAGTTCGGGTGCTCTGTAGTAGCCAAGTTCCAAGCAGTGTAAACTCGGCGACATCTCGACTCGAAACTAAGACCTACTGAGACCTAGATATTTTGAGTCTCACGCGCTAACCACTCAGCCACGCATGCTTAATACATCACAAACACTTGCCACAAAAAAGCAGAGAACAGATGCTATGAAACTTATGCTACAGATCGTGATTATAGCAAAAAAGGCTCAACTAAAAAATTTTAATGAACAATTAGTTTGGTTAGAAAAAAATAAGGTTCGTACTAAAACACTAGTAGTATAGTCTATCGCCCATGAGAATAGTCCCCGTTTTTAACCTAGATATTTTTCTAACTGCAGGTTTACGAATTATTTTCTATTCCCTAGCTTGCATTTTTATGTTTCGTTTTATCGCAAGTGTTGTGAATTTCCGCTTCGCTTTTGTGTCCTTTATAGATTTACTTGTAGATTACACAATTCATCCCCCCTTCAGATAAAAAAAACTTCAAAATCGCTATCTAATTAGTATACATACTGTATCAAATCTGAGATTTACCATAACTTCGAAAAACGTTTAAGGTGCTCATTCAATGAATTGCGGTTGGAGCATCTTTTCAGCAATTTTTTTATGAGTGGAACTTCTTCAAGCAAAGATATTATTGCAAAGAGTAGTTTTCTGTAACTTTTTATGTACTCAAGAAGTTCAACGGCATTAACAGTGTCCCGAAACTCAGTCTATTACCATCCATTAAGTAAAACAAAGATAAGAAAACAAGAATGACTTGCCGAACTCAACTTTTTAACGCATGACAGATAAACGTCAACCTATATTTTTTATACACGAGCAAATCAGCGCAGATTTTCTGCCTTTTTTCTCAATGCTAGTTTTCACAAAAACCAATAAACCAGAAAAAAAGGCATTATGCCTTCAATCTGTGAAATATATCAATGATCATGTCAGATCATCTCAAGTTACCCTGTTTGCAAGACTTTGCAGGATCATGGAATATATCCCACTCAATAGCCAAGATGGCAATGAATCTGAACCATTTTACACGTACCCATTTTGCATTTCTCGAATGAGAGCCTCCCCGATTCAGAGAAAACCTCGGTTAAAAGACGCATTTTTTTCATGAATTTATAAAACAAAGTAAATAAAGCTGCGCTTAATTTAAATTACAAAATTTTCATTTAAAAAGAACTTGACTCTTTGGATTTATCAACTTAATTAACTCACTCCACCTCAAAAACAACAAGAAAGTATCATCATCAAGGTCTCGAAGTTTGTTTTGAGGTCAAGTTTATTGTTGATATAGATCCATTTTCTGTCAACAACATCATCTGTCAATATTTTAAATTAAACATACTCTCAAATAAAACAAGCCTTATCTCAAATGAAACACTTCTTTTTAACCAGATAAAGAGATACGGCTCTTACTCCAACAAACGGCCAATGATTATAGTAGAAACTGTAGATGTAAGAATAACTCTTTTGAACAAACCGATGCTACATGAGTAATCTGTGGCTCCAAAAATGAGTTCGGGTGCTCTGTAGTAGCGTGAACAGATGTACGACACATTGGGTTCTCCTCTCGTGAGCTTCTTAGCACTGAAGCAAAAGAAAAATTAATCAATTACCCCGTCATAGTTCGCCCAAGTTGAACTACATCACAAACCCTCATCAACTAGCCAAAGAGCGTTATATGTGCTTGTTAGATCATTACGAAGAAAATTGTTCAAGCCTTTAAATGAGACCAACATGATATGTTATCCATGATATGGCCGACTGTGTTTTCAATTTAGACAATTAAAATTCACGACACTATTGATTGTTCCAGCCTCCATTTTCTTAACTTGCGAAGTCGAGCATGAGGCTAATACTTCTAGTGGAAAGCACATATTAAAAACATGATTTTATTCCACTAAAATGCTCTAACAAAAGAAAGCCGCGAAGATATGAACAGCTTTTTAGGTCACTCATTCTTATTTCGGCATTGCTACATATTTTCACATTGATTATGGCGTTGATTGATAGTTATTACTCACGGACGAGGAGCTTCGCGCCACTTGAGATACAACGTCAATATATTATGGCAAGCTAGCCGGCATAAAGAATTAAATCGAAATAGAAAAACGCTTGCAAGATGTCGAAAAAAGACTCTAATAATTTTCTAACGTTTGTCTCGGTTTCCGAATGTTAATTTTGAGGAAAACATGCTGATGAAGACAACTGCCAGTGTTGAATTAGCATCAAAAAATTAAAGCAGCTTTAACTGTGAGGGCAACACTTGAGCCGAAAAAATATTACCATCTAACAATTTACTACTCGTGAAGACACACGGAGTCGGTATATTTACAAACAATATCAAAACAAAAAGAAATATATTTAAAAATCATACATGCTCAAACCATAGCTGTTGTCGACAAAATCACCCAAATAAAAAGGGTTTTTTAAATGCAGGCATGTTCAAATATGTCCGTTATCGAAAAAATCAGAACAAAATCATCAGAATGAAAAAGTTTTTAAAATGCAGACATGCTCAAAATTTGTCCTTTGTCGACAAAATCACAAGAAAATCATCAGAACAAAAAGAGTTCTTAAAATTCAGACATGCTCAAAATTTGTCCGTTGTCATTAAAAAACACAAAAATCATCAGAACAAAAAGAGTTCTTAAAATTCAGACATGCTCAAAATTTGTCCGTTGTCATTAAAAAACACAAAAATTATCAGAATAAAAAGGGTTTTTAAAATACAGACATGCTCAGAAATGTCCGTTGTCGACAAAATCATCAGAAAAAAAGAGTTTTTAAAATGCAGACAATCTCAAAAAAATGTACATTGTCGACAAAATCACAAGAAAATCATAAGAATAAAAAAGGGTTTATAAAATGCGGAACATCTCAAAAAATGTCCGTTGTCGACCAAATCACAAAAAAGTCATCATAACAAAAAGGGTTTTTAAAATGCAGACATGCTCAAAAAATGTTGTCGACAAAATAATCAGAATAAAACATTGGCAATCAAAGATTGGAAAAGAGTAATGAACTCAATCAAGTAAACATAAAAAATGAAAAAATCTGAACTTTAGGATTTCAAAGTAAAAATTAGATACCCTTTAAGCTCTTTGAATTTCTATAACGATTTATGGTTGGCGCTTTTTGATAACATTAACCCAACTTGAAACCCATTTTCGAGACTAGAAATCGTTCACGTTTATTGCGCCATTTACACGTTCGTACTTGGAGAGTGCTACTTAGGTCACTTTCAGCAGATGAACTTCAATTGAGCTCGGAAAGTGCACATATACCTTCACCTAAGTGCATTAATATTTTAAGACTTTTTCCTGAAAAAAAATGCAACAAGACCTATATAAGAGTCTTCTCTACGTTCATTACTCTTAAAAGGGTTTTTAAAATTAAGACATGTTCAAAATATGTCTTTATGTCAAAATATGTTTTTTATACAATCACATAGTGACAAAAGTTTCAAGTAATTTTGTTTGCAAAATGTTAAATTAAATAAAACTTAAATGACAACGCTTGCTAATCACAAAAGTAACAATAAATTACATTTATGCTTAGGAACAAGTTAGCAACTTCCCCCATGAAATGTTTTAGGGGGAAGAGGGGGAAGTTAGGTTGGTTTTAAGTTGAATTTTTCAGCCGATCAATACCGAACATTTTAACACAGAGGCCAAGCTTCGCTTTGTAAACACTAGCGTGAGAACACGACAAAAAACAGCTCTATAAAGAGCAATAAAAAAGTAGAAATAAGCCTCGAATTAGTAAAAATTCGGCTACGCCTCGGATTGTATCTGCGAACTAGAGATTATGAGTCTCACGCACTAACCTCTCAGCCACGGACGGTAACTAAATCACAAACACTAGTCACAAATAGAGCAAAAAATATGCTATGAAATTTCGAATGCTACAGATTGTGATTATACCAAAAGTGTCACCAAATGAACACTTATATATGCGAGTTAGGTTGAAAAAAATCAGGTTCGTACTAATACACTATGTTTCGCAAGCTTGCTAGTGTAATAAAATTTAATAGTTGAGAGTAGGGGATCTTAACTTGGTCGATCTAGTGAGAAGGATGTTATCGATAACTAATTGGATGTTTATCTAGTAGTTACTAGACTGACCTTCCGAAGTCGCACAGTTTGAGCACTCCAGTGTGTGTGTTAAGCAGTAGATTCTGAGGTTTGATGTCTCTGTGGCAAATGTGCTGGGAATGGATGCAATGCAGACTGCGGAACAGCTGATACATGTAGAGCTGAAAAAAGAGAACAAGCAATCCAACAACACCGTCCGAGTTTCAAAATTCAATACTGATTCGATTTGTAATTTTAGAATTGTCCGTCCTTTTGACGGTAGGGATTTCCATCATACACAAGCTCTCTGAGTATCGAATGTTCGTACAGAGTTGATAATTATATTTAAAAAAAACTAGTTAAGTTACCTTGGTATCAAATACGGGAAGTGTCTTCTTGTTTTTGCTGTAATTACGCGACACTCGGTAGACAGTTTCCGGAATGAATTCTAACACTAAGTTCAGGTACACGTCATCCTTCTAGAACAAATGTTCTTAATGCCGTCCAGTACAATTCATCAGTTTTGAAAGTTTCTGCTTTTATTTGCGAATTTGACGATCTTACCTTTTCTCCTTGTGAGTAGAAGAAATAGAGGAGTTTCACAATGTTGCAATGGTCAAGCACTCTCATGATTGCTAGTTCCCGATTCTAAAACGTTAACCGAATATTATGAGTCATATTGAGACTCAAAAGAACGAATTCTGATGAATTGAAAACCCTAATAAACTCGATAAACAACTTAAACAACTGAGTAATTGAAAACATTGTAGTTCGTAAGTAAGTTTGTAGTTAAAAAGAATCGAACAAAACCAAACACCACTGCCAGCCCAGGTAAAACCCCTAATTTTCCAGAGGCAAATTTCAACAAGAGTTGCCGCTCGCTGTGCAAGCAGCACAGAATTTTCAGACCACCGTTAAAATAGCAAAAAAAAAACGTTTAGACTTTTTGGGATATTTTTGAAAAGAATTTAAGTGCAGCCGATAAAACCGCAGATTAAAATAGGCTTTTAAATTATTACTCAACTATTTAGTTTGTGCAACTTGATAAGATACCATCGTAGAAATGCTATTTATCGTAGAAAGTGTTCATAGAGAAATCATCCGCTGAGAGCATGAAAAATCGGGCAGAACTTATAATTTTTTTCGGAATTCGAATAAGGGCCACTACGACTTAAATAAGAAAACACAATTGCACCCGACGGGCTTTCTTGTAGGCAATTCAAATCGGGTGGAACAATACACGCCCTACGTCATAGTTCCTTTCCACTAACAAAAAGTACGGTCGGAACAAAAAGTACATGAAACATATCGCACCACATCGTGATGCATAAGTCAAAGTAAAAAGGAATAAGATAATCAAGCAAATTTGGACAACATTTGAACATACTCTAGGTTATGGTAAAATTTCAATTACCGAGGTACCAATAACTATAGCCTACCAATTGACTACTTGAGATTCAGATGGTTAAATTCGACAAAATGCAATCAACAGTTAAAAATTTGATTAATCCTGTTTTAGTAAAGTTTTAAATCATGCCAACAAATAGGAGAATTTAATCAGTAAATACGCCATTGGAAAAAAAACAAAAACTAACAAGGACAGGCGGCTGCTGTCAAGTAGCACAGAATGTTCCGACCATATTAAAAGAAAAACTTAAAATAAAAAAAAACGATTTTTTTTTCTGAACATTAGTGTCGTTTTTAGCGCGGGCTGCGATTTGAGAATTATACAAACGCGCAGATACTTAATGACCAAGACATAATCGAAAATAATTGTCTTCTAAAAATGACAAATAATAAAGATAATATAGAAAAATTAAAAAAAATTTTGCACAAAAATTTTAATTTTTTTTTAGAAAGCTTTTGTTGGCAACAAATCACAAAATTTTACATCCATAACTATTGTTTTTTCTAAAACAAAGGTTAAAGTCTTTAGCCTAAAGGTCTAAATAAAAGTAAATTTTCATATGACGATCGTTACTCGATCACTTTACTTGCTCGAAAATGGACAAAATAATCTGAAATTTCAAACCGGACAGGGTAAACTTTTAGGAAATAAATTAATGTCGCTCGAATCACAACTGAAAGGGCTTTAAAATAATATATCACTCAACTCAGTCCTATGATTATGTGTGGTACCTGATTTTGCGTGGAAAACAAAAGAAAGCGAAAAAAAACTGAAACACACCCGACACACCCGAATACAAAGTTGATGTCAAGTACCGCAGTTGTTCCTGCTATGCGACCATTAAAAAAGTGGCCAATTTTAATAGTAGGAACAATTACTTTCCAATATGAGCTCAAATACGTCAAGGTTGAAAAATCCATTTAAAACACCAGGATCCCCGTCAAATTCTTCTATTTCTTCCCATATAAATCTGAGAAGCAAAACTGAGTAGTCAAACTGACCTACAAACATCAAAAAACAGTCTGAGTTCCACTTGTACAGGCAGGCTTCAAGTCAAAAAAACTTGTTACTCGTCGACAGCGAAAAAGAAACAACAACTAATAAAATTTGTCATCACAAAAACTGTCAGATTTGAAACGTCAACGTTGAAAGCAAATATGCCTTTGTCATAAACGTAGTAAAGAAACTACGTTTTATGTTAAATTCATAAAAAAAACTTTCGCTGTCGGTATGAATTTAGACTTAAAAACTTTTGTTAAATTCTCCTCAAGCAACAAGAGAGATCAAAGCAGATGACAGATCATCAGAAAACTATTTAGCCGACCTAAAAATTAAAAACAAACATTTGAAAGCTGGAAAAAATTCACCTTTTAGTCCCCAACACCAAATGTGTTAACACAGTCCAATCAATTTTAACACAAAATGAATCTGCGCTTCGCATACACGAGCTAGAAAGCGGCAGCGAGCGATATACAAAAGCTTTAAAATGCACAAAAACTCAATTGGCAAACATATTTGCTTTGCAAGGTAGTAAATTAGAATGTATTAAACCAAAAGTGGCACTTTCATTTGCTACCTAGGTTGGAAAAAAAGTTGCATCGTACTATCACACAACGCTACGACCGTGTAAAAAAAGCATTTAGAGCAAAAGAAGCTTCATGAAAAGGTATAACGACGAAGATATTCACCTCGAAAGGCAAGTATTTTTCAACGATAAAATTTTTTACCCTCAGCGATTTAACTTTTCATCGATATTTAGAAAAATTTTAGGTTAGATATGTTATTTTTGGTAAAACTTTTGTCACCTGAAGCCAAAACAACTGACTGCTTGGAAACGAAAAATCCAACTATCGTTAGAAACATTGAAATGCTATCTAAGCAGTTTCTTCTCATTTTTCATCCAGAAAACAGAGCCCATCAACACACTGTTAATTCCGAAGAGAAGAACCGTAAAATCGGAAGCTTACACAAAACACTTGCTTGCCGAAAGGCAGGAGAGCATCTCTGAGCATGTATAAGTTTTGGAGATTGAGAGCTTTTAAACCAACAAGTATAAAATTTAAAGAAAAATTTAAGCTGTTAGGGAGAATACCACCAACAATAGCATTCAATTAATGCAACCATAACTGGAAAATTTGATACACATTCTGACAACTCCGATCTTGGTACTAAGCCCAACTGAACAGCTACCTTCATCAAATTTAAAGCAAAAAGGTCACCGAAGTAAGCCTAAATTCTTCCTTGGTTGACATACCACCGACCATCTCTTTGACTGCATTACCATTGAGAGCTTGTGGAAATATAAAAAAAACAGCCGAAACTGTCTCCAAAGAGATCGAAAGAACTGGGCTTAATCTCATTCACGCCGATAGAAAAAGTCTATTCGGCCCCTATGAATTGACTTCATAATTATCGATCAAAATTATTATACACGCAAAAGAAAATGTTATTGCAACCGATTGCTAGATTTTCCCGCACTTTACGAATTGTAGCACTTTGCTTCTTGTTCCGATCATTGAAGTGTTTTAGTTTTTTCTTTTATTTTCTCTCTTAACCAGGTGCCACAAATAAACATCGGAACGGGTCGATCATATTGAAGCACTTTCAGTCTTTATTCAAACGACAATAAAACTTTTTTATTCATTGTCGAGAAAAATCCGTTCGAAATTTTAAATCTTTGGTCTCATTTCGAGCGAAGTAGGTAAGCGAGGAGGCTGAATTTCTTTTTCAACCAAAATATTTAACTACAAATAATCATCGTAATGAGTAGAGTGATTTATCATAATTTAGTCCTTTCAGCAGTCCGGATTCGAACATAAAAAAGCTTTTTTTTTAAATATCCCAGTGTCGACAAAAATCGGTTTGAAAATTTCAAGTTGTAATCTAATTTCGAGCAAGTAAAGCAAGCGAGCAGGCTCACTCTAGAAGTATGGTTTTTTCAACGCCAGTTTTCATTAAAAAACTTCAAAAATTAACCAATTTGTTTTAAAAACATAAAAAATATTCTTAGAAACGTTTTTTTATGGTTATTCTTCGACAAAAATTGTTGCTATATTTGCCTAAATTACTGTGATTGTTGAGCATGTTTAAATTTTAGGTTTTTTTCCTGATCCTTTCACGCCACGCACAAACAACAACACTAATTTGAAGAAAAAAAACATGAAAACATTTGACTGTATTTTTTAAAAGTATGATTGGAATATATGCGATCGACAATCTCTCGCCATTTACTTCAGGCAAAGACAAAATCTGTAACAAATTAACACTGATAAACAGGAGTGCAAAAATCATGTTGACACAGAAGCGAAGCAGATCTTCTAACCACTTGCGATATGAAGCAAGCTTAGCATTGCAAGCAAGAGAATAGAAAATGAGGCGGAAATCACAAGTCGAAAAAAGTCATCTTTAAATAAGCTTTAAGTTTCATTTACCTAGCGGCCACTTAGCCAATAATACTTGGACAGATTGGAAGAGTCGGGAAACGCAAGCAAACAAAAAAACTGACTTCTTTCTTGGCAAAACTTGGGAAGACTTATTTAGTCTTGGAGCCCTTTGAATTTCACGAACAATTAATGATCGACAATTTTTCGATAAGATTAACTCAATTAGAGAAACTGATTAGTAGCTAAATTTTTATGCTTGATAACACTTTTCGATACTAGAATTCGATCACATTTTTCATGAATTTTGTGCTTTTGCTGTTCGATAGTGGAGTTTGCCTTCCATTTAAGCAAAGGAAATGAACTTAAATAAAAAAAAGATATCAAAAGCCAAACCGCAAAAAAACAAATTTGAGTGTGAACAAACGATTTTTTTTCTTGAATAAAAAAATCATAACGACCTTTAGAAGAGTCTTCACTACGTTCATGAATCTTCATTAAAAAAGTAAACAACTCGAAAAATGTAGATTTTTCCTGATGTCCATCCGTCATCTATTCACCATGTAGTGTTTTTTTAATTTTCAATCTTTTCAGCTCTCCAAAATTCCTTGTAACACTTCATTACACTTGCAAAAACTGATAAATGCCGATACATATTGACAAAGAACTGTTTTTACTTATTTTTAAATTAAAAACTGGCTTTTTAAAAACTTACAAAAAACAGCAAACTGGCATAATCCAAATAACCTATAAATTGTTGAAGTCATTGAAGCTTAATGAGTATGTCAAATAATTAACTGGCATGAAACATTGGAAAAAAAACAAATAACAAAGTCGCAAATATGCTGCAAAAGTGGTCAAATTCCTTCCATAAGGAAAAAGGCAAATTTCAAACTTGACTTTCAGTTCAAAAGGACGATGACCTCTCCTAAATGCAACAGCTTACTACTTAGCACACGGCATGGCCAAAATCTGACTTTATCAGAAGTAGATTGAAAAGTGCTCCACGCAACGCATTAAAACAATTGCGCTATCTGATAAACAAAATAAATTAGAACCAAAGATGTTGAAATTTGAACCATTACGAATAGAAAATATTTTTTTCGCTGATCTGGCTTTTCAATTCGGTTGGATACTCTTAACAGAAAAATATTTTTAGACTTGAACAAAAGACATAATCATTTTCAGTATTTCTGAAACAAGAAACATAGCCAGCGAGGTGTTGGAAGCACTGAGAACCAAAAAACAGCTGATATAAAATTTTTCTATTTTCTTCCTACACTACCCGTACTTTGCAAAAATGCACAGCATCTTATGATAAAATGCTAGACCGGAGATGAGGAAACGTAAATGGGAAATTGAAGTTTAAAAAAGTAAGCATAAACTAATGATCAGTTTGAAAAAATGAATTGAAAATAGAAAAATCCCGAAAAGAAAAAAGTATTTAAGTCTATTACCGAATTCAAACAAGGCATACAAAATGCAAAAAGCTAGCAATATAATAGTTGATAGTCAAAAAATGTACTTAAAAAATTCTAGTTTTTATGCAACAAAAAATTTCATTATTTAAGAAAATTTTTATGGTCAAGGAAGCGCTAAAGGAAGTGTAAATGAAGTCATCTCATGTTTTCTTAATCTTAAGGTCCATTTTTCATACAAAAAGGCGAAGCGGAGCTTCGCAAAATTTCGTTATACAAAAAAAAACACATTGAGCTACAAGGTGAAACAAAGACAGAAAAACATTTCTAAAAAAGTAAATTGAAAAAACTACATGAAAAAAGTGGAAATCAAAGGTACAAAAACTTCATGTTTGTATCGGATGAAGTTCATAAACAGCCTTTCACAAACTAAAAATCATTTACCGAGCAACACGAGCGACAAACTTTGGGTCGAAAAAGTTTCCGACCCTTCCAAATTGAAACAAATAAACGCATGCGGATAAACTTGCATACAGATATAAACAAGAATGAAAAAAAAAACAAAAAAAACGAAACTCGAACAGAAACTCAAAATCAGACATTGTAAAATTACAAAGTTGTGAAGTTTCAGAATAGTGAAAACTGTTTAAATTGGAAAAAACTGATTGAAAAAGTAGGCTAGGAAAAACCCTATCAGATGAAAAATAATCGAGTTTCAAAAACAATGGAAAATGAACCGACAGCAATTAAAACCACGAACCCAAAAAAAAAATCAGAATTTCAGAACCCGAAAAAGTCTAGTATCCAATTGCAACACACTTGCTTATCGCAAGGGTAATGGTAATAAGGAACGTTACTCGATTGCGTTGCTCGCATGAAATTGGACTTAACCTTATAAACTTGATCAGTTTTTCTCGACACAGGTACAAAAATTTTTTGAAAAAACTTTAATATTTATTTTCGAATCACGACTGAAAGTTCTGTAATATGATATATCACTCAATCCAATCCTACGATTATTCGTGGTACCTAATTTTGCAAGAAAAAAACTAAAAAACAACCGAATACAAAGTTTTTAAACCGAAACATTTATATCGAGCGGCAACTAGGCTGACAAAATTTTGTGAAAATTGCCGTTAAGCCGAAAACAAAACTGATGTCAATGAAAAACTTTAAGCAATAAGCTTTCATGCTATTGTGTTTTTTTATGAGGGAGGGTTGTGGCTGTAGCGTTACAAAAAATGTTTCTCTTCAACCGCAAAGTTAGATTACGAAGCTGATAAATCATGAGCCGAAACCATTTAGGTCGAATAAAGCTTTTGGACGAGAAACAGTCAGGAATGGTAAAATTACAAATTACAAGAATAAAAAACTTGAACCTACAAAAAAATTGCCTCCAGCACAAAAAATTCCGTGATGGCAACTAAGCCGACAAATCAGACAAACACTATGCCGACATTTTTTGAAACGGAATATTTCCGGTTTAAAAGAAAACTAGTCCTGACCAGATTCGAATCAGATTTGATTCGACACGCTTACGTATCACGTTTTCACATCTGCTCCACGACCGCTTGTACTTTTACTAAAACTAGCCACCGACAAAGCAGCTGCAGTTTCTTTCAAATTGTCAATGCTACGCAGCAAAAATTTGACAAAAATAAAATAAAACTATTTCAATGTTCCGGATTTGAATATCCGACCTGTTGATAAGGAGTCTCACGTCCTCACATCTGCGCCACGGTCGCTTGGAAGCAAATGAGTGGCCCAGTCAATACTGAATCCACCTGTTTTAATATTTCCAATCATATTTTGTACTGATACCGAAATACATAAACTTCAAAAAAAAATGGACTTTACGCAAAACCGTAGTGATTTCTCTGCATAAGTAGGGGATTGGCCGCTTATTTGAAGGAGAAAAACTTTTCAATTGAAGTCTTTATCTCAAATTTGGATGGGTAGTTTTCGAAAAAAAAATGAAAAAGATTCCACAAACGACCAAAAATTCAAAAACATGACTTTTCCTAAATCAGTTAAATTTTCTCTACTTAAGCAAGGGAATAGCCTTTTTTTGCGGGGAAGACAACCACACCTATACTTTTAGACTAAGCCCATGATATCAAATTTAGCTATAGTTTTCGAGAATAGTGATGAAAAATGGTAAATCAGCTTTTCTTCAAATAAATAGGCATCTTGTGCAAGGAAAATCTAAGCACCATGTTAGTTTGAATAAACTATCACACTCAGACTCAACAGGTTAGTTTTTGTCAAAAAAAGAATAAGTTTCGAAAAAACGGGCAAAAATTTAAAGATTGGACATTGTCCAGGGTCATATTATTTTTCAAAACGCAGGTCATAGCCGCTTGCGCAGGGAAGATTAGCAAAACTATTTGTTTTTCTTTCGGTTATACCTTTAGTATCCGATTTGGCTAAGTAGCTATCGAGAAAAGTCTGAAACGTTTTTGAAAAATTGACAAAATAACACAATGGGCTTGTTTGAGGCCATAACTTTTTTCTATGGAATTTAGGGAAGATCCGCTTGTCTCAGATTTGTGCATTCAATATTTGAGAAAAGGAAAAAAACTCAATACAAATAGGAAAAAAACCTCCACTTGAACATTCGAAGGCCATAGAACGTGGAGTAAACTGAAAAGAGACTAGCTGAAAAAACAGGCACATAGTAGAGCAAGCAGCCGGTTTTTCCATCGGAACCTTGTTTTTGAAAACTGACAGCACTTTTTGAGGAAAATTGAAATTTCTAAAAAAAAAGCAAAATTTTCTGAAGCTTCGCCAAAAAACCAAAAAAAAAAGAAAACCCTTAGTTTGTAATTATAGCTGATTTTTTTTTCAAACAGGACCTAACACTAGCCAACAATAAAGCAGCAACATATGCTTTTAAATTGCTTATGCTTAAATATGATTAAATTGAAATATACCAGAAGTGCCACCTAATGAGCTTTGCTATTTGCTACTTATGTTAGAAATAAAATCTTCGTAATAATACCTTTCGCTTCTCTTGTGTACAAAAATTAATAAAAAACTGTTCCGAATAACAAAAACAGCCATCTGGTTTAATCATTATTTGACGACAAGTATAAAATCAAAATTTTAATGCACTGATTTGTTGCTTTATACGAAGGCGAAGCTTCGCAAACACTAGCCAGAACACGACAAAAAAAACAGCTCTAGAAAAAGCAATCGGAAAAAAAACAGAAACGAGCTTCGAATTAGTAAAACAAAATCGTCTAGGTCTTCTAGGATTCGATCTGGGACCTGCAATCAAGAGATTTTGAGTCTCACGCAGTAACCACTCAGCCACGCACGCTTAACCACCGAAACACTAGTCACGAATAAAACAGCTACATATGCTAATAAATAGCCAATGCCGTTCAGCAACAGTGGCACCAAATATAAACAATTTTGCAAGTAATAACTTGGAATATAACAAACTGAAGCATCCACGCTAACTTTGCATGCAACAAATCGGAAAGCATAAAGCCACATTATGTATAAATTATGCATTTCAAAAAATTGCGAGATATATTGAATTAGAAAATTTCTGAAATCGAGTTTTTATCATTGTTATGTTGTTTGAACCCATAGCTTTTTCGGTTCATTCGATGAATTTAAAATGGATCAACTGTGTTAACTTATAACCAGGGCTGGGTAAAAATATATTGTTTTGAAATAGTTTGCAGTACATTATTTTTATTGCAGTACCATATTTCTAAAAAGTAAAGTATTGCACTAGATATTTTTGACAGAAAAACTATTGCAATAACTATTGCTAGCGGTCAATATATTGTGCAATACTTTCACAGACAAAACAAACAAACGTCACCGGTTTTCTTGTTAACTTTTAGACAGCTGTTTGCCTTTTGTCAGTTTCATTTGTCCTCACTCCAACCAGTCCGCCTCTTAACTGCAGGTAACGAACGAAATGTGTCTTGAGTAAAGAAGCTGTTCATTTTTACTTCACCAAAGAAGCTAGCGGTACAGGGCGCTATAAATGCCAATGTGGAACTATAAAACGCAGAAAGAAAACACCGGCTTCAGCGACTTGAAAGACCATATTTTGAAGTCTCACAGTACTTGGGACAGAAAAATTGTTTCAATCAATGGATTAGCAGGCACAACGTTTTCAGTTACGAACAAGGCTAGAAATATTTTTAACTGGATTACTTGGATTGAACAAGACAATTTAGCGTTTTCTTTTGTAGAGAGCAACCTCGCGCGCAAATATACTAAGCTAGACCCTATTCGAAAAGTCTTCCTACGTATATCGAGTAACTCGTTCCTTAAGTGGAAAACATTATTTCTTCGAAGTTACCAGAGAAAATTGGTATCATTTTTGATGGCTGGACGGAACAGAGTGTTCACTACGTACTTATTTTCGCCAGTTAGGAAAACAAGGAAAATTAAACTACTTTGCTTGCTATGTCGCATTTATTGGATGAAGAAAAGGTTGACGCAGAAGCACATGTTCAGTTGATTGAATCGACATTATCATTTTGAGGTGAATCTATTTCTAACCTATCTTTCCTTGTTGGAAACAATGCGCCTGCGAACATCAAAATTAGCAACGATCTAGTTTTACCGTTTATCAGGTGTGCCAGCCATCGGTTCAACCTCGCTTTTGAAAAGTATCTGTCTTTACATGAAACGACTATCAGCAAAGTTCACAATCTGATGGTGAAATTGATGTGGGAAATATCGTTCTTTGCAGAAAAAAAAACGCATTTGCACCCTTAAATTGCAAAAGTGACCCACTGGTCAAGCACTTAAGAAACGATTCGTCGTTATGAACAACTAAAAGAGTTCATTAGTACTTCCGATAGTGACATTATCAATCTCCGGTCGTCTGCTGTAGAGAACCTGGTCAATGCCAATTTGTTACAAGAACTAGAAAAACTGGAATCTGTCAACAAGAACTTTCAACAATCAGAACTGACTCTTGGCGACGTGCGGATTTTGTTTGATGCAGTAATTGCGAACTTTCCTACGATGGAGCCTCATCTCTCACGCAATGCGGATATTGTTGCTTGCAAAGAGTTCGAAAATGCTATATGTGCGATTCTCATACGAAGCTTCACAGGAAGCAACAGAGTTATTGAATGATTTCGCAAACCCGGTTACGCCTATCAATGTTGACAAAGAACCACGAGGAAAATTTGCGGACTAAATTCTTACTGCTAAGAAGAATGCGTCTCAAGGAGAAAAGTTTGCATTGCAGTGGATTGCGCCCACATCCAATATTGACTATTACTCATTTGAGAAAGTCAATGATTGCATTGCATCTACAGGCGCTACTCTTCCTTTATGTTAAGGCGCCATTCTGGAACGTTGAAACAATTCCAAGTTTCCTCTGAACAATAATTGCAATACATATTTTGATTCAAAAAATATTGCAATAACTATTTCGAGTCCAAAAACTATTGCATTATATATTGCACTGTGAAATAGTACTGCAATTGTATTTTACCCAGCCCTGCTTATTACGATTCGAATGGCAAAGCACATGCTATCAAAAAGTTATAAAGGTGCCCCAAAATTGGCACCAATATTTGCGACTTAGTGTAATAAACGGACAGACATTTCTTAACTTGACTGGAACGATTTCTTTTTAGCTTGACAGAAACAAAAATCGAATATGGATTGCTCAATTTGAATCTTTGCATGGAACACCTAGTCTTGCTTGTCGTCAATTTCGCTTCATAGAACTGAAAGTATCACTAATCTTTACCTTGAATCTTTTGTCTTGTAAAACTTTTTTGATGGCAACATCTCTGTTTTCGGATGATAGTAGTGTTGCCTGGTATACGACACCGAATGACCCATTTCCAATAACCCGTGCGTCACTGTACGTAATCTCTTGTGTACTATCGCCATCATCCTGACTTCCAGGAGACGCTATAACTGTTGTTCCTCTACCATCTAAACATCCTTTAAATGAATTCTTGCCCAGAATCAGTCATACACAACGCATAAAACAAACTATCCCGAAATTTAAAAATAAAATTTGTTTTCATAGTATATAGAAATCTAGTCCATTTATAACCAATCCATAAGCCGTTACTTGCCTTTTCTGAAAGGGGCTGAGCTCCCTGAGATACGAGGCTGCTCATTAACCGAACTTTTCGGTCTTCCACTCATTTCTCTGTGCTGTATATTGCAGTTACGATTTCAGTTGTATCATGAGCACCGCGATAACATAATGTCTGAAAAGAGAAAAAACTTCTTACTCCAAACACGCATGATCAATTCAAATAGTCTTTTCCTACTTTAGACTCCTGCCTCAAATTACAGCCTCAGTCTGGGAGTTTATAATTTATTGGATGTGGGTATATTGTGCAGTCACTCGATGACGAAAAGAAAGATCACAAAATGCCAAAAATTGATTGAAAACTAACAAAAGCATTAAAACAATATAGAATATCCTGTATTTGCATGTAAAGACTCAATGTGCCACTGCGATTCCATTCGCACATTATTTATTCACCTGGATCCAATTTGTGTCGCCAACTGAAGGTGAATGATAAACTTATTAAATAGTTTCCGGTTTGATATGTCTCAAGCAAAAGCTACTAGATGTGGACCATGCAACAAAACAGTGAAGGACAACGACTCAACTGCTATAGGATGTGAAAAGTGCAGCGCGTGGTTCCATGGGCAATGTGTTGGATTGTCTCCTGATGATGTAGCTACAATGGGCAAAATTCGAGGATGCTTCTGGCTGTGCTCTGGCTGCCTTGAGGGGAACATCTTCACATCCCAAGCTAAGTTTGAACTGATTATTCAAAGACAAGAAAGCTTAATCGAAATTACAAAAAGCATTAAAGAAACTGTTGAAAATGTTGATCCAACCAAGACAACATCATCGAATGTACCGGTTAATAGTCGTATTAATAACAGTCACCGGGCCAACACATGTGAAAACGAGATAATCATCGACGGGGTCTGCGAAGACAACGGACAGTTTACATCCAATATAGAGGCCGAAGAAGCCAAAGAGGCCGAAATTTTTGATCATATAGGCGAAGAAAATCTCAGTATCTGCCAAATGTATAGACTTGGTAAAGCTAATCCCCAACAACGAAGACCGCGTCCTTTACTTGTTCGTCTGTCATCCGAATGGAATGCTAGAAAATGCCTGGCAAAATCTTACAAACTGAAGAATTTCAAAGAAAAGATTTTCATATCGAAGTCCCTGAACCAAGAAGAACAGATTCTGAAACGTAAAATCTTCAAGAAACGGTACGACATGATTAACAATGAAAAAGTTCCACGCGATGAGCTAAAAATTCGTGGTCTGACCCTCGAACGAAATGGTATCAAGATCAATCTTGACTGACTACAATCAAAGTTATGCCTTATCAACGCACAAAGTCTCTTGAGCATAAATCAGCGTCTGAAGTTAATCAATTTTCTTTCTTTACATTCTCCTGATATCGTGTTCATTACTGAAACATGGCTTAAACCAGAAGTTACTGATCCCGAAATTTTTCCTATGAATTCTCCCTATTCGGTTATTGCTCGAAAAGACCGCACTTCTGGAGAACACGGAGGTGTTCTCATTATTACAAAAAGGAGTTTTGCTCTAAATTATTCAACTCTATCATACGATGCAGATTACTGCATCGGACTTTCAATATATTCGGGTGCAGTTAATCATATTTTCCTCCTTATTTACAACCCCCCCGCTTCGTCGCAGTTTCGGATACCTGCCAAAATGCTTACTGATTCAATACGTTATTTTAACTCCAAATTGATTAATGGTTCTAGTTCGTACACAATCTTAGGTGACCTAAATCTGCCTGATATCTGTTGGGCATCTTCTGATGGTGGCTGTGATTACTCGAAACTGTTCCTAGAGGTTATTGAGGATCATAGCTTAATGCCCCTTATATATGAACCCACACATCGCTCAGGCAACACTCTTGATATCATTTTAACTTCGCACACAGAATTGTTCACTGCATTTGTAAATGAAGTGCTTTACTCAGACCATTTTCCTTTATTTGCTTTTTTTACCATTCCTGAAGCAGCGCCTACTGTGAGTGGGAATTTTATGAAAACCTCTCTATCTAAATCATCTTTTTCTCATTCGATCTTCAATACTAACATCAGCCCTTGCTTTACCAAACTCATTGTGGAACAAAACTCATGTTATTCCATATCCACCACTAATGATTATGTAGATAGCTGGTACGCTCAGATCAATCATGCAATTCTTTCATCATGCGCACAGAAAACTAAAAGACGCCAGCAACTTCCCTATTATTTTTCGTCGCATACAGTTCATTTACTGAATAAGCATCATTCCATATCTAAACGGACAGCCAACACAAATCATTTAGCTTCGATCCAACAAGACCTTAACAATTCAATCGAATTGGATAAAACTTGTCTCCTTGAATCTTTAAGACCAAATTCTACCCGTGATTGCTTTAAATACCTTCGATCTTTTACCAGAAGGAAACTACCAAACCAAATGCACTGGATGAATAGAAAAGCATCCACTTCTATTGAAATAGCCATTCTTTTGAACGATTACTTCTGTTCAGTGTTTCTAGAAAAGCATGAAATTCAAATCTTACAACCCGAAAAACCCACCATTTTTCTATCCGATCTCCATGTCAACCTTAAAAAGGTCGAGAAAGCTCTCAAATTTGCTAAAACTTCTTGTATTACCAACGACCGCCTCCCAACCTTTATTCTTAACTACTGCAGTGAATTAATATCTCCTCTAGTCGTGCAGCTCTTTGTCAAGGTTTTGGAAACTAAAACGTGGCCAGAACTTTGGAAATGTGCGTTTATTACGCCAGTTCTTAAATCTAGTAATCCCGAAAATGTTGAAAATTATCGCCCGATTAGCATATTGCCTCAATTATCGATTGTTCTGGAGAGAATGATCTTCGATTTCATTTATCCTAAAATTCGGGCTAAAGTTACACCTGCTCAACATGGTTTTATGACCAAGCGATCGACTGTTACTCAGCTTCTTGAATACCTAGATCAGATTTATAACGACGTCGAGGCAAAAAGCGAATGTCTTTCTGTGTACTTCGATTTTCGCAAGGCTTTTGATCAAGTTCCTCATCATATACTTATTTTGAAACTTGGTAATTTAGGCTTTGACGTTAGCTTTCTTGAACTTTTTGCTTCCTATCTCACAAACCGCACGCAAAATGTCTTAATTAACAATGAAGCATCTCCAAAAGGCCATGTAACAAGTGGTGTTCCGCAAGGAAGTGTACTCGGCCCTTTGCTATTTATACTCTTCATTAATGACATGCCAGCTGTCTTGAAAACCTCTAAATGTTTTCTGTTTGCTGATGACAGCAAACTCTATTCAAAATATGACTTTTCCTTAGTTCAAATAGACATTGATCTATTTATCAATTGGACGCTTGAAAACGAAATGACATTTAATTCTGATAAATGCAAAGTTATTTGTTTTAACTCAACTTCCCCCAAATCTACACTTTGCCTTAATGATTACCCAATTCCGTCAGTTTCATCTATCAAAGATCTCGGAGTAACGATATCTAGTGATTTAAAGTGGGACATCCACATTAAAACCAAACTGGTTGCAGTTAACAAAGCTTTCCATTTCTTGAAACGTTCAATCCCTTATGGAGTATCCATGAGAACCAAATTCAAATATTACCAGCTATGTATTGTGAGTATTTTATTATACGGTAGTCAGGTCTGGTTTCCATCTTTAACATATCGCCGCAAACTAGAATTATTTAACAGAAAATGTTTGAAATGGGTAACGGGAGTCAACGACTATACAGAACAACTTAGAAAAACGAATTCCTTGCCAATTTCCTTCACTATAGCTTTACATGATATGTGTTTTCTTAATCGAGTCCTGACTGATCAATTTGATTTCAACCTTTACAGATACATAAATTTTACCTTTGCAGCCAAAGACCTTCGCAATAGCTCACGCCCTAAGCTTTCAACAACCCAGAATTGTCGACTCTTCTTTACAGAGCAATTTTTCTTCTATCGCGTCTGTCGGTATGCCAACATGATTTCAGCAAACAACATAGCCGACATTTTCTCATCGCCTGAAATTTTCAAAGCAAAATTGAAAATCTATCTGAAAAATAGAATTGATATGTTCAACTTAAACAACTCTTGTTCAATGCTACTTTGTTGCCATTGCATAAATTGCCGTTCGTGATGTCTTGTGTACATAATCATACCATTTCTTTTGTTTGATGCCTTTATATTTTAAAGGGAATAAATTCTTTTAGTAGTAGTAGTAGTAGTAGAGGCCCATTCAGGCCTACTTATTTGGAGACTACAAATGACGGTCCGCAGTTTTCGCTCTTGCAAATATTTAATGCCATGAAAGGCATTAGGCGTACCGCTACTGGCCCAGACGCTCTGCCGTTTTGGATCTTTAACGACAATGCTCACAATTTGGCCCAAATCTATTGACATATATTCAAGAGTTTTGGAAGCTTGCAACAATATCTCCCTTGCCAAAAGTTTCGTCTCCAAAGCAGCCAAAGGATTTGAGGCCTGTCTCTGTTACTTCTCTTATGTCCAGAGTGTTTGAAAGGTTAATTTACCAGAACTATCTGCAAGGCCCTTATAACAGATGGCTTACACGTAACCAGTATGGTTTTCGTAAACATTCTTCTACTTCCTGTATGCTTATTAGGCTGCAACATCATCTCTGGAATTTCCGTGAAAACTATGATTATGTTCGCTTCTTTTCTCTAGATATGTCAAAAGCTTTTGATACTATTTCCCACAAGAGAAGGAGTAATGAATATTGTCCCAGTAGTCGATCCTGCGGTTGTCAACGTAATCATTAACTTCTTGCAAAATAGAGCCCATTATACATCTCTCAATGGCTTGGATTCAACTGTTTTGTATACTAATCAGGGTGTCCCTCAGGCAGGGCACTGTCCTTAGTCCGCCTCTCTACAATTGCTCTAACCATGCTATTGATGTTTCAGATATTTCCACGCCGTTATCAACTTATGCTGACGATAACAATCCTCTTGTAGCTGGCTGCAATAGCGCTGACAATGCTCGGGAAGTTATTAGTTCGCTCTGTCACCAATTTGACGCAAGAAACTTGTTTCTCAATGTTCAAAAATCTTCCAAGGAAATGCGTATCATCTTCAACCATAGTGGCAGTAATGCCATACTTATGGTTGAGGGCATTGAGGTTGTGATGACCTCAAAGTGCTGGGGTTTACGATTGACTCCAAATTTGGTTTTTCTAAGCATATTGACAAAGCTGTTAAACAATCGAATTCTATACTTTTTTCAATCTGGCGCCTTGGTAAAATCGGTTATTCGAAGAGCGAACTTGCTATTTTGTATCGTGCTTTTATTATCCCAAAGCTTTACTATGGCATTAATGTTTGGGGTGGTTCAAATGTTAAAGATCTAGAGAAGATAAATTTGTTTCAAAGACGTGCAATAAGGCTCGGCGTTACTGATACTTATGAACCAATATCTGCAACTATTAGAAGAGCTGACCAAAAACTCTACGATGCAATCCTCCAAACAGGTTCTGATCATCTGTTGTTTGATTTAGTTCCGACACATTCTACCTACTCAGCAAACAACCTGCGCTGTCGTGATCCACCTATTGCTCGCTGTAAGATGGAGAGGCAAATGAAAATACTTCCTTATCGCCTGCTGCGCAGACTTCATGACATATAGTTTAATTTGTTATGTCTTATTACAATTTATAGATGTCATTCTATAACTAATTTAAGTATCCATCTATCTATCTATCTATCTATCTATCTATCTATCTATCTATCTATCTATCTATCTATTAAAAAAAGTAAATTACGAACATTTTCGCACATTTGTGCATCATTAGGTTGAAAAGTACTACTACTAAAAAAAATTTGCGCCAAAATTTCATTATGATTATATCATCAAACTAAAGTTTCTGAGACATTCAATTAATTTTCTCTTTGAATTAAATTAAATTTAACTTTTCGATACGTATCATTTACCAATTTCGAAACATTACCATTTTTTATTTCGAAAATTATTGGTTTTTGTATTAGCCAAAAATTCGTTTTCTCCCTACTCCTGAACTCGTCGTTAAACCGATGTCCATTTTCGATCTCCTTCCAGATGTGAAGTTCTTCTAGTGTCAGTAGCGTGACGTTGGTGTAAGCTTGGTCTAAAACCTCCCATGACATTCCCGCGCTCGTGACCTCATTTCCAAACTGCCTTAGATGTTGTCCTACTGGTGAGTCCTCTTTTAGGTGTTCGTCAGTTCTAGTGGTTACATGTCGAACCGTTATGCCAACATAGGTGGAGTTATATCCATAACACGAAATCCATAAACACTTTTGATTATATTTCACGCGAGAAAGAAAACTTTGCGGATGGTAGCCAGGTTTTCAGCTTCTTGGTGTTAAAAACAAGTGGAGCATTGATTATGTTCAGCATCTTTATAGCAACTATCAGTCTTTTATTGCCAAGGTGCTGCAACACTAACATGGATGGTGTGTTTTCGTATCAATACTCCCTTCATGTCGTATTTCCCAGGTTGCTTGTTGAGTTTTTCATTGATGAGTCTGTCAAGTGTCCTTCAAACAAACTTATCAGTCCATGAATTTGTGTATTGGTTGTAAGTGCTTCTAAATTTCCGATAAACTGCGTTTTCTATTATGATTTTGATTTTTAAGGGAGTGGAGCGAAGCTCAAAAAATTAAGAGTTGTCCCGGTATGGGTTGGTTTTCGATACTATCAACAGAATACGTTTTTAGCTGCCTTTTCGTTAGCTTTTTCTTAAGTAAACTGTAGATATACTTGATTAGCAGCGTTTAAAATTCTTCTAGATCCCCTTCCACAGTTCTCACGATATCATCTACAAATTTCAGAAAGAGTTTTAATTCCTCTGAAATTCGGTTATTTATTCTTAACTCACAGCATGCCGAGCAAAAACTAAACACTATTAGCTCTTTTTCTATGTTCTATTTCTTAATGATTACTACATTTTTCATGCAACTATTTTATACAAATTTTATACATTCAACACTTTTCTGTCTTGACGTAACTTTTGCCGTACCTTCTGGACAGATCCTATTTAGAACTTCCAATGGCTTGCAAATTTTGGAATTTCTTTCCTTAACCATGAATCAGAATCTTTCTTTCACAAATTTGCCAGTATGACCGCAAGAGAGGCTCCCTTAGCCAAACCATCCTCCTGTGTATACCAAACATCATTGCACATGAATTGCATATGACCCACAGCAAGCTTTAGCAATCTCTTTATAGTTTTGCGTGCAATGTCTGGAGGTTTTTCCTGCACATAAAAGTTTCTGGGTGTGTAACATCCGCCCGGAAAGTATTTAACGACGGAAAATAGGATTATATCCTTTAACCAAATCGTTAACATCATGATTAAGCTTCACGTGCTTTTCACCGTCTCTAACGAAGCCAGTTTAAAATGGTCCTCATGACATCGGGTCAACGAGTTGTTACCAATTACAGGCTATCAGTAGAGTTACGCAGAATAACTTAATTACATGCCACTCCTGAAAACGGGATAAGCGTCACTCCTAAAAACGGGATAGATTCATTATAATCATTATATTACCATTACTATTGTTTTTGTGCAGTAGAGAAAATCACCTTTTACATCAAGCTTCTTATAGCCTGAAACTAGATGTTATAAAATAAACTCAGGACATCTCCAGAAGCTAAAAATTATTAAAACAACAGTTCGGAAGTATATCCCCAGGTCCGTTTCATTCCTTCAATATTCCTGAAGAGAAGTCTTCCTCACAGCCAGGAAGGTATGCCGTCTTTACTGTTGACCTTTCCGATCGATTTTATCCTTCCGGTAACAATTGTATCAGCACAATCGTTACAATTAGGAAGGCTTCGTGTTTTTCCGATAATCGTCTCTCCTGATGTCATCGCAATTTTTCTACACTGGTGAATATCACGGTATTTTACACGATTCTGACTTTGCTGCGTTTCGGTTGTCGCATATCTAAAAAAAGGTCATGTGTCTTTGTTTTTGAACGAATTTTTAAAAATATGCATGTCAACTCAAAATGACGCTTCCAAATTTGTCTTTTTGCAAGGTAAGGCGTTGAACATAGAAACTGCTCTTTCGTACCGTCGAATTATTTAAACAAAAAATTCGTTGTGGCGAAAATTTTTGGGCGGCATTCTGGTCGAATGTCAGACACTCTCCGAACAGCGCCGGTCAATGTCTTCATTGCACTGCGAGTCATTCATCAAAATGGTGCAGTGCGATCGAACAGAATTTACAAAATACATCAAAAGAATTGTATCCACGTCACATCGACTCACTACGTGCTCATAAATGGCATCGTACGACATCACTAAAGCTTTCAAACTTTTTTCACTAATCCACACGTGAGAATATGTCTAGAGATCAAATTTCTTTTCAGGCTTCCATTGCCAATTTCTGATTAAAACTTTTCTCCTATGTTTAAACATTGTTGGGACGCTGGACGCTCCTGCCAACCAAGAAGCTAAAATTATCCTACTAAGTCTAGTCCCATTCGGAATTATTTTAGATATCATCGGTCCTGAATAGTAAAATCAAGAAACTCTGTGGTTAGAAAGAACAATGAAATTTTCTCCCTTTTCGAGAGATTTTTAAAGTCCTTCATGTCAACACAAAGTGAACAGTCGTCTAAGTTGATTGAAAAAAATTATGCTGGCTGGAATAATTTATATGTACTTCTGGCTCAAGCCTTTGATAAATAAAAATTGTTTCATAAAACCACTCAATCAAATCATATGACAAGTCCACATCTGTAATAATTTCAAGATTCAAAGTTTGAACTAAAGTTTTCAAGTTTTCATTTCATCATAATAAGCTTGGTTACTCTATTCAGTTTTTCATTAGAACAATGTTCCCCCCTTTCATTTCATTTCACTTCTTTATCGTTTAGAAGTTCTAAAACTTCTAAATTCTTCTTTGTTGCTAACTTCTATTTGGCTCTCTCGCTCTCTCACTCTCTCTTTCAACTCTCCATCTTCTCTCCTGGCGACATTGGCTCCGCCTTCTCGGTTTCTGTTGCCATTCTCACGCTATTGGAGGCAGTCCTGCAACACCGTTGATCCTCCACCCTTTGCTTGCAACAGGGCAGGGGGTCCACTGCTGTCTCTCTGTTGTCTGTTCCTATAGATGCTAATGTAGAGGCACAACGTCAAACTCCTTTTCAGGTCTTCTCTCAACATGTCTTCTCGTCCTCTTCCCGCACGATCAATCTTCCTCACTGTTCTCCTCACAGCTGTGGTCACGGCATTCCGATGAGTCACAAAAGCTCGCTTGAAAGCTTCTGGTCCTGTTTCCAGTTGGAATGAACTATACACACGGTTGTGTTATGACATGTGCTTTTTGGCATATTCATACAACCTTGCAGTCATTATGGCTCTAAACCATGGCATCAGTCGTCTCCTGGCCCATATCTTTTTACTTCCATCGGAATATTTAAGACATTACACCTTGTCTCGAAAAGATCTAAGTCTTTCTGACAGTTGATTTTTCCCAACTATTCCTTGGTCGGCTTTTCCTGTCTATTTTTCTCTCCTTCATGAGCTTCCAGCCACCTGATTGCCATCATCACTTCAACTATGATTATCGCTATTCTCTGTAATGAATCTGGTGAACCCATGGAGAGCAGCTCTCCAGCGTCCCAGACCAGCACCAGATTACTACGCGCTCGATCCCACCATGTCTGCAACAAACAGTGGCACCGAAACTCCTCCAATTCCGACATCTCGACGCTTCTAGCAGCGAATCGATTTCCATCATTACACTGCGTTGTAATCCGTGGCTGCTGATCCTTTTAGATTCTGCCTTTCAAAATCACTGAAGTTCTCACCGGCATATCCCATGAACTTCCTTCCAAGTATCAGCTCCAATTGGTTTTTAGTTCTCTCAGGAACTGCAGCAATTATCTTACAGAGTAACTCGTAAGACTTTTCTGGCATTCTTGCAAGTCTCACACATTTAGGCACGGAGAAGGGTTGATCGACTACAGTCCTCATGCTCTTCACGTCCACTGTCACAAAATGTATCGGATATCGGCTCTTCCACAGTGGAGTCACGGTAGAACCCATCACGTATCGAACATCTGACGGTGTCTGATATGCATCACTTTGTTTCAGGTTCATCTCCACTTCGATCGCTTCCCTCCATCTTCCACTGTATTTCTGTTTGGTTTGCAACACAGCCGGAAACGCTTCTTTACTGATGGCAGTGACCACCTCATGCTTCTTTTCAGTCCCAAAATTGACTCCAGGGAACCAAACATACTTTAGAATCCTAGTGCTGTCACTAGATTCACTTCTATTTCTCCATGACAATCCGCAAATAATTCCGTTTCCGTCTTTGTTTTCATCAAGAGGCTTTCGAATAAAATCACTAGTTGTTTATGTTGCCTGGACAATAACTTTAAGCAATCCAGACGTCCACACAGGCGACCTTCTATACCACAGGTTCGCGCAAGGCAGCTAACAGGCTCCACCAAGTCTTCTGTTCGCCAGCCAGGTAACTCAACTGTCTTCTCTCGACTGCTCCTAGAAGCTTCGGTCATCAAATTGTGCATCATTTTTAGGTCACGTAAATTGCATTCGGAATTGGATTCTCTCTCGATATTCTGCGTCGCTCGTAAAATCACGTCAGCATTGGGACTCGAGCACCAGGAAGATTTCATCAATTCCCAAACTGTCATCAAGCTCGTTCTTGACAATCCGTCAGAGAATCCCAACCCGAGTTCTACGTGGCTATCAGATTTTGGTACTGAAGGTGAGGTCACCTTTTCTTCCAGCACTAATGCTAAACTGACCTGTTGACTTGTATTCTTCTTGATTGTCGATATTCTGGACATCCAGATAATAAATAACAACACCTGCTCATTATTAAAGTAGCAGTCACGTATGTTGTCATTAATGAACGGAAGGTAAGCCATTTCAATTATGACTAAAACATAGTGGTACGGCTTTTTCTTGACAGGTCCACAATACTCATTGGGTCTGACAAGCGTCCCATAGATTCCTTGGAAAGCCTAAGTTCATTGTCGGAGAACCTTCTTATTTCATCAATTTTTCTCAAAGGCTCTAACTCTTCTGGCTCCTTCATGGGTTTGCTCTGGTGTACATCTACAAGAGCTTGCCGTAATAACTTTCTCTTAGGCTCACAGCCTTCTTTTATTACTTTTGCACAGGCACTCAGCACTGGTGCCGACATTTGCTCTAACATGAACCTGATAAAACAGAGAGCGTCTCTCCGTTTAGCGCACGCCATCGTAGCCTCTTCCTTTATCGTCAGATCTTCCAGTACCATCATCAAGAGGAATTTTTCATCCTTTAACCTTTTTCTCTCTTTCGAGTCATACTCTTCCCTGGTCAGTCCCGCTAAGCACCAGATAAGCCTGAGCTGTACTGCCGTCCTCACATGGTATTGCTATCAAAACATGAGTTTCTGAGGTCGTTCTCATTCCTTCTTCAAAATGTCGTAGCAAAACTGCCCTCCACGGCAAACTCACCAACTGATCCACTGGTTCGGCGTGCATTTCCGAGGTAGCTAATGTTCCGTAAGCCGTCTGCTTCATGGTCGTATCTTTCATGATGCCTTTCAGATAGTATCCTATCGCACCTTTATTTTCCAAAGCGACCAGGTTTCCCCTGGCTGAGTTCCTGAACTCCATCATTTCAACATATCCACTAGACATTTCAAACCATCGTGACTGTTTCGGACACCGTCAATCGACTGTATTCGACCGGAATCAGCTGTCCTACGGCGCTTTCCTTTCTGTGATTCATCCTCGATGGTTTGAAATCCTTCAAGGTACTATCACCACCCTGGCTCAAGATCTCCAATTCTAGTTTCGCTCCTGAAAGAGTGCGGTCACCCCCTTTTTATTTTATAGCTGGCCGACTTCAACCCTGCCAATAATATGGGCGAAACAACTGACAAGTCTGTGCCTTTGGAGATGCCCTGCGATCCATCATCGCTTTGTCCTAGGTCATCAACATTCTCCATTCTTCTCATTTTCACTAAATTGGCAGTTCTCGCAGGAGACTCGGGATTCACATTCACTTTTCCTGCTATCCTTCCCATAACTTTGCTGCCCAACTTGAATTTTATTTCATGTATCCTTTCTATCACCATCTTGGAGCGCATTGTTCGTTTCCTCGTCCTGTACAGATACACAATCTCGTAACTGTTTTCCTGGTAAGCAGGCCTGATGGGAGAATTGGTTTCACTTTCATCAGTCGCTGAGTCAATTAATAACTACTCAATTTCCCTTCACATTCATCCAGCTTTTCCAAGATCTCGTGTATATTCAGTCCCGTTTTCCATATAGATTGGCTCCCGTATGACTGTACTACCAACCAGACTTCTTCCATAAATGCGACTCGATTCAATTTGCATCCGGTTCGAATTTCATGATCGTGATGATGCACTTCCTATTCGTCCTCATGGAGTGTCCTTAAGAAAGGCACTCTCGCCGCACCCTCTATCTTTCGTCTGCGCGGTGAGTTCATCAACATCCTTGCACTCGTGACTGCTGTGACATCGCCAGGAGAGCAGCTCTCCGTCGTTTCCCGGAACACCTCCATGAAAGCTGAGGGAGGTTCTAGTGTAGAAGCCCTTTCTTCCGCTGTCTCTGTCGTGTCAGCTAATGTATCTGTCTGTTCCAGCTCATCTAAGAAGCCCAAGTCCAGACTCGACACCTTCCTTTCCCACCGACTCTTTATCCTCATCTTTTTTCGCCGACAGATCGTGATCCATCGGTTCTTTCTCTTCATCTTCTCCTTCAGGCCCTTTGTCCTTTTTCGGTTGGGATACTGAAGGTTCTCGCTGATTCTTTTCCGTTTCTTCTTCAGGGAGTTTCGGTATCAACAAAACCTCGGTTGACACATCTTGCATCTGCTGATGGGTAATCACAACTTTTTCACAACCCAAGGGTGCTAGAGCGTCTCCAGTCAACAAACTTCCAATAGTCAGAATTTCTGCTCTGACATGCATGAATACCACTGCAGCCTCTCCCATATTAACTTTTCGTCTCATAGCTAGCGGTGCAACATTCAATGCTGCCCACTCTTCTTCGAACTTCCAAGGCTTGGGTGTGGCAGTGTTATGCATCCTCCATCTGGTGGACCCCTCGACATACGCTAACTATCTATGTTGCAGCACGGCAACATTTCTGTCTGTAAAAAATTGATCCATCGATGTTGAGAATGACGCAATTTTCGCTTCATTAGTCTCAGAAGCTCCCATCTTTGGCGTTTGCACTACAGGCTCTGCTCCGACTAAACTTCTTTTAATCAGGGGGTATTCCCGTGTTTCCTCCGGCAGTCTCCTGAAGCCATTCCAATCTTCCGTCTCTTGTCTCAGTTTCTAATATGCTGTCAACAATTATGGGATCCTGGGCTTTTCCCGGTGGGTCTTGTCATGATGTCTCAGGTTCCACAACATGGGGTAGACTTCCACGCATCCTCTTTTTACTTCACCCATTCGGTCGCGGAAGTGATTGTTGAAATTGATGGCAATCAATTGAGGTTCAGCAATTTTGCCGAACAGCACATCTTCCCGCAAGTTTTCGGAGCGCAGCAGTTCAGAGTGCTCCCATCGATTAAAGAAATGAGATTCAGGTGCAGTCAGGGGAACCCAAACGTCACTGCCGGTCCTTATATGACGGTCTCAATTTCACTGACCCCCCTTATCAGTACCAGAGGATCGATCCTCATGGCCAGGCACAAACCAGTTAGCAGTGGTATGCCACATGCATGACGTCGCACGTCCTTCTCTCTCTCTGAATCGTCTCATCTTTACCGGCGCCGAAGCGATTCTGCTGCAGAGGGAAATGTATCAATGTGTGTCTTAAGTCCAAGAGGCAGTCGCTCTCTGGAGATCAAATTTTGTGAGGCACTCCCTCATTTTCCCACGGTATCTCGTCAGGGTAACGAACTCTCCTAACTTGCCGTAGGTCATCACAATCATCGAGATTTTGTATAGCCACTGTGAGTAACACTGCATGTTTCTTTTGGAAGTTTTCAGCTCCAAAGGACACAAATAACGCCAAAATCACTACTATGGACAATTTGCTTCTTGCCCCGACAAATTCCATGATCATGTAAAGGGACAATTCAGGGTATAGTTTAGTCAGGAACGACGCGGTCCAACCTGTTTTCATTCCTTCTAACATACTATCGGTCCTGACTTGATCACTTGACCATCCCTTTCTTGTACATTTTCCGTCCAGAACGCCTCCAATGTCTTTCTATTCATCCTGTCCATGAACTCAGTAGCCTTGTCCCCTCTCCTTATCTCAGTAGCGTTCCCCCCTCTACCGTTTTGTCCTAGTCATTATTACTGATTTTCAAAACTGCCCTAAATAAAAGTTTTTTTTCAACCTATTGGAAAATAAATGAAAAGATTCCAATATTTAAGGACGAGAACAGATCAATTAATGAACAGTACAGACCCAGAAGTCTTTTTTGCAGCATATCAAAAATCGGGAAAAATTAACGATGAGCTGTATGACATTTTTAAAAAGCAACTAGACCAATCGCAACATAAATTGAGAAGACATCGGTCAGTTGTTACTCAACTACTTTTGTTTTTAGACCTTCTGTACAAAAAATACGATGAAAAGGAAAACGAATTTTTTGTGTTATACCAAGACTTCAAAAGGCTGTTGATAGTTTTCCACACGCTTTACGCTTTGCTGCTCCAAAAAATTGAAAGAAGAGACATTGGAGGCAATTTTTCCAAAATAATTGCTAGTTACTTATCTCACCCCCAACAGTATGTTGAAGTAATTGACTGCATTTCTGAAACAGTACTTTTCACTATTGGCGTAACCTAAGGTTTCTTACTCAGCCCGCTATTTTTCATTAAATAGGTGAACAGCTTTTCCGCTTATCGAAAAAATGACAAAATATGAAGCGTTCGCTTATGCGGATGATTTGAAACTTGTAATTTTGAAGCCAGAAAAGATACAGAAAGATCTGCAGAAAGTAGAAAATTGTTGTAATGCTAATAAAATGAAATTAAATGATAGCAAAATATATATCTTACCAATAAAACATAAACAAAATCGTAATGCATGATTTCATTTGAATTCAAAACAGCTTTCTGAAACAACCGAAGAAAAGGACCTTGGATTAATCATGGCCAGCAAATTATCATGGATACCAAACGTCGATAATAGGTGTAATAAAGCTTGGAAAGATTTCTACTTCCGTAAAAGAAACACTTCCTCTCTTGCTGTTAGAAAGACTTAACTCAATGCGTACTTAAGATATGTAATACCTGTAATAAATAAGGCATCACCAGCTTGTTTCGCGAAAAAAAATTGACGGTAAAGAAGTAGAACGTGTTCAAAGGAAAGCAACCATCTGGATAATGGGCAAATAGGATAAGAGCTGTAAAAAAAGACCAACTGAACTGAGACTGCTTCCATTATTGTATTTCTTTGAACCACTTGATCTTTTATTGCTAGTATCAATGTTGAAAGGCAGTTACAACATCAAACTACCGATAAAGACGAATACGAAACCCAATGACGATCTTTTATTTAAATGACATAAAGGCCTAACATCAATAACAAAAACTCAAACAAATAATACTGATGAGTGTTTTTGGAAAAGAACGAGTCAATTATTGAACATAAAAACAAAAAAAAAGGGGAATATCGACCTCGAAACAATTGACAAACCCTACCTAACAAATTTGCACTAGAATTACTTCTACAAAGATTACTCTAGATTACTCTGAAAACCACTTTTTTTCCTAGGCTTTAATAAGCAATTATGGACATTGCAA
The DNA here is from genome assembly GCF_963678635.1 of Symsagittifera roscoffensis. Classification (NCBI taxonomy): domain Eukaryota; kingdom Metazoa; phylum Xenacoelomorpha; order Acoela; family Convolutidae; genus Symsagittifera; species Symsagittifera roscoffensis. Next base: position 9,905,460 of record NC_087063.1, on the reverse strand, counting down.
CCTGGTGCTGAAATTCAGCTCAGCCGACAAGTGATAGGTGCAAACCCTTGTGTAAAACACAGAAGTCTAATTTCTATCTCTCTCTCCCTCTATCCCTCTCTACAGACCACAAAACTGTAACTGACTTTTATGTTTTTTTTCTTGGTTTCTATCCATCTCAAATCTGAGTTTTGTTTTCAAAGAAAAGATTGGTTATAAAAAACTCCTTCACTCCGCGGCTACGCTCAAAGTTTTAACACATCAACTTTTTGGGCGCTCGGAATATGTCCAGTTTTTGATTTTCTGACCGTTTTTCTTTTTTTTTAAAATTTTTCTCGAAAACTAACCTCACAAACCTGAGATTGTGAATCCATTGGAGATAATCTGTAGTCCCTGTTCTAGCGGTTCTTCACAATTTTTTTTCACTAAGAAAATTGGTCCTCGGAGAATCATTTTTTCCTAAAATTGTGGCTGCTCAAAAAATTTCGGCGTTGTTTTTGTGCTTCGTCTTATCCAATTGAAGTTTTATAGTTTTACAGGTCTTGCTTGGCACAATTTCTTTTTGCCTAGATTTTTTTTTCTCAAAGACTGATATCTATTCAAAATTAATCTAACAAATCTGAGAAGTAAACTAGAAACTATGAGGAAACGTTTTCAAATAAAAGAGCTGTTAGGAAAAGCTCACCGCATCAGCGGTTACGCCAAACTTTTTAATAAGTAAAGTTATGTCCCTCGGAATAGTGAAATTTTTGATTTTCTGACGTTTTTTTAAAAATCGTTTAAAATTTTTGCAAAAACTATAGTCCCAAACCAGAGATTGCTTACTCATTGGGGATTACAGGTAGTGAAGATCTTCTCTGCACTAGCAGCCATTCACATTTTTTGCACAAAAAATTATGATCCTCAGAAAATCAATTTTTTGATCCGTGCTTGGCCTGTTTGCCCAGAACTTTTGTCTGATAAAACAAAACTTTTCAAAGTGTACGGGATTGCATATTTTACTTTTGTTGAACTTCATTGAGAAAATTCAGCGCTTTTTGCAAAAAAAAAACTAGTTTTTTCTTCAAAATTCTTCTACCAATTATCAAAAAAAATTTCACCAAAAACAGCTAATTTTTTTAGTTTTAGCCCATGCGAATCCGTTCCTTTTTTGTTTTACCCTTTTGTCTACGTCTTCGAAAAAGTCTGTGGGGTGCATTGACAATTATTTCTTTAGTATTTTTTCGTTCTCTCGAAAACTAATGTAACAACGTAACAACGTAACAGCAACAACAACATCAAAAACAACAACAACAACAACAACAACAACAACAACAACAACAACAACAACAACAACAACAACAACAACAACAACAACAATAACAACAACAACAACAACCACAACAACAACAACAAAAGACTTCAATTATACTGTTAGGGAATAAATCAACAATGAATATAGTTATTTAGCTTATTTATTCACTTGTTTTTGAACCACGTGCTAGCATCATCGGAATATTTGTTTCGGGTTTGTTGGAGGAAAAATGCTTCAGTTTAGTTTCGAATGAAAAACAATTTAAGAAGACATCCAAGTCCGACTTCACTGATCTGTTTTTGTATGAAATGACGACGCGGACAAAATATGATCTTTCTGATGAATTTTTGCAATAACTTAATGTGTAGACTAATTTTACCTTGTTCTCAGATCGCAAACCAGATATTGTCGGGAGGGACAGACAGACATGTTTAAATATCAACCTGTTGAGAAAACATAAATCATAATAAAGGAAGAGATAAACAAATGGAATAAGACGCAGTTTTACAAGGTTTTCTTGGTATGTTGTGCCATGCCTATCGATGATCCATTTTAGCGCCTTTTTCTGGAGTTACCCGGTTCTTCTGATGTATTTTTTATCCGAAGGCCACACTTGTGACGCGTATGTGATAACGGACAGCACGCAGGCTTGATAAAGACCTAACTTTGTAAAAACAGGACATGGAATGGAATGCTCCGCTCGATCATGAAGAATGCCCTCTACGCTTTCTTAATATTGTTATCAACATGTAAGTTGGAGTTTAAGGATTTTCCTATGAACACGCCCAAGTATCTTATATAATCTGTTTCTGTGATAGGTTCAGAATTCAGTGTTAGGTAATGTGGCGATGTTGGGTTGCTAGAAAACCTTATCACCTGACGTTTTGCGGTATTGAAATTCATGAGGTTTTGACCTGCCCAACTTTTGAAAATGGTTACATCAGCTTGAGGGTGGCAATTCAGTCGCAACGAGGTACACAAAAGTTTACTATCGTCTGCAAACAAAAAGTAATCACTCAAAACTATATCATGAGTAACATCGTTTATATAAATGGCTAACAATAAAGTTCCCAGAATACTGCCCTGTGATACGCCGCTGGTGACTAACATGATACTTGAGACTTTATCATTGATTTTAAGGCACTGGGTTGTATCATCTAAGTAAGATGTAAGTAATTTGATGAAAAATGGGCAAAAATTGATTGCAGGTAAATTTTTTTAAAGGAAATATCGATTACTATGAAAAATCAAAGTACACATGCAGCGTCCTGATTTCTGTCTTTTACACCTTAAAGCTGGTCACAGAATGCAAGTAACAGGGTAATCGTAGACTTTCTGCGGCGAAAAACGTGTTGACAGTCTACAAGCTTGTGTCTGATTTTGAAATAAATGTGATTAAACAGATTTATTTCCAGAATCAATGATAAACGTGATAATATACTGACAGGTCTATAATTAACAACTGAGCTAACAGATTCTGACTTCTGAATAGGAGAGACCAAAAGAAATTGCCATAGTTTAGGCCATTTGCATGACGTCAAACCGGTCATAAGAAGCAAGTAAACGAAAGGTGCTAAATACTTGGAGCCACAGTGAAGAGCTTTGCTGGAATATCATCAGAAGTTTGTGAACTGGTATCTGGTACCTGTGATTGAGCTAATTCGACGTCCTCAACAGAAAAGCTCCAGTCTACAAGGACAATATCTGGTTCTTGAACACAAAAAGGGTAGTCGAAACGTTCTTTTTGCTGGTAAATAGAACAAAAGTAATGGTTGAATAGTTCAGCTTTCGGTGCATCAGAATTAGCCGTTTTAGCACTTCATGATAATATGGACGGAACATGTTTGGAGCCGCTTATATATTTCAGGAGCTTTAACGCCTCAGTAGTTGTCGAAAATTTTGTTCTGGATGTAGATAGTAATTTGGCCAGCTCAATTGACTTTTGAGCGTCAGCTTGCTTGTGTAAATTGCTTGTATAAAAGGTTGAATTGGAATCCGAATTTGCTCGCCGCTTGGGGGATTTAATTTGTTAAGACAATGTATTGTATGTGATGAGTAGTAAAACGGATAAAAAGATCTTTTTAGACGTTTTCTTGTCGACATAGAAGTAATGGCCATACTCACACCCGCATAACAGTAATCATAGAAGTACAATGCATCTGATGTATGGGCCAGTGCGGACAATTGCTGCATCGAAGGTAATGAATAGTAGAATAATGGAATGTTCGCTATAGAAATTTTGTTTTTGCCACATGACCATCATTATTCTAGACCATTGGGTCATCGAGTGTAATATGTACTGGAAATGGTCAGAAAGTAGGACCCTGTAGTCAATTCAACGCTGTAAAAGTAGTCGTTGGTGACAAAGCATAAATCGAACTTATTATCGTGTTTTTGCGTAGAGGAACTCACAAAGTGAAATAAAAAAATTCTCAGTTGTCATTGACAGGAGAATGGTTTCATCTGCATTCGGAGAGACTCTGGAAATCCAGTTTACATGCGGAATACTGAAGTCACCAGTAATACAAAAATCGTAATTTTCCATAGTGCTGTGACTTTCAATAAAAATTTTTAGAAGTGATAGATACATCTGGACACAATTAACTAGAAGGTCTATGTGAGGTCGATACCGACTACCAATTGGAAAAAATTATATCAACACCACAAAAAGAATGAAAGAATCAAGATGGACAAGACACCCCGTAGCGAAATCAAAGTCCAAAATCGTGACATCAGTAAAAGTAGCTACTTTAAACAAGGTATAACTGGTAACAATAAGTTGGCCCCCATGTTGACCCTGGTAGAAGTCTGGCCGACAGATCACCACAAAAGAGCCACCTGAGAATAAAGTAGAATCTTCAACCGTCTCCTCTAGCCAAGTTTCAGTAACACATATTAAATCAGGAGTAGTCAGAGAGACATAGTCAAGAACATTCAGTATTCGAGTAAGGGTGATCATACTTTGTGCATTAACAGAGACCATTCTAAAATGATTTAGTCACAATAAAAGTACTTCATGATCAATTTTGATCAGCCTGTGCCGTTCTTGGTTAACAAGTCTTTTCTATTAGCTACCAGGGGTATCAACTCTCGCCTCTTGATCAAATTTTTGTTTTCAGTTGCTTGTTCAGTTGATGATAGGGAATTCGAGATAAAGAATGGCATGGTGTTTAGTCTTTGAGCTTTGGAGCTTTGGCGAAGACCTTGCGGACCGTCCATATGCTATTTCGTAGCTGCGGACAGGCCTTGCGGACAGCCCAAATGTTATAGAGAATCGTACAAGAACTGTTCTTGGTCGCGTGTTTGTAGCTTTTTTTCCGAGACGACTGATGTTATCTATTTGGTCTGTTGGTTCTCCCAAGTATTCATTAATTTTTTGACTTCAGACAAGTCATGTTCAATTCGGGTAGCAGAGTTAGCCGAGTTGCTTTCGTTGATTTCATTTATTCGTATTTCTTTAGTTGTTCTCTAGTGGTCCAATGAACGATTTTCATTCTGAGGGCAAATGTCAGCTGCTTCACTAGATGGTTGAGTAACAGGTACATCTATACTGGTTTTAATGGTTTCTTTCACACATTGTCTAAGTACAGCCTTCAAACTTTCTAAATCGGTGGAATATGAGACTTTTGATCGTGCAGGTTCCATACACTTCGCGCATAGATAGAATAAGTTGTCAATGGGAGAGATAATGTCAAACACGTTATCAGGAATGGTTGAGCAAGAAGCATGAAGCCAGCAAGCACAGTTTTCGCACTTGATCCACTTTCCAGATTGGTCATTTGATTTTCCTGTACACTTGCGCAGTCATCTCCGTTGGTACTGGAGTAAGTGGAGCCACCACGGCGGCCTCTCGAACTCGACATAGTCTTCTGAAACTGTTGAATAAGTTTATCACCACAATTAGGCTGAAATTTTGGTTTCCATGAAAAAATGGATTTAGAAATCTCCCAATTGTGACATTCGACCAGAATGGACAAAAATGCCATTTCGAATTCATAGCAGCTAACCTGAAAGATTAACGGTTTTAGCAGATTAGCGACGTTATTTGAACGATTAGACAAACTGTGAAGGTATTTAAAAATTCGAATGATGATGTCACATTTCTGAGAAATTCTGAAACGGCCATTCTGTAGAAAAAACAGAAAAAAAAGACAACAACAATAGTTGCCCTAGAAATAACAACGAAAGAAATAGCGAATCGGAAAACAGAGAATTCAGATTATCAGAGACCGCTCCGAGTTGTAACGATTGTGTCGCTACAACCGTTACAGAGCCATTCCCGCAAACGGTGAAGGGTGTTGAGACAGCGTGTGTCCGGCCTTCTGGAAAGGAAATAAGGACATTATTTCCCCGGATTCAGGAATCCGGAGGGGTCTCGGGCGGAGAACTCAAAATATTTTACATAAAAATTTAGCTTCCTGGTTATGTCCTGAATTGAATTTAATGAACATCAAGATTCATTGTCGGATAATGAGAAGCTAGGAGTTGAGGGAAGGAGTTGATCCATCTTCGATGGAGATGATGATTATTATCTACTGAACAAAAACAATAGTAATATAATAAATAGTAGTAGGCCTGTTTTTAGGAGTGACCTTATGGTCTGGGGATACTGAGAACCAGCCATGAGCTCACTATCCTTGCATATAATTAAAATAATTTGAGTGTTTTGACCGAAGCCGAAGGCAGTAACGTTTTTGTCGACCCGATGTTAGAAAGACCACCAAAAGAACTGGCTTTGGTAGAGACTGTGAAAAGCATGTAGAGCTTTGTTTGGACGCTGGCCAGTCGTTTTATAGCTTAACTTTATTTTCCGTCGATATGTACTTCCGGGCGAATGTTACAAATCCTAAGCGACTACGTCTAAGTTTTTGTACACAAAAAGTTATGATTCTCATTAGTCAAATTTTTGATTATCTGAACGTTTTTGATAATTTTTCTCAATTTTCTCAAAAAAATAGATTTCCCAGCCTTAGGTTGTGGATTCAAATGAGATGATAACGGGTAGTGGGAAGCCGCACTTTCTTAACAACTACTCATATTTTCTTTACAAAAACCGTGTTGTTCTCGCATCATCAAAGTTGTTAGTTTTGATTTCTTAAATTTCAAGAACTAGTTCAATTAATACACTCCGGTATTTGAGATTTTGGGTTCAATCTAAAGAATGATATGTGAAAACTTCCTTTGCAAACGCGATTTTGCCCAACTTTTTCGGACATGAAATGTTATGGACCTCGGAAAACTCAAAAATTTAGTTTTTTGATCAAATTCTTATTTTTTAAATATTTTTCTCGGCACATAATCTGCTATACTTGGGTTTTGGGCTCAACCAAATTACAAGTTAATGAACCTTTTCTGTATAATCAGCTCCTCCCAAATTTTTTAAACAAAAATCTGTTGGTCTCGGAAGTTAGAAATTTCCGAACTGTTGGCCATTTTTTGGTTTTTATCAAAAACTATCCTGCCAATTCTGTTATTATAAGTTTCATCGACACAACAGGTTGTTGCAATTTTAAGTTGATAGTTTGCTATGAACAATTTTTTCAGAAAAAAATTTGTGGTCTTCAAACAAGTAAAATTTTTGAAATTTGGTGTTTTTTTGGATTTTTTTTACTCTGCTCGAAAAACAGGGACAATTGCCAGATTGAGTTTTCATTATAATGAATATGTAATGAATATTGTCCCAGTAGTCGATCCTGTGGTTGTCAATGTAATCATTAACTTCTTGCAAAATAGATCCCATTATACTTCTCTCAATGGCTTGGATTCAACTGTTTTTTATACTAGTCAGGGTGTCCCTCAGGGCACTGTCCTTGGTCCGCCTCTTTACAATGGCTCTGCCCATGATATTGATGTTTCAAATTTTCCCACCACGTTATCAATTTATGCTGACGACAACAATCCTCTTGTAGCTAGCTGCAATATCGCTGACAATGCTCGGGAAGTTATTAGTTCGCTCTGTCACCAATTCGACGCAAGAAACTTGTTTCTCAATGTTCAGAAATCTTCCAAGGAAATGCGTATCATTTTCAACCATAGTGGCAGATTTGCCATACATATGGTTGAGGGCATTGAGGTTCTTGATGACCTCAAAGTGCTGGGGCTTACGATTGATTCCAAATTTAGTTTTTCTAATCATATTGACAAAGCTGTTGAACAATCGAATGTCGAATTCCATACTTTTTTTCAATCTGGCGCCTTGGTAAAACGGTTATTCGAAGGACGAACTTGCTATTTTGTATCATGTTTTTATTCTCTCAAAGCTTTACTATGGCATTAATGTTTGGGGTGGTTCAAATGTTAAAGATCTAAAGATCTAGAGAAGATAAATTTATCTCAAAGACGTGCAATAAGGCTCGGCGTTACTGATACTTATGAACCAATATCTGCAACTATTAGAAGAGCTGACCAAAAGCTCTACCATGCAATCCTCCAAACAGGTTCTGATCATCTATTGTTTGATTTAGTTCCGTCACGTTCTACCTACTCAGCAAACAACCTGCGCTGTCGTGATCCACCTATTGCTCGCTGTAAGATGGAGAGACAAATGAAAATTTTTCCTAATCGCCTGTTGCGCAGACTTCATGACATATAGTTTAATTTGTTATATCTTATTACGATTTATAGATGTCATTCTTTAACTAATTTAAGTATCTATCTATCTATCTATCTATCTATCTATTCTAGAATTCCAATTTTGGGAAGTTTCTCTATAAAACCAGCAACGACCTGCTTTTAGCAGAATATGTTATGGAAATAATTACAACTGAAGTTTTGGAAATAAAAAAGAATTAAAAAAATTAATGAAAATTCATTTTTAACTACTGGGTGGGTACTTGAAACTTTTTTTTAAAGTGCTTTTTAAAATCCGTTTTTTTTCGAGTCAATTTGTTTTTGATTCTCAGCTTTGTTTTCAGTGGGTATTTTTAGTTTTACAGGTCTTGCTTGGCACAATTTCTTGTCTGTAAATAAGCAAAGACTTTTTTCTGATAAAAACAGATTGTTTCAAAGTGCATGCGGTTAATTTTTTTGTGGCATTCGACCAGAATGGACGAAAATGCAGATTCGGCAATTTCGAATTATTAAGCAGCTAACCTTCCGAATTAGCAGTTTTGAAGGATTAGCAGTGTTATTGGAACGATTAGTCAAACTGTGAAGGCTCGAATAATCTGGTATTTCAAAATTTTAAAATTTCGAAGTATGACGTCATATACCTGAGAAACGTCAGAATCGGCCATTTTGGAAGAAAACCAGAAAAAATCAGAACAACAATAGTTGCGATTTCGATAACTACGAGAATTGTGACAGAAAAACAACAAGAATTGCAGAGTCAGCAGAGACCGTTCCGAGTTGCAACGATTGTGCCGCTACAATCGTTGCAAGGCCGTTCACAACAACGGTGAAGGGTGGAAAAGCAGCCTTCCGGAAAGAAGACAAGGTTGTTATCTACCAGGATTCAAGAACACGGAGGGGTTTCGGGAGTTGGACTTATATCATTTTATACAATCTTTAAGCTTCCCGGTTATGTTTTGAATTGAATTTATTTAACATCTGAATTCATTTTGCGACGATGAGAAGCTAGGAGTTAGGGGAAGGGGTTGATCCATCTTCGACGGAGATGATGATTTTTGTCTCCTGAACAAAAAAAATAGTAATGTAATAAGTAGTAGTAGCCCTGTTTTTAGAAGTGACCTCGTGGTCTAGGGATACTGATACCCAGCCATGAGCTCACTAATTTTGCATGTAATTAAGTTGATTTGAGTGTTTTGGCCGAAGCCGAAAGCAGTAACGTTTTTGTCGACTCGATGTTGGAAAGACCACCAAAAGAACTGGCTTCGGTAGAGACGGTGAAAAGCATGTAGAGCTCTGTTTAGACGTTGGCCAGTCGTCTTAGAACCTAGCTTTGTTTTCCGTCGATATGTACTTCCGGGCGAATGTTACATAGATGTTTTTATGGCGCTCCTGGGTGTTATTCTTTCTTAACATCATGCCCGGCAGAACCGTTGACGAGCAATACGCGCCGAGCGGATGCTCATAAAAACGCCCTTAATAGGCCCTAACCGCCGGTGAGAAGGGGTAGTTTGGAAAGCGGAAGCCTTCCGGATTCACGTGAATAGCTTTTTAATCTAGTTAAGACCAAAAATTCACGAACCAGGAAGGTTGGGGGGATTCGCGGTCCCGTCATCTCCTGAGTGGTCCGTGACCAAAAACACTTAAAGATATATATAAAACCAAACAAAAAGTAGTATAGTACCCAAGAAAAACAAAAAACATAAAAATTAACCAAAAAAACCAAAAACAGTAAAAAAGTAAAAAATCAGTAGAAATCATCCCCCCAGACAAGATGTGATCCGACCCTCCCGTTTGTTGTTGATAGATATATTGTTGTTACAGGCATTAAATTCATCAGGATTGTTACGATCATTTTTGTAGCCCGTTTGTGAGGCTTGTACTGTAGGGTTGTTTGAGTATTTAAGCACGTATTTAAGCACGACTAATTTGCGCTCAATCCGGGAGAGTCTGCTGATTTGCGCTCAATCCGGAGGGGTCTTGGGAGAAGACTGATCCGACAAGCAGTACAAGGAGCAACAAGGAGGGGCTCAATGACAACGACAGTCGACTGTTGGGTATCGTTAACAAGTTTTGTATCCCTTTTGGTACAAAAAGTAAGATAGTAATCTGTGGGGGCTCGACAGTGCTGCACTGTAGTGACCCTTCACCGAACTGCAAAAATCCGAGTTAAGCACCCTAATTCGGATATTGAACAAACACGGAGGTGTATAGTATTACTAATATTGTTACTTATATAGTCTATATTAATTCTCCTATATCGTTTTTCAGTGAAAAACACAGTAAGCGGACCGGTTTTCAGGGTCGAAATAGCGATATTTTGATTCACCCACAAATCGCGATTTTTGAAAGATAGATATTTTTTGAAACAGAAAAAAGCGCTGAATTAGTGAGTTACAAAACAGCTTTCTGAAACAACCGAAGAAAAGGACCTTGGATTATTCATGGCCAGCAAGTTATCATGGATACCAAACGTCGATAATAGGTGTAATAAAGCTTGGAAAGATTTCTACTTCCGTAAAAGAAACACTTCCTCTCTTGCTGTTAGAAAGACTTAACTCAATGTTTTTTCTTCAAAATTCGTCTACCAATTTTCAAAAAAAAATTTCACCAAAAACAGCTAATTTTTTTAGTTTTAGCCCATGCGAATCCGTTCTCTTTTTGTTTTACCCTTTTGTCTACGTCTTCGAAAAAGTCTGTGGGGTGCATTGACAATTATTTCTTTAGTATTTTTTCGTTCTCTCGAAAACTAACGTAACAACGTAACAACGTAACAGCAACAACGACATCAAAAACAACAACAACAACAACAACAACAACAACAACAACAACAACAACAACAACAACAACAACAACAACAACCACAACAACAACAACAACAACAACAACAACAAAAGACTTCAATTATACTGTTAGGGAATAAATCAACAATGAATTTAGTTATTTAGCTTATTTATTCACTTGTTTTTGAACCATGTGCTAGCATCATCGGAATATTTGTTTCGGGTTTGTTGGCGGAAAAATGCTTCAGTTTAGTTTCGAATGAAAAACAATTTAAGAAGACATCCAAATCCGACTTCACTGATCTGTTTTTGTATGAAATGACGACGCGGACAAAATATGATCTTGCTGATGAATTTTTGCAATAACTTAATGTGTAGACTAATTTTACCTTGTTCTGAGATCGCAAACCAGATATTGTCGGGAGGGACAGACAGACATGTTTAAATATCAACCTGTTGAGAAAACATAAATCACAATAAAGGAAGAGATAAACAAATGGAATAAGACGCAGTTTTACAAGGTTTTCTTGGTATGTTGTGCCATGCCTATCGATGATCCATTTTAGCGCCTTTTTCTGGAGTTGCCCGGTTCTTCTGATGTATTTTTTATCCGAAGGCCACACTTGTGACGCGTATGTGATAACGGACAGCACGCAGGCTTGATAAAGACCTAACTTTGTAAAAACAGGACATGGAATGGAATGCTCCGCTCGATCATGAAGAATGCCCTCTACGCTTTCTTAATATTGTTATCAACATGTAAGTTGGAGTTTAAGGATTTTCCTATGAACACGCCCAAATATCTTATATAATCTGTTTCTGTGATAGGTTCAGAATTCAGTGTTAGGTAAAATGGCGATGTTGGATTGCTAGAAAACCTTATCACCTGACGTTTTGCGGTGTTGAAATTCATGAGGTTTTGACCTGCCCAACTTTTGAAAATAGTTACATCAGCTTGAAGGTGGCAATTCAGTCGCAATGAGGTACACAAAAATTTACTATCGTCTGCAAACAAAAAGTAATCACTCAAAACTATATCATGAGTAACATCGTTTATATAAATGGCTAACAATAAAGGTCCCAGAATACTGCCCTGTGGTACGCCGCTGGTGACTAACATGATACTTGAGAATTTATCATTGATTTTTGAATTACTGGGCTGTATCATCTAAGTAAGATGTAAGTAATTTGATGAAAAATGGGCAAAAATTGATTGCAGGTAACTTTTTTTAAGGAAATATCGATTACTATGAAAAATCAAAGTACACATGCAGCGTCCTGATTTCTGTCTTTTACACCTTAAAGCTGGTCACAGAATGCAAGTAACAGGGTAATCGTAGACTTTCTGCGGCGAAAAACGTGTTGACAGTCTACAAGCTTGTGTCTGATTTTGAAATAAATGTGGTTAAACAGATTAATCTCCAGAATCAATCATAAACGTGATAATATACTGACAGGTCTATAATTAACAACTGAGCTAACAGATTCTGACTTCTGAATAGGAGAGACCAAAGGAAATTGCCATAGTTTAGGCCATTCGCAAAAGAAGCAAGTAAACGAAAGGCCACAGTGAAGAGCTTTGCTGGAATATCATCAGAAGTTTGTGAACTGGTATCTGGTACCTGTGATTGAGCTAATTCGACGTCCTCAACAGAAAAGCTCCCGTCTACAAGGACAATATCTGGTTCTTGAACACAAAAAGGGTAGTCGAAACGTTCTTTTTGCTGGTAAATAGAGCAAAAGTAATGGTTGAATAGTTCAGCTTTCGGTGCATCAGAATTAGCCGTTTTAGCACTTCATGATAATATGGACGGAAAATGTTTGGAGCCGCTTATATATTTCAGGAGCTTTAACGCCTCAGTAGTTGTCGAAAATTTTGTTCTGAATGTAGATAGTAATTTGGCTAGCTCAATTGACTTTTGAGCGTCAGCTTGCTTGTGTAAATTGCTTGTATAAAAGGTTGAATTGGAATCCGAATTTGCTCGCCGCTTGGGGGATTTAATTTTTTAAGACAATGTATTGTATGTGATGAGTAGTAAAACGGATAAAAAGATCTTTTTAGACGTTTTCTTGTCGACATAGAAGTAATGGCCATACTCACACCCGCATAACAGTAATCAGAGAAGTACAATGCATCTGATGTATGGGCCAGTGCGGACAATTGCTGTATCGAAGGTAATGAAAAGTAGAATAATGGAATGTTCGCTATAGAAATTTTGTTTTTGCCATATGACCATCATTATTCTAGACCATTGGGTTATCGAGTGTAATATGTACTGGAAATGGTCAGAAAGTAGGACCGTGTAGTCAATTCAACGCTGTAAAAGTAGTCGTTGGTGACAAAGCATAAATCGAACTTATTATCGTGTTTTTGTGTAGAGGAACTCACAAAGTGAAATAAAAAATTCTCAGTTGTCATTGACAGGAGACTGGTTTCATCTGCATTCGGAGAGACTCTGGAAATCCAGTTTACATGCGGAATACTGAAGTCACCAGTAATACAAAAATCGTAATTTTCCATGGTGCTGTGACTTTCAATAAAAATTTTTAGAAGTGATAGATACATCTGGACACAATTAACTAGAAGCTCTATGTGAGGTCGATACCGACTACCAATTGGAAAAAATTAAATCAACACCACAAAAAGAATGAAAGAATCAAGATGGACAAGACACCCCGTAGCGAAATCAAAGTCCAAAATCGTGACATCAGTAAAAGTAGCTACTTTAAACAAGGTATAACTGGTAACAATAAGTTGGCCCCCATGTTGACCCTGGTAGAAGTCTGGCCGACAGATCACCACAAAAGAGCCACCTGAGAATAAAGTAGAATCTTCAACCGTCTCCTCTAGCCAAGTTTCAGTAACACATATTAAATCAGGAGTAGTCAGAGAGACATAGTCAAGAACATTCAGTATTCGAGTAAGGGTGATCATACTTTGTGCATTAACAGAGACCATTCTAAAATGATTTAGTCACAATAAAAGTACTTCATGATCAATTTTGATCAGCTTGTGCCGTTCTTGGTTAACAAGTCTTTTCTATTAGCTACCAGCGGTATCAAATCTCGCCTCTTGATCAAATTTTTGTTTTCAGTTGCTTGTTCAGTTGATGATAGGGAATTCGAGATAAAGAATGGCATGGTGTTTAGTCTTTGAGCTTTGGAGCTTTGGCCAAGACCTTGCGGACCGTCCATATGCTATTTCGTAGCTGCGGACAGGCCTTGCGGACAGCCCAAATGTTATAGAAAATCGTACAAGAACTGTTGTTGGTCGCGTGTTTGTAGCTTTTTTTTCCGAGACGACTGATGTTGTCTATTTGGTCTGTTGGTTCTCCCAAGTATTCATCAATTTTTTGACTTCAGACAAGTCATATTCAATTCGGGTAGCAGAGTTAGCCGAGTTGCTTTCGTTGATTTCACTTATTCGTATTTCTTTAGTTGTTCTCTAGTGGTCCAATGAACGATTTTCATTCTGAGGGCAAATGTCAGCTGCTTCACTAGATGGTTGAGTAACAGGTACATCTATACTGGTTTTAATGGTTTCTTTCACACATTGTCTAAGTACAGCCTTCAAACTTTCTAAATCGGTGAAATATGAAACTTTTGATCGTGCAGGTTCGATATACTTCGCGCATAGATAGAATAAGTAGTCAATGGGAGAGATAATGTCAAATACGTTATCAGGAATGGTTGAGCAAGAAGCATGAAGCCAGCAAGCACAGTTTTCGCACTTGATCCACTTTCCAGATTGGTCATTTGATTTTTCTGTACACTTGCGCAGTCATCTCCGTTGGTACTGGAGTAAGTGGAGCCACCACGGCGGCCCCTCGAACTCGACATAGTCTTCTGAAACTGTTGAATAAGTTTATCACCACAGTTAGGCTGAAATTTTGGTTTCCATGAAAAAATGGATTTAGAAATCTCCCAATTGTGACATTCGACCAGAATGGACAAAAATGCCATGTCGAATTTGGTCTGGGGATACTGAGAACCAGCCATGAGCTCACTATTCTCGCATATAATTAAAATAATTTGAGTGTTTTGACCGAAGCCGAGAGCAGTAACGTTTTTGTCGATCCGATGTTAGAAAGACCACCAAAAGAACTGGCTTTGGTAGAGACGGTGAAAAGCATTTAGAGCTTTGTTTGGACGCTGGCCAGTCGTTTTATAGCTTAACTTTATTTTCCGTCGATATGTACTTCCGGGCGAATGTTACAAATCCTAAGCGACTACGTCTAAGTTTTTGTACACAAAAAGTTATGATTCTCATTAGTCAAATTTTTGATTATCTGAACGTTTTTGATAATTTTTCTCAATTTTCTCAAAAAAAATAGATTTCCCAGCCTTAGATCGGAAGAGCCTATGCAAGACAGGAGGAATATCCAGCCTGGATTTCAATTTATTCAGTGACTTTGAAAACAACGCAGATGCGTTGGAAACGACTGAACCAGCAAACGAAGATACTTCGACACTGGATCCTCCGTCAGATTTTGCGGGAATGAAGCGGAATTTGCCGGAGAGCAGCTCTCCGGGCAATTCTATTGACAATGAACAAAGATTCCTCATGGAATCACCAAGGAGAAGGAGGATAGAAAGCGCTGCCAGAGTACCCTTCTTGGGAACATTACCTGAAGAGTGGGAGGTACATCACCAAGACCATGAGAATAGGACGGGATGCAGATTGGACAGAGTAGCCTTCATGGAGGAAGTCTGGACAGTGGTTCAGAGCTACGGAACCCAATCCATTTTGAAAATAGGTCTCAACCGACCACTGATGCGGGAAGTCCATGACAAACTCGACGAATGTGAAGGGAGATTGAGTGAGTTGTTGATCGACTCAGCCACTGACGAAAGTGAAGCAAACTCTCCTATAAAGATGTCACCGCAAGAGGATAAAGGAGAAGTTGTGTATCTGTCGAGAACTAGGAAAAATACGATGCGATCGAAATTGGTGATTGATAAGATCAATGAGATGAAGATGAAACTAGGCAGCAAAATGATACCGAGGAGAGCGGGAAAGACGAAGGTGGATTCGGAGATATCGATAAAAGCTGTCAACTCAGCGAAAAGGAAACGAGTCGGAGAAGTCATGGATTTGGGACAAGGTGACGATCGATTGCCTGGCACAGACAGAATGTTGACGAATGTAGCAATGGTGCCGCCCATTCTCATGGCAGGGATGAAGACGTTAGAAATGGAGATACTCAGCCAATGTGGAGAAAGTACCATGAAAGACTTTAAACCGTCTCCCATGAACCACGGAAAGGGAAGTGTCGTAAGACAACTGGTCCCAGTGGAATATAACCGACAGACACTGTCGGAGACTGTATCAATAGATGAACCCGCCGGTGGGTACATGGAGATGTTGGAGTACAGAAACTCGGCCAGAGGACACTTAATGGCTCTGGAAGACAACAGTGCCATGGAAGGTTATCTGGAGACAATGATGCAAAGCACCTCCCTTAAGCAGAAAGCATACGGGATTCTAGCGTCGTCTGAGATGCAGGCGGAAACGATCGAGCAGTTGGTGAGCCTTCCATGGTAAGCTACAGTGTTACGTTACTTTGAGGAAGAGATGAGGACTAGACCAAGGATACACGCTCTGATAGCAGTGCCCTACGTGAGGACTGAATTACAGCTGAGGTTCGCCTGGTGCATGATAGTACTGAATCGCGAGGAATATGATTCAGAAGAAAGGAAGAGATCGAAAGAAGAAAGGTCTTCTTGATGACGAGTATGAGGGATCTGATAATCCAGGAGGGAACGGCAGTAGCGTGCGCGAAGCGGAGGGACGCTCTCTGTTGCATCCGATTCATGATAGAGCAAATTTCAGTGCCAGCATCAAATACCTGTGTCAAGATGCTGAAAAAGGGTGATGAACGAGCGAAAGCCTTACTCTTGCTAGCACTGCTGGATATGAATCAGAAGAAGCCGATGAGGGTGAACATGAAAAAACCTGAGGAGCTAGAACCCATGAGGAAAATAGACGAAATCAGGAGATTCTCGAACAAAGAATTGAGGCTCACTAAGGAATCCATGGGAGCACTGCCGAAATCCAATGAATACTGTGGACAAATCAGAAAGAAGTCATACGGTTACGTGTCCGGAGTCATAGGGATGGCGTACAACCCGTTTCGCAGTGAAGACATAAGCGATTGCTTCTTTGATTACGAACAAGCGGTGTTGCTGAGGTTCTGGACGTCGAGAATTGCAACGATTAGGAGCGCTGCTAACCCGCAGACCAAATTGGGACTAGTGCTAGAAGAAAAGGTAGCTGCACCTTCCGTGCCAGAATCCGACAAACGAGTGGAATTTGGATTGGGATTCTCAGGTGAATTACTAAGAACGAGCTTGATGGTAGTGTGGGAACTGATGAGACCATCGTGGTGTCTTAGTCCCAACGCTGATTCGATGCTACTTGCAACGCAAGATGTACAGAGGGAACTAAATGCGGACTGTAACCTGCGTGATCTTAATATCATATACAATGTGATGACAACAGTCTCTAAGAGCAACAGGGAAAGCAAAGTGAAGTTGCCTGGCTGGGAAACGGAAGACGGGGTTAAACTTGGTAGCTGTCTGGCAGAAGTATGTGGACTGGAAGGTCACGTTTGTGGAAGTCTAGATTGCGTGAAAACCCTGGAGAAACAACACAAACAGTTGACAATATTGTTGGGGAACATTGTGGTGAAAGCGAAGACGGAAACGGAATTGATCGCAGATTGCCATGGAGGAACCGAGGTGAATCTAGTGACTGCACTAGGATTCTACAGTATATTTGGTTCATTAGAGTCACTATTGAATCTAGAACAGAAACGTGAGATGGTCACGGCCATCAGTGTAGAAGTGTTCCCGGGAGTTTTGCAAACTGAGCAAAAGCACATAGGAAAATGGAGGGAAGCGATCGAGGCGGAAATGAACATCAGGCACAGTGAAACATATCGCAGACCATCGGGAGCGCGATATTTGGTGGGATCGACATTAGCTCCAATGTGCAAGAGCATATACCCAGTGCATTTCGTAGCTATGGATGTAAAAAGTACGAGAACGATCGTTGATCAAGCCTTCTCAGTGCCAAAGTGTGTGAGATTAGCGAGAATGTCAGAAAGATCTTATGAGTTATTGTGCAAGATGTTCTCAGCAGTTCTAGAGAGAACTAAGGAGGAGTTGGAATCGATACTGGGAAAGAAGTTCATGGGATACTTCAAGCGATTTTGAAAGACAAAAACAGAGAGGATCAACCGTTACGGATTACAAAACAGTAGATGAGAATGATGAAATCCACCGAGTGATAATGGAAGTGGAACCACTACTGGAAGCTTCGAGAAAACGTAACTGGAGGAGCATCATGTTAACGCATGATGAGTTTCCCTGCCATTGCGTGCTGCAAACATGGTGGTATCCCGGGCGTAGTAATCTGGTGTTGATCTGGGACTCTGGAGAGCTGCTCTGCATGGGTTTACCAGACTCATCACGGCCCATAGCAGTAGTGATAGTGGGAGTTATGATGGCGATACGATGGCTGAAAGCTCATGTGAGGGAGAGCAGTAGACAGGAGGCACCAACACGGGAACAATTGCAGAAATTGGATTGTCTAAAAGATTTAGATCTTTTTGAGACAACGTTTAAGATTCTGAACGTTCCGATGGAAGTAAAGAAGATATGGGCAAGGAGACGACTGATGCCATGGTTTAGAGCCAACATGACTGCAGGTTGTATCAGTATGCCATGAAGCATATGTCAAAGCACGGCAGAGTGTACAGTGTGTATCAGCTGGACATTGGGGCAGGAGCTTTCAAGCGAGCTTTCGTGACTCATCGGAATGCAGTGACCACCGCTGTGAAGATAATTTCCAGGACAAGTGAACGTGATGGAATGGAGAAAGAAGAGATGTTGAAGGAAGATTTGGAGAGAAGCGTGACGTTGTGCCTTCACAATAGCTTCTGCAGAAACAGAGAATCTAATGTAGATCCTCTACCTTGTTGTAAACAGAGGGTGGAAGAGCAGAAGTGTTAGTGGACTGCTTCCAACAGCGTCAGAATAGCTAACGATGTTTTGCAAGACACAGAAACTGAAAATGCAGAGCCAATGTCGCAGGAGGAGGAGATGGACCATTGACAAATGGCCGGAAAACAAGATGCAAAAAGAAACGATATTAGAAGAATTTAGAAGTTTTAGAACTTCTAAACGACGAAAAAAGAAGAAACAAAGAAGTGACAAAAGAGAAGAAGTTAAAACTCAGAATTGTTTTTTATGTTTGACGAAAACTCATGTGAGAAACTAAGCAACCAAGTTGTAATTGAAATTTGAAATATTTAGTTGAGTTTTCAGCATTAAAGAATTGGTTGCATTTATAAATTTGCATTTTGATTTTAGTTAGTGGCTTTAGAGACACTTACTATTTATTTAGAAAGGCTGGAGTAAAGAGTATGTTTAAATATTCCAGCCTGCATGACTGTTTTTAATCAACTAGGAAAACTGATCACTTTGTGGAGACATGAAAGGCTTGGGTAATCTCATGAAGAGGGAGATAGTTTCATTGTTCTTTCTAACCACAGAGTTCCTTAATTTGAATATTCAGGACAATAGCAACTAAAATTTCCGTAGGGAAGAAGCATAGTAGGATAATTTTAGCTTGTTGATTGGCAGGACTGTCCTGCAAACTAACACCTTTTAAAACCTAGGAGAAAAAATTTTAAATCAGGGCATTGACGTTGGAAGTCAGAAAAAATGTTTTATCTTAAGTCATATCCTCAAAGTGCAGATTAGTGAATAGAATTAGAAGGCTATAGTAGTGTAGTATGATGCCATTTGTATGCTGCAGTGAGTCGATATGACGCGGATAAAAGTAATATCGTTCATTTTGTAAATTCTGTTCGATGACACTGTACCAATTTTACGAACATTGCGAGACTCAATGCGGACATTGACCAGAATGGACGAAAATGCAGATTCGGCAATTTCGAATTACTAAGCAGCTAACCTTCCGAATTAGCAGTTTTGAAGGATTAGCAGTATTAATGGAACGATTAGTCAAACTGTGAAGGCTGGAATATTCTGGTATTTCAAATTTTTAAAATTTCGAAGTATGACGTCATATTTCTGAGAAACGTCAGAATCGGCCATTTTGGAAGAAAACCAGAAAAAATCAGAACAACAATAGTTGCGATAGCGATAACTACGAGAATTGTGATAGAAAAACAACAACGAATGGCAGAGTCAGCAGAGACCGTTCCGAGTTGCAATGATTGTGCCGCTACAATCGTTGCAAGGCCTTTCACAACAACGGTGAAGGGTGGAAAAGCAGCCTTTTGGAAAGAAGACAAGGTTGTTATTTAACCAGGATTCAAGAATCCGGAGGGGTTTCGGGAATTGGACTTATATCATTTTATACAAACTTTTAGCTTCCCGGTTATGTCTTGATGTAACAGTCGCCTACTTCGGTCACATATGAGGCTTAAGAAGAATAGGCCCTATAACCATTGGCTCAAGAGTCAGGGACACTATCTCTCGTGTTTTTCTACCTCAAAACGGTCGGAGCCAATTCGGTTCGCTTGCGACTTGAGACTAAAAACCCGTTACAGCTTAAAGGCCACTACCAAAATACCCCCCACTCTAGAAAATAAGAACGTCCCTATACTTAGGTCTCAAAATACCCAAAAAATACGAACGCCGTTAAAAACAGGGTCGGAACAATCCGCACAGTTACTTTTTATAAAACAGCGAAACTTTGATCCATTTCAGATGGATCAACCTAAAACTCGCCTTATCTCAACATAACAATCATAAAACACACTCAAGAAAACTAAATTGAGAACTCACATGTCAGTACACTCGGGAATTAGAGGTAACTAAATTAATGAGCAACTCGAGAATTAAGTATGATAACTTGAGGAGTTTATTACTAATTAGTTTTAATAAGGAAAACAAGTTTTGACTCTAGTAATGAAGTTTTGGTCTGAACCATTGGGACACCGCAGCTGTCCACTTTTCCACTTAGGGTTCACTCTAGTTCAGCTCGAATAATCGTGATCTTCTTTCGCAATCGCTTCTTTTCCTATTTCAGGATAAGACGGCTCTACTCGCGTTCTATTTCGTATCTGGAAATTGCGAATAGCAGTTTCCCGCTGCTTTTTTAGGTACTTTCCTGCAATTGTAAATCGGATGTTCTGATCTTATTTTTCTGATATTTTCAGTTGACGCGAGAAAGTTGAGCATGACAGGCTCCATTCGAAATTTTGAAAAATATAATTTCTTCCCGAAATTGCGTGTTTCGTGTTTCTCAAGGTCAAACTTCCAAATATGACCGACTGGCACATACTCCCCGGACTCGATATCGATGTCCTCATCGCGTGTTGCCGCCTGCCAGTTAGTCCCCAGAATACCGAGTGATGCTCAAGATTCAGTGCCAGTGGTCATTTACAGAAGTTTGCAGCAGACTTAAGTTTATCTACATCCCAAAATTCACCACTATATAAAATTGTCACACTATCGCTGAACAGCAATCAAAATTTTGATATACCTGCACCTTAAATCTCCGGTTTTGAAGCTTATGATTAAATTTTTATTTGGTCCAATTCCGTCAGGAAATTGTCATGCAGCATTTTGATTTATATAATAACTATAGCATATTAATAACAATACTTTGTTTCGTTAAAATTTAATTTCCGTGACCTCGGATTTTATCCGAGTTCACACTCGAGCCCCTTCCTTTCCCTCTCAAGACTCGAGAAACCCACATTGAGCTCCCTGCTCACTTCGTATTCCTAGCCTTCGAAGTGCTAGGACCTGATGAATTTGACACCGTGATCTGTCTTAGTAGCGCCTCCTCATCATCAGAACTGATCACAGTTTCTTTCCATGCTCTCAATTGTTCGTAAGATCGCATCCACTCCCTCTGCTCATGCAACCTCGCTGCATGATTCGGTAAACCTTTCATTTTCAATTCCCTGTTCAAGCAAAAGGAATTGTGCAGGCTCAAGCTCAAGTTCTTCGCCAAGTCTTCCTCCAGTATCGACTCTCTGCTTTGGTATGGTCTCTAGACACCCCACCAACTCTCTTCCAACCTGTGGTGATCGCATTTCGATGGGTCAGCAGAGGTCTCTTGAAGGCTTCCGGGCCTATCTCCGCCAGGAACTGTCGATATCCCTTCTGATATTTCTTCATGTGATCCTTCGTCGCCATGTACAACCAAGATGTCAAGGTCGCTCGAAACCACGGAAAGAACCTGATGCGACTCCACACGTGCTTGACGTCCATTGGTATGGCGAATACCTTGCATACAGTCTCAAACAGCTCGAGTCTCCTGTTGTAGTCTATAGCGTGTATCGAATCCGCCGTGGGTGTCTTCGACTCCCTGTACTTCGTCACATTTTCTTCGATCCATCGTAACGCCAACATCGTGCTTACTACCAAGATGGTCACCTTCTGCTGATGTTCGGGTAACCCGATCGACCGTATTTCTTCTACATCCCACACTAAGCAAAGGTTTGTATGCTCTGGGTACCACACTGGCTGTGCCAAGCAGTGGCATGGGCACTCCCCATGAGCAATTTCTATGCTTCGGAGATTGCGTTCTCCCGGGGCTTCCAGCAGAGGCTCCAGTTCCATCATCTTCTCGTGCACCACATCATCTTCCTCCGGCATTGGGACACTACCCATCGGCGTTCCGATGGCATTCTGTCTCTCAAAATCGCTCCTGTTCTTGTCTCCCAAGCTCAACAGTTCTTCTCCCCAGATTTCACTCAAGTCATCTCTTTGTGCCTTCGGCACCGTTCCCAGGATCTTCCTCAACAGTCTATGTGAATGATGCGACATTCGAGCTAGCCGTACGCACTTGGGTACCGAGAAGGCCTTATCCACTAGTATCCTTTGGCTGGATACCTCCACCATTGCCATGTGCAATGGATAATGGCTCCCACATAAGTTGGCCATTACTGATCCCACAAAAGACTTTGCATTTACCGGCAGGCCATAAGCTTCGCTCACTGGAAATCTCATCTCCGCCTCTAGACCAATCTTCCACCCTCTGATATGTTTTTGGGTGGTTTGCAACGCTCCTGGCCACGACTCCACGCTCAACGCCGTCACCAAATGGTGTTCAGACTCCAGCATCTCGAGTGATTGCAGACTACACATTCTAGAGAAGAACCCCAGCGCTGTTGCTATATTCACTGTGGTGTTCGTATAAGACTCAGCCATTATCTGCACCTCGCTCTTCTCTCTTTCTGTTATATCACCAAACCAAGTGACTAGGTCGTCTCCCTGAAAAGATTGTATTCTGACACAAGATCGTCCATCACAGGTGTGCCCTCCGCCTCCGCATGTCAAGTCAAGACAGCTACCAGGCTCCAACTTCTGTACCGATCCCAGCTTACTCGTTGTTCCACCCGACTCTTTACTCTGTGGTAGGATCAATTTGTGTATCACGTCCAACATTTCCAGATACTCATCTTTTTTCGGTGTTAACCTTACTCGTTCCGTGACTTCTTCAATCAAGCTTGCATTGGGATGGGGACACCAGAAAGGTCTCAGCAATTCCCCAACCGTTCCCAATTTCGTAGTCATCATGCCATTTCCGTTTCCATTCTCAATTCTACCCTTTTGCTCGAGCGCGTCACGCTTATCACCTTTGGCGGCGCCGCAAGTAGCAGGCCCAGGCTCGGTTTCTCCCTTTCCGTTGGATCGATTACGATTATCTTCTCCGTCCAAAACTTCAAGAGCTCCGCCAGCTCATGATTCCTGTAAGCGCTCGCGGCTTCTGAATTCAAGAAAGGATTATACGCTATTCCCATCACTCCAGACACGTATTGATACTCTCCCTTTTATTGGGTCTCGCGTAACCCTCAGCCAAGGCTAAGTTGCAATGCACGTCATGTCCCTCTTCAAATTTCTTGTTGTGTAATCTCCGTATCTCATCCAGTTTTCTGTGATTCTCGAGGGATTGTCTCGTGTCATCCTCCTTTTCGATTCCCGTACTCTGATACACGTTCAGTATGACAGTGGAGACTCTTCTCTCCATGGTTTTGCTCCCCATGGCCCTCTGATGACACGCTTGGACGGTACTATTGTTCATTACGGACATTATCCACCTCAAGAAACAAGTGGCATCTTTTCTTCTAGCCAGACTCAGACCAGAATTGTCCCTTGCGACGTGTTGTACCATTATCTGATTGACCTCCAGGTTTTTATTGCCTAACTTCAATTTGTCACATGAAGTCAAGACCTCCAACTCTATTCCCACTAAGCTCCATGCGAACATCAGTTGTCCCGCTGATCTGGCGAAGGGATTCGCCATTAGAGGCAATGCTGATGAAGGTGTTCGCATCGCCTCCTCAAAATAATCTCGCAACAGGCTCTGCCAAGTTCGCTTTAGCTGACTTCCCAACTCCAGTTTGTTGACTTCGGCTTTCTGTTGAGTAGCCCAATTGCGACGCTTGCGGGACACCCCTTGATCAAGCTTCTTCAGACAGCCCTCAATTCCTTCATCATTTCTAGGGCCACCCACCAAGGTCGAGCCGTATTTCTTGTCGCGTTCTTCTCAAGAGGGTCATTGGACACTTGTTTGCCAACAGCCTGATGTTCGCTCGAGATCCATTCTCTGCCCACTTCCACTTCCCAGGTTTGTCCACTCGTCGATCCCTTTTTCGAACCTGCCTTCTGAGGTTTGAAGTCCTCCTCCGTTACCAGACTTGTCGAGGCCTCTATTTCTTTCGCTATTTCGGTTAGCCTCCTTGGTCCGGAGCTACTCTTGTAGGCTGTCGTCTTCCACCGCGCCAAGATCATGGGGACGGTCTCCCTCAAGTTCTTCTCCGAAACAGCATCCACCGACGGGCTGCTCAACTCCTCCATCTCCCGCTTCCTTTTTCGAGACTTCATTCCTTTTGCTGAGGGTGTCGTCACTACCATCACAGATTCGATCTCTCCGTCCCGGTCCGACCCTTCCAACTCGTGCTTCCCCCCTTACTCGAGCCTAAAGAACATTAGTACTCTTAATCATATTACTAGTCTTAATCTTATCCTCCCCTTCAATTTTAATCATTTTATCATCAGTCTTTTTCTTCAGAGTTGAGCCGTCTTTACATTCATCATCTTTGGTCTTCCGTCGCGTCTCCCTCAACTTGACCATCTTGCTCAGCAACTCCTTTCTTGCTTTCTCATCCAGTCAGGTGGCCATCAGCACTGGTTCTCCAAACTTTACCACCGTGTTCCACAGTTCTTCCTTAAAGTCATCCAGCGTGGTCTCGCTCTTCATCTCCTGATCAAATTCACTCAAGAAATCCTGCCAAACTTTCTCATCTAGAGTCCCCAGAAACATGTCTTTATACCCCTCAAATGTATTCTTTTGCCTTTCTTCAGCACTCAAGAGTATCATTCCCATGTTGTAAGTCTCATCTGTCAATGGTAGCTCCAGGTTCTTACGGGGGGATGAGGTCAGTGGTGGTGTGGCGCTGTCCGCCCAATCGTATCCGCTCAAGTCCCGCAGCAGCTCTTGGGCAGTGAAATCCACCTCTGCTTCCCACTTCCATTTCGCCACTTCCATTTCCTCCCCCGTTTCACTGAGAGTTTCGTCCATGCTCTCTTCTCCCGATTCAGCTTGTCTTCTCTCGAGTATCTTCCGTAATCGATCTTCTACAGGGCCAGTTCTCCTGTCTCCAGGAGTACCCACCGACAAGGGTGAGGGTGTCGCGGAGTCTTGCTTTTTATACTCCGTCAGGGCTACATACAACGAGCCTGCCGCATCCAGCTCCTTCCCTTCTTGCCTCATTTCCATCAGTTCCAATCCGTAAGGTGCTCGATACTTCCTTGTGGCGAACTTCATTTCGTCCTTCAGCGCAATGTGTCCCTCTTCCACGATCATCCTGCCATCATCCCGTATCGGTGATCCACTCTCCAGGCTCGCCCGATCAAGCGTTCTCAAGATTTCCCGCACCTCGAATTTTGGAGGCATTGAGCCTCTCATCTTCTTGGCTTGAGTCGTCCACGAGTTAATCTTGATATCGCAGGTGTGGAAATAGACCGCCGCCGTGTATCCAATGAACAAGGGATCCCAGCCATCGGTGAACTCCACCTGATGTTTCTCTACCGTAGCTCTCGCGAATAGGGATGGCACTACCAGGGGGCTGTTCATTCCCAGGGTCATTCTCCTGACTGTTGGGAACTCGAAAATGGTCGTGGGTAAGACTTCCTTCTCCAGTGTCGCCTCCAGCTCCCTTTTTACCAACTCAAACCTCTTTTTCCACGCGGGGATTCTCAAGATCTCTTGTCCGTTCACCGTCAGGGGATTCAGGTTCCAAAACTTGGGATACGTCTCTATGGGGCCTTCACGTCTTCCCCCCATCCTGCACTGCAATTGCCCCCGGAAATTGAATACTACCAACTCGGGATCTTTCACCTTCCCAAAGAGCACTGTATTACTCATCTGCGCCCTGAGCAACTCTTGTTGACACCAGTTCAGCGCCGTCCCATCCAACATGCTTATTAAACTCACGTGCACTACTGAATGGCGGTATGCGGCCACTAGAGGGTCCGGAAAGGCGTATGTCACCGCGGGGCCGTAGATACAAGTCACGACTTCCTCTAGTCCCCTGATCATTCCCACCGGGTCTGACCTCATCGCCAGGCATAGATCCTCTCTAGTCTTTGGGTTCTTTTCTTCACCGGTCATGTGTCGGTTCTGCATCAGTAGATATTCCACCAGCAACGTCTTCACTCCGCCGCGCACTTGTATGAATACGTGTCTATGCTCGAGTGGGTTTTTCACCATCGACAAGGGCTCTCCATATTTCATCAGCTGGTAGAATGACACCAATTCGCCATGAGTCAGGAGCACCAGCGCCAGATATCCATCAATCCGAAGTGTCTCCACACCCCGGCTGAACATATACGCTGGTCCCATGTTAAACAGGTATCTCGGGTAGACTAAGTACAGGGCTAACAAGAGACTTGTGGGCATGTTCAAGAGCTCTTGCACAAAGGCCCCGAAAATGGTCTCTTTTGCACAAAACACTCCAGCCATGTACCCCTTCTCCCAACAAGGACTCAAGAATCCCAGTATCTCGTGATCTCTCCTCGTCCTCAGCTCACCTTTTGCATGCTCTCAACAGAATCCTCCAATGGTGACCTCATTAGCTGCCGTGACAAACATGGCCACCGTCATCTCCCTGCTCTCGGCTATCTCCAATTGTTCCTCGGGAAATTCCCAGATCAGCTTCACGAGAGCTGGGGCACTCTCCCTTGTCTTGTCAGTAGCATTCTCGAGTCTGGGTGTCAAAAACGGCCACCTACATCTCTCTTGCATTAGTCGATACACCTCCCTCTTCCTTTCGTTGCTTGGTCCCTTTGATTTACTCGTGGAGCTCGTGATGGTCACGTCCATGTATCGGAACCACAAGCTGGCTGTCAGGTGACTTATTACCGGGTGGTCATCCCCTATTGTCGGGCTGAGTTTCAGCTGCCTGGCAAAGTTCGAAATCTCGAGTAAGAGGACCTCATCCAGCACAATGAGTATATCTGCTAATTCATAGGATCCCCTCAATGCATGGGATACATCCGCCCACGCCGCCGCCAGTTCTGATTTCCGTAATCTCGGTTGGGAGCTGCCATCAGGATCCGCCATGCGTTCCCTTCAGCTATCAGAATCAAAATAGCATACACAAACTGCAGAGCAGGGGGCATGCTTGCGTATCCGGGGGATGTCGTGATTACCACCTTCGTTTTGGATCCAAATCGCGAACTGACGTTTTCCTGCACCTCATTAATCGCGGCAAACAGCGTCTGTATGGCCTCCCATAACTTCTTTTGGCGCATGCAGGTGATCATTCATTCCCGCGAACAGCAGCAGCTCTGGTTCGCAAGTCATTTCCGACTTTATCGCCACCACCAAGGTCAACATCTGGTCATCTGGTTCAATTTGGCACCCGGCAGCGAGTATACTAGAGTTTCCAGCCAAAATAACTTGGGAGATGTTCCTTCGAAGTCCGATCCCGTCACAATGATCACTCTCGCGGCCGCTGGATCTGCTCTGTCATACACCGCCAGTGTCTTAGCTAATTGAGCACTCGCAGGGTTTCCCATATCTTGGGTCATCTGCCATTTTCGCACCCTCGTAGGCGGCGTATGGCAATTCCATCGCCCTTGGATCCAGTAGCTTGTCCACCACCCTCAACTGTGCAGGAGTCGCCAATCTGATTCTGGCGATACTTGTCCTGTGTTTAAGTGGCTCCACTATGAGCCCCAGACTCCCCAGCAACTTGAGAGGTCTGTAATTTATCGTTCCCATGACTGATTTCGTGGGAATCCCAGTGAGATCAGCCGTCTTCATCATTCTTGCTCTTGAGAAATGTGCTTCATGGGCCTTCAGCCAGTCACATGCTTGAGACCCAGGACTTCTGCCAACTGTTGTCTGCACTCCAGATCCTCTAGGTCCAACTCCTTCACCTTCTCCAAATACCGCGTCTTACTTGCCTCCGCTGTCTTCTCTACTCTCTTATCCTCCACCACTACCACTGAGGATACCAATGAACTCTGGGGCGTCGATGACTCCGCTTCTTCAGCTTCCATCGGCGTGGAACCTGGTAGTCTGGTTCGGCTGCTTCTCGAGCTGTCTCTTGAGTTGACTCCCGCTCCCAGGCGACTGGACAGGGGTCTTGTGGCAAGGAAAGGGGGATTCGGGGGTGGACCGAATGTGACTCGGGCTGTCTCAAGCAAATCTGCCTCCAACTCATTTATATGCCTCTGAAAGACATCATTCAACCACTCCACGCCTCTAGGCCTGTCGAAGTGGATTCCATCTGAGGGATCAGGCGCGTCGTGACCTTGAGATGCTGAGAGCAGAACGCCAGCAGGAGCAGAGGGTACTCGTACTTTCTCGTTCATATCCATCGCATAATGGTCGGCCATCATGTTGTAAGGGATGGTGCAAACGGTGAGTATGGCAGGATCCATCTGAATCCTTAACTCCTCCAAGATGCAGCTCATTTTGTCGTGTTGCATTGGTTGCGTTGCTTTTCAAGTTGCTGAGGTCGGGATACGTCTCCTCCGTTTGCTGGGCTCGCGTCATAGAAGTGATGCCACCATCTCGAGTGATGCCAACATCTGCGGAGTTGCGGCTCCGGAATAACTCAAGACTCCAGTCTGCCAGTGCGATTGGATTCGCGTCAGCTCCCGTATCAGGCTGTCCCCCACGATCAGATGAACTGCACCCTCAGGTATTCGCGGCTGTGTGTAATATTCAGCCCAGTACGCATCATGGAAGTAATCCCTTCTCGCCCGCTGCGCCGCGTTGCAATCCATGCGATTGTGCCGGTGGTATCTGCCCTCCGTGTTCTTCTTGTAGCTTGCGATCACCACACTCCCGACCGGTTGCTCTCTCCAAGTCGGGGGTACCTCCGCTCGAGCTGGACTTTCGCGACTCTTCAGCTGTAACCTCTCGTGTAATTCCTTAAGACGCGACGAGCTCCCGCTCACCTGACTGCTGCTCGTGGTTGAGCTCGGGGTGTATCCTGGCAGTGCCACGTCCATCAACGGGCGTATTGGTTGCGTTGTCTCTGAACCGCGCAGGGAGGATGCTGGTTCGGTTGGTATCCATACTTCCAGCCCATCGTTCATGTGTTCTTGAGCCGCACGGTCCAAGTTGAATCTCCCCTTCGAACTGGGAGCCTCATCCACCTCCATACGCGACTCCGGCCTTGAGCTCGCAACAGCTCGTTCCGACGTCCTGGTCTCCTTCTGCTTTTGTTGGTCGAGCTCTCGTTGTCGCCTCTGGATTCTTTCCAGCTCCGACTTCAACTGCTCGCAATTCGCCGCGTTCTCTCGCACCCTCTGCTCCTGCTGGTGTTCTGCTCTCAGCATCTCAAGGTCACGACGCGCCTAATCCCTCTCAAGGATCGCCTGATCCCTTTCCAGGTTCGCTTGATTTCTCTCGAGTTTCGCGCTATCTCGGTCAAGATTCGCTTTGTTCTTTTCTTTCTGCGTCCTTTCGAGTTCCCTTTTCAAGTTGCTGAGGTCGGGATACGTCTCTTCCATTTGTCAAGTTGCCGGTCTATTGCCTAAGCCAGGGTTCCTCGCCAAGTCGAATCCTCTCATCCCTCCATCCACATTCCAGGATTGCCATCTCGTCTGTTCCTGATTGGATGTACCTTCCGTTGTGTAGCCGACCATCAAGACAGCTTCGGTCGCGGATTCCCTGCACTCACCTTGCTCCTCTAATTGCAGGATGGCATTCAACATCACTGCCATCCTCTCGTCCACTTGGGTGTAGTCCCGGTCCCTCAAACGCTTGTATAACTCATCGAGCGTCGGCCTCTTTAGTGCCGCAGGCATGGACTTCCAAAATCGATCCGCCATTTTTTTTTACAACTTCTAGATTATCTCGCGCACCAACCAACTCGTGAATTACGTAGCAACTTGAGTACTTGAGAAATCTCTTCCGAATGTTTCTGATCGTGAACTTTATTCAAAATTTTCTATTCTCTTTTTAATGAGTGTGTTCTAGCCGTCAACTTTGGTTTTGATCAAATCAATCTGAAAGTAAAATCCACTTTTTAGACTAAGGTGTCATATTCCTAACCTAGAAAGCCCCCATTATTGTAGTTAAAACCTTATCCCTCAGTCCGTTTTAATAAAATAATTCAATTGGAAGTTTTTAAGAGCATGCAGATTCATCTAATGTTTTAGCACCATCATTTTTTAAATTATAGTTGTCATGCCAATCACATTAAATTCCATCTACCTGCCCCGAAGTCCCCATGTACGCTTGATCAAGATCCACATGTACCCCCAACTCGAGACCTCCGTTGTCCACCCGTAGCTCAGGCGATACTCAAGTAGTACTTCTTGTGTAGGTGTACCATTATCTCTGTTTCTGCGAAGACCACGTGTAGGATGGCATACAACTCCCTTGGGCTCAACTTGCCTCTGTTTGGGTCATAAACTGGCATCAAGACCTCCATTATCCATCTTTCAATCATGAAATCTCTCAGCCTCGTTAGTGCTAACATCACGTGCTCAGGATCTATTGTATTCCTTTCATTGACCCTCGTCACTAGAAAGCACAGGTATTTGCCCGGACCTGTGCCACTGATGGGGGAAGCGCAGCCATTCCTCCCAGTCCCGGTCTCTGTCTGAACAGAAACTCCACGTTCTGGTATTCTCTCTTGAAGTCAGCCTCCAGTCTCGATTTGAAGATCATGTCCGCCGTTATACAGATTACAGAATGAAGTCGCTGTCCGTTTATAGGATGTCCTCCGAGTATTCATTGGGGATTTCAAATTTCGTTTTGAAATTTCGTCCTATGGTAGGTTCAGCTTCTTCCTCGCCCAATTCTAGTCCGTTGGTCTCTCTTACTTCCCTCAGTTTCTCTATCGTCACATTTTTGGTGTGGGTAAGTCCTAACCCCACTCGCCGGACAAAAATTTTTATCGACGTCCCCGTCGATGATGCTGGGTCTAAATTATCTGGGAGTATTTCTAGCGGCTTGTCGGTTGCTGTCCAACCGAAGAGGGGATCTTCCGTTTTTACATGTTGTTCTGCTGACACGTCGACCTGCTTGATGCTTAGCCCTTCGTCTTCTTCGCTCGTGACCCCACGCATCCACTCTAGTATTCTCAGTTTCGTGTTCTCCCTCCTCTCTATCTCGCTCTGTTCCAGATCTGTTTCTTGTTCTGGTGTGGAGTAGTCTTCCTTTGGATAGTGTTCATTGTCGTTGATGATTTGCCATTCATCGTCTGCCACCAGTTCGCCCACACTCAGTAACTCGTTGCCCACTTCATCAGGCCTTATCTTGTCAATTAGGAAGTCATCCCGTACCTGTTGTACCTCATGCCCGTCCGTTTACATTTTTCATTTTTAATTTCGCTTGGCTGATATATCAGATTTCCTGTCTTATTAAAAAACAGATTTTTTGAAAGTGTATGGGACTGTTTTTTTTGTCATGACGCTTTGGAAACATTCATCGTTTTTGCAAAAAATTAGTTTTCATGTTTTTCTCAAAATCTCTTTAACAAGTCCTTAAGGTTTTCAAAAAAAAGTCCATAAGAAGCTGCCTTTTTCTATGTGCCTGTTTACACCCGCAATCAGTTTCGTTTTACTCCTTTGTCTACTGGGTTCGAACAAGGTTTTTGAATTTTTTTAGCTTTTTTCTAAGTTTCAAGAATTTTGACGAAATTACTTTGATACTTTTGGTGCTCTTGAATTCAAATCTGCTAAATTTAAGATTTTGTTTTTCTAATTATTTTGTTCAAAATAGTGTTCTACACATTTTTCGGTTTTTGCATGAACTACCTTACTGAACCGGGTTTTTGTGTTCAACTGAAATTACAGGTTAACTGAATCTCTTCTGCACAAGCAGCTTCGCCCAATTTCTGTAAACAAAAGTCTGTGATCCTCGGAAGTTTGATTTTTTGAACTTTTGACCGTTTGTGACATTCGACCAGAATGTGCCAAATTGCAATCTCTGCAGAATTCGAATTTTTAGCAGCGAGCCTTCCGGATTAGTGATTTTTAAGGATTAAGAACGTTATTTGATCGATTGAACAAAACGTGAAGGTTGAAGGATTCGGAAATTGCTAATTTTTAAATTTTCGAAGTGATTACGTAACATTTCTGAGAAACGTCAGAAACGGCCATTTTGGCAGAAAAAGCAAAAAAGCAACAGAAGAACGATAGTCGCACTGACGAAAACAACGAAGATTGTGATAGAAGAACAACAGAGAAAAACAGAAGGACGTTCCGAGTTGCAACTATTGTATCGCTACAATAGTTGCAAGGCCGTTGCAGACAACGGTGAAGGGTGGAAGATAGCCTTCCAGATTACGAAGAAGTCAAGATTAACGAGCTTGATTCAGTGGATTCAAGAATCCGGAAGGGTTTCGGAACTGGAACTTTTATTCTTTTATATAAACTTTTAGCTTCTTGTCATGTCCTGATTTGAGTTTAATTAACAACTGGATTCATTTTGATAAGGATGAGAAGCTAGGAGTTGGGGGAAGGGGTTGATCCATCTTCGATGGAGATGATGATTTTTATCTACTGAACAAAAACAATAGTAATATAGTAAATAGTAGTAACCCTGTTTTTAGGAGTGACCTCGTGGTCTGGGGATACTGAGACCCAGCCATGAGCTCACTATTCCTGCATGTAATTAAGTTAATTTGAGTGTTTTGACTGAAGCCGAAAGCAGTAACGTTTTTGTCGACCCGATGTTGGAAAAGACCACCAAAAGTACTGGCTTGGTAGAGACGGTGAAAAGCATTTAAAGCTCTGTTTAGACGTTCGCCAGTCGTCTTAGGACTTAGTTTTATTTTCCGTCGATATGTATCTTCCGGGCGAATGTTACAGTTTTTTGGGCTTTTTCTCGAAAACTATCCTGCCAAATCTGATATCATGGGTTTAATTGACATAAGTTGTTGGAGGCTTACATTTACAATTTTCTACGCCCAGCTTCTTTTAGAGAAAAGTTACCGTGTCAATTTTCAGTTCAATCGAGAAACCGGAAATTGGGAATTTTCTCTACTTTACCGGCCACGGCATGCTTTGAGCAGAAAAAAAAATACGGAATTAAATATAGCTGAAGTTACCGAATTAGTTATTTCATGAAAATTCAATTTTAACTATTAGGTGGGTATTTGTTAGTACTGGGTAGTTTCAAGAGGGACTCGTTTTTCAAACATTTTTTAACGAAATCATTTTTGTTCGTCTGAAATTGTGTCTGCTCAAAGATTATCGGCCTTGTGTTTCGCTTGGTAAACTTTGTTCAGTTGCTATTTTGAGTGGTTAACCGTTTTTAGACTTTTCTCGAGTACTATCCTGCCAAGTCTGATATCATAGGTTTAATAGACACAACAGGTTTTTAGAAGCTCACCTTTACAATTTTCCACGCCAAGTTTCTTTTAAGAAAAAAAATTATGGGTTTGAAACCAGTGAAAGTTGCCGTGCCGATTCTCAGATTTAGAGTTCAATCGAGAAAACCGATTTTGGGATTTTTCTCTACTTTACCGGCCACGACCTGCCTTTAGCAGAAATGGTTACGGAATTTGGAAAGTATATTTTTGAACTTTGACCGTTTTATAGATATCTTTGAGTTACCGAATTAGTTATTTCATGAAAATTCAATTTTAACTATTAGGTGGGTATTTGTTAGTACTGGGTAGTTTCAAGAGGGACTCGTTTTTCAAACATTTTTTAACGAAATCATTTTTGTTCGTCTGAAATTGTGTCTGCTCAAAGATTATCGGCCTTGTGTTTCGCTTGGTAAACTTTGTTCAGTTGCTATTTTGAGTGGTTAACCGTTTTTAGACTTTTCTCGAGTACTATCCTGCCAAGTCTGATATCATAGGTTTAATAGACACAACAGGTTTTTAGAAGCTCACCTTTACAATTTTCCACGCCAAGTTTCTTTTAAGAAAAAAAATTATGGGTTTGAAACCAGTGAAAGTTGCCGTGCCGATTCTCAGATTTAGAGTTCAATCGAGAAAACCGATTTTGGGATTTTTCTCTACTTTACCGGCCACGACCTGCCTTTAGCAGAAATGGTTACGGAATTTGGAAAGTATATTTTTGAACTTTGACCGTTTTATAGATATCTTTGAATTTTCTTTAAAATTATACCTTCAAATCTGAGATGAAAATTTCAATCGAAAAAAGCGGTTATAATTTCAGGAACATTTCAAAATTTTTCACTCTAATCTTCATTTTAGTAGAGAAACTATAACCGCTTCATTTTAGTTACTTCATTTTAGTAGAGAAACAACATAGGTTGTGGTGAAAGTCCAAGTTTTGAAATTACACAGTTGGTCCCGCATCTTGAGATTTTGGAATTTCCCACAGAAACGTAGCCGCTTCTGCAGAAAAAAATGAAAGATTTGATAGGGTAGTTTTTTAGAGAAAATTCCAAAAGTTGTGTTCCATCGATGACCCTTGATGTGTTCCATCGAGACATGCGAAATTTTTGGCTCCCCTAGTTTTGATTCATCCCACATTTGTTGTTTGTTTTGTATATGTAAGCAATTTTCACATTTCTGATACCTAATCTGAGGTTTTATGAGGATGCGCTATGGAAAGTTTTTCTCTCTGTTCGAATTGCGATATAACCCAATCATTCGCCTCTGTGTGAATATTGTTTTTGAGTTTTGAGAAAAATCGTTTTAGGTTGAAGAATGCGATTCGAGGTTTACTCACACGCACTGGTGCAGCGGTACAGAACAAGTTTAGTTACCAAAGCGGTATTTTTCCAGTTGATTCTGTTCATTTTGCTGATTGTTGCGCCATTGCTAATTGCGTACCGAACCTCTGGCTTTTGGATAAAAGAGAAGTATTACACCGAATCGCCTTATGTTTACTATAGACACGAAGCAATAGTGTATGTAGATACAGGATCTCGTACTCTAGTTTGGACTACTTATCCCAATCTGAATCAATTTTTAAGTATGGAAGGTGTTCTCAACACGCCTCTAATTCAGTCCATTGAAGTTGATAATGACTTTAACGGGAAGAACGACTACATGGATTTTAGTAGTACCTTCACGCTGAACAGCGGAGAGACAGTGAACTCGGTGAACGCTTACCTATTCTTTGACTACGAGTTGCGGCTTTTCAGCCGAGTGAGAGCTCTAGGGTTGGCGCTCATACAAGAACAATCGGATTCTGGAGCTAGCAAACTCGCTGTAACAGGAGACCTCAACTTCTTCCAGAAAATCAACTTGCCGCACAAAGGTGACAATACCGATTTCGCCAACGAGTTGATAATAGATCAATCCTCGAGCTTCGACCTGAATGCTTATGTCCAGAGCTACAACGCGAGGAATCTTACTACCGAGTTAGTGCATAGTTTCCGTAGATGGCAAATGGGAGCGTCGGCAGACAACACTTTTGTCCTAGAGTTACGAGTGAGATACCCAGAACAGACATTGAGATACGAGCCAGGGTTCCTGGAAGAGATAAAGTTCGCCTGGATCCAGTACCTGTCGATCTTCGTCATATTCCTGTTTGCGTTCGACCGACTGAAAACGTTTGTTTTCCAGAACCAAGTGTTTCCAACAGTCCCAATGCATACTCAGATGAGGAAGAAGCTGTAGATGTTAAATCAGTTGTATTATAGTCATAGAAATGCGATCGAAGAATTTCTAGCAACTTGTAAATTGTAAAGTTTTGTAAAATTAACAAGTATCGAATTTCATAATGCAAATGTAAATATGTGAAATATTAATTGAGTTTCTTTTTTAAAGAATGTTCACATTGCGAGATCTTTAAAGAAGAAACGCCAACAAATTTTTGTATAGAGCTTTATGATGAACTTCTATTTTCATATTAAAATTTCAGGAGAAATGGGTGACGTGCAACACGATTTTTTCACACGTGACCTTAGTTTTATCGACTGCGGAATGAGGTCCTTGCATGACTTTGAAGTGGACAAAGATATTGTTTCTTTGACATTTCATGGAAATAAAATAAAGCAAATCAGCAACTTAGATCGCTATTCTTGTCTCAGACACCTTGATCTATCATCCAATCAGATATCAGTCATAGATGGAATGAATAATCTGAAAAGTCTGCGAACTCTAAATCTGTCCAATAACAAATTAGAATCTATCCCAGTTATGCGAAATCCTCTTTTAATGAGGTTAGATTTGTCGTTCAACTCCATAAAAGACATTTCCGGTCTAAAATCTCTGGTAAATTTACAAATACTGTTCCTTCATGGAAACTTGTTGTCGGATACAGATCAGGTTGTTAGATGTTTGCAAGGAACGAAGAAACTTAGGCATTTGGTTTTGTCTGAAGGAAAATCAAAAAACCCTATTTGCAATCACAGATCCTACCCATCAATAATTTGGGAAAATATTACGCAAATCACCTCTCTAGATTATGTCGATAAATTTGGGCTAAATATAGAAATCGAAGATGTCGCACCCCCGGGCGTCGAGGATTTCTTAGAGTTTCTTACTTCTGAGAACTATCCCACTTCTGATGATTCGACAGCGCACAAGTTTTCTGAAAGAGCCGGACCGCAGATCCTTCAAAATATGACTAACTACTCAAATTTGCAGCAGCAATTGGTGAATGAAAATATTCACGCACAGGAACAAGAACACAAATCGACGCCTGAGCAAGGAAGAATTGACAACTTAGAAAGACAGATAACTCTTCTGCTAGAGCAACAGGCAAGTATGCAAAAACAGTATTCAAGCGAGCTGAGACAGGCTTCCAAACAGCAAATAGCGGAAATTTCTAGCTCAACTGAGCAAATAACTAGCGAATCGAGCGGCAAACAACCCTTCACGCTTAGTGCGCCCAAAAAATTGCAAGAATCAGTTGGTAAGAAGAAGACGAATCCTGTTAGTGGCGGAAGCAAGAGAACAGACCAGCCGACCATTACTTCTCTAGTCAAAGAAGTCGAGTCTGAGAAAAACAAAAGATGGAAGGCAGAAGAAACGGTAACGGAGCTGAAAACGAACGTAGTTAATCTCAAAAGCCAATTGAACGAACTTAAATTGCGCGAGACTGCTTTGAACCAAACTATCAATGACCTTAAACGTGCAGTGAAAGATGAGCAATCTAAAAATGAAGTGTTGCGAAAGTCTATTGAAGATGGAAAATCTTCAGATGGTGCCAACAAAAATCTTTTGAACGAGTTTGAAAACGGAAAGAAAGCGTTGGAAAAGGAAATATCGGATAAAAATGCACGCATTGTTGAGTTAGAAAATAATTTACTGATAGCTAATGCGAAAGACTCCAAGCGCGATCAAGAAGCTTCGAAGCAACTTCGAACACTTGCTAGAGAGTTTGAAAAGCTTCAGGATTTCAGTAAAACTCAGATCAGCAAGGTGAAAGCCTTGGAAGCTGAACTAGAAGACAAACAACTATTACTGAAGTCGAGGTATTCTTTGGATAGTGTTGAGGTTAAAGAGTTAGTTGCTGCTAAAGTTAAGGATTTTGAGCGGTTAAAAGAAAAAGAGGTCGAATGTCTGAACAAAAAGCTAAAAGAATCGTACGACCAATACCAAGAATTAGAGGATGAATTTCGCATGGCTCTGTATTCTGAAGAAGCCAGGTACAACGAAATTGCCGAGAAGTTAACAGAAACTGAAAATAAATTTAAAGAGTCTCAAAATGTGAATCAGAATGCGAAAGATAAGAACGAAAAGTCAACGAAAATGGTACAAGAGTTAACGAATGTTGTGAAAGAGCAAAAAGGACGGCTAATCGAACTTCAGAAAATGAAACAAGATTTTCAAAATGAATTGAAAAGTAAAACTAAGACTTACGACGAACAAATTGAAAGTTTTCGCGAAAAGATCAAAGAACTGGAGCTTCTTCGAAATGACAAAACGAAACTAGCCGCGCATATTCAAGCTCAAGACTCGATCATTGAGGGGCTGAGAAAAGAAAGGAAATTGTGGGAGGAGGAATTAGCCAAACAAGGAACTTCATTGGCCGCAGATAGAGGTCGATTAGAGGTCAGAATTGAAAGTCTGGCGAAGGAATTAGCAGCGGAAAGAAAATCAATGGAAAGCGAAAGGGATAGTCTAAAAATAAAAACGAAAGTTATAGAAGATCAAACTGATACAATAAAGAAGTTGAAAGAAGCTGTTATAGAAAGAGACAACACTATTGTAAAGACACGTGACGAAGTTTTGAAGGAACGAAGGGAGCTAGAAGCTCAGTTGGCAGAAGAAACAAAGCTAAGACAAGACCTGCAAGACGAAATTTCACTGAGCACAGAACGAAAACATGCACTAAAAGAAGACATTGAAAGTTTAAGAGCCGAGTTGGAAGAAAAGAGTTTTGCATATGAAGAGTTAATGAAAAAATGGAAGCAGAAAAGTGCTCTGATTGGTCAGTTAGAAGTTCAAGTTAAAGAGAAAAAATCTGGCTGGGATAAGCGAGAGTCGGAGTTGATGAACGAACGAGACAAAGCGTTGTCGGCAGCGACTTCAGCAGTCGAGAAACTGAAGGAAACCGAGTTCAGATTAGAAACCGAGTTACGAGAAACGAGAGGTAAGTTTGAAAGTGAGAGGATGGAATTAGTGTCGAGTTGTGATCAGAGACTCGAAGAGGTCGAAGGGGAGATGAGAGAAATGTTAAGAGAACACGAAAAGTACAAAAAGTCCATGGATGCTAAATTCAACCGACTCCATTCGGCAATTTCAGATTTCCAGAATACATCCTCAAGTTAATTTATTTTATCGGAGTGCGTTGAAAGGATGTTTGAATAGCAAAACTTCAGTTTAAAACGCGTGCAAAAACTATTTTGTTGATAAGTTTCTGTCATGTTAGAATCGTTACTTAAAAATCAGATTTAATAGATTCATTTGTATATATTGTAAAAGTGTGCATAGTTTTACCAGTTGAGTTTATTTTTGTGCAAATGTGTTTTTCATGCGCTTGTTCTTCCAAAGCTAAGTCATTAACTTAATTCTTAAAAATTATTGCCAAAATTATCTTTGTGTAAATTATAGTACAGGAAAAAAATCAAAATAAGTTGACGTTCAAATTTGATTTGTCAAATTTGATTTCTATAAAACCTCAGTTCATTTAATTTGTTAAAATGAAACCGAATTCCAATATCGAACATCAAGCGAAAAACTTGATCGATTTCTAGTTTAAAAGTGAATTTTCTTTCTCAGCGGAATAAAAAAATTACCTGCTGATCCAGTTTTCCCAAAAATTAAGTCACTTTCTTATATATATTTTTTTTCTGTTTCCTTGCGTTCATTGACTCTTTTCTAACTGTCTGTTGGCTATGTTTGTTTTTTCGCTTGTCTATTAGCTAAACTCTTAGGACAAGTGTTTCTAACTCTAACCGGCAAGAGTTTTTTTGAAATAGACTAAATTACACCTGAAAGAATCGTAAATAAAAACAAAATAGGCGTTTCAAGTGTTTTCAGGCTAATTAAAACGCGGGGGATATTCATGGTATCTCATATTCCATTCTCGGTAAGATAATAGTTTGAACGTAATAGATCTTCAGCTCGGATATTTTCAAGCAAGTCTTTTTGAAGCCGATAGATGGTTTTTGCCGAAAGTTTTGCCTGAAATGCATAACGGCAGAGTGGTATGAAAAAACGGTGCAATTTTTGGTTAACGAATAAAATAAGTTACGGAGAGATAATAGGAAAAATTGAATTATTTCTTCTGCAAGATCTGATATAAAGGGTTTCCACGGTGCTAGGGATTTTAGCAGACCGGTTTTTTAGCTGATCAATCTTTGTTTTGCTGCTAATTTAGACTATTGTGTTTTTGAAGTTGATAAGTTAGTTGACAAATCGTGAGATAATTGTCTTATTTGGGGAAGCTTGATCCAAGACTGATATTTGTTTGAGTCCGTCGATCAATCATGCATCAGTTCACTACGTCGATCTGCTGAAAGACTCATTTTCACTCTTCATCGTAAAATATTGTTCAGCTGAACGATCGGTACACGGTTGCCACGGTGACGCTGATTATTGAGATGTGACATGGAGAAAAGTTATAATCTGATTTTATTGGGCTTAGGGATTTTGTAGTAATTTTTTTTGCATTGTTTCTTGTGGACATGTTTTGGGGGTGAAGAGATTTCTTTTTTTTAGTCAAGAAAAACAAAAAGTGTTTGCATTTGATTTTGCATTTAATTATACATGGTGTCCCAAAAAAAAGGACCCCAACTGGAATATCTCGACAACTACGAGGTCGATTTTCTTGAAAATTTGCACTCATAGCTAGCAGCCTAAGACACGTTGTGTAGTGACCGATAAATCACTACCGCTTTTTTTTCACTCTACGAAAAAAGATTTCACGGAGAAATTGTTTTAACGCTCATCTATCTATCTATCTTTTTTTTAAATTGGCGTTTCATGTGACATAAGTTTAAAAAGTCCCTATGTAGTTATGTTTAAAATAGCTGTTCTTAGACGTTCAAGTTGTCTGATGAATATAATAGAAATTTCTCATGTACTATTTTATGGAGATTGTCGCCGACTAATGAAAGTATTAATTGATCTAGTATGACAGTAGTTGTCAACGGCTTCTAACGAATGGTAAAAGACAAGTCATTCATTTAGCTTAGTGAAAAGTTTTATGCGTTATGCAAACAACGATCTGAGTGACTTACAAATTGATACACTTACTCTGGTGACCGGAAAATAAGCCGACAGCCGTTAAGAAGACAACGGTTTTTGATGAGACTCTAAGACGACGCTACACGCACGCAGTTCTCCAATTTGTATTTCTAGAAATTTAAACCGCTTGAATTCGAACAGCTCATTTTATATGTCATAACGCTTACTCGTCTTAAAGTCTTCTTAATGGCCTGTCGTCGTATTTTTTTTTCAAAATTTGTTTTATTTTAAATTAATTTAAAAACCGCACGTGATATTGCACGTGCTGTATAATAATTTGAAAACCAATGAATTTTTCTGTATAGTTAGCTTAGAGGTAACGCCCATGTGTGGGACCTCAAATGTCGATTACTGACCGGAAGATTTTTTTCAAAGGAATGGAAAAGCCTAATTAGCGGACTATTGCTTGTCAGCTTATTTTTACTGAAATTCCAAAGCGTGAACTTTCCCTATGAATAAAGCAAGTTTTTCTATGATCAATTTTAAAATAATTTTTAATTTACCGTATATGATTTGTATCAGTTTCTTAATCTTTCTTTTTTGCTTTAAAGTTCGTAGGGCTTTTGGGTCTTAAATGGTTAAGGCTTTTTTATTATCGGTTTTGTTGCCCTATGATACGTTGTTTTAAGAGTGAAAATAGATTTCGTTCCGTTCAAGAGTAATGAACGTTGTGAGTACTCTTATATAGGTCTTTCTGATTTTTTTTGTTCAGGAAAAAGTCTGGAACTTTGTTTTGATTTTTGCGGTTTGATTTGTGTTTACGGTTTGACTTGTGATTTCGTACTAATTTCAGTGCATTTTTTTTGTTAAAAGGAAAACAAACTCCACTATCGAACAGCAAAAGTGTAAAGGTCACGAAAAACGTGATCGACTTCTGATTTTGAAAATAGAAATTAATTATCAGATTTCTCAGCGAAATTAAAATTTTAACGTATTGATCCAGTTTTCTCGAATTGGGTTAATTAAAACAAAAAATATAATCATAACCATCATAAATTGTTCTACAAATTCAAAGAGATTTAAGGCCATCTATTGTTTTCAAAACTCAAAAGTTGAAGGCTGTTGAAAAAACAGGTAGATTTTTTCAGTTTCTTTGTGTTCAATACTCTTTTCCAGCTGATGGTTGGCTATGTTTTTACTTTGGAGTGGTCTGAAACTCTTGAATTTTCGAAACTTAAAATTTGATTTTTCTGGTATTTTTTTTCGGCTCAACGGTCGTCTACCCAAGTCTTACCTGAGTTTTTGCTGGTATTCCAGCGTTTGATCCTTAATTTTTTTTCGTTTCTTCAAATCTTCAGTGATATAGTTAATTGTCCTAATTATACAAGCAAAATTATCTGTATTATTGAATTTATTCATTTTTTGGCTTCACGGATTCGTCCATACTTTTGTCGGCTTAATTGCCGAATGTATTAATTTTTTAAAATTTTTTCTTAATATTGCTTGCTTCACAATAAATTCAAAAACGAGGTGAGGTTTTGGGTTCTATCGAAGCAACTGATTTTAGAAAGCGCCCCTGCATGATCAGCAAGGCTCAGTTTTTTTTACTCAAATGTTAGGATCCTCAGAAAAAAACAATTACTTGATTTTTAAACCGTTTTTGGTTGTTTTTGACTTATCTCGAAAACTACACACCCAAATTTGAGTTTTTTGGTCCAATCCAAAGAAAAGCTTGTGGGGCAGTTTCCTGCATAGCATACTTGGCTAGATCAATTTTTTTATACAAAAAGTTAAAGTTTTTGCCCTGGTAAAAGTCTGATTTTTTGACCGTTTTTTGGAAATTTAGTGTTTCTGAAAAGTTTTTCTCCCAAATCTGAGTTCTTGGTTTCAATTAAGTTAATCTGCTGAGGGAAGCGCACCAGCTCAACCATTTAGGCTTTTTTCAATTTAGAAACAGCATGTGATATTTCACGTGCTGTATAATAAATTGAAATACAATGACAGTTTCTTTCTACTTAGCTTAGAGGTAACGTCCATGCTTAGGCACAAATGTCCAGATCTGGCCGGAAGAATTTTTTCAAAAAAAGTCGGAAAAACTCAATTAACGGACTTTTGCTTGTCTGCTTGTTTTCACTTCAATTCAAAAGCGTAAACTTTCTCTATGATGAAAGCAACTTGTACTATGATCGAACTTCATCTTGTTTTTTTCAATAATTTTTAGCTTAACTTATAATTTGAATCGGTTCCTTTTAGTCGTTCTTTTTTGTTTCAAAGCTTTTTGGACTTTTTGGTCCTAAATGGTTCAGGCTTATATATTTTTTATCGGTTAAGTTGCCCTATGATACGTCGTTTGAGAAAACAGATTTATAACGTTTTTACTTTGGAGTGGTCTGAAACTCGTTAGATTTTCGAAACTTAATAAATTAAATTTTTCTACTCGATGTTTTTATGCGCTTTATTGACAGTCGAGTACCTTGAAAGTAGTGTAAGGGTCTTCGGTAATACTGATTTCCCGGCAGATTTTTTGATTCGGTTGGAAACAAAAAATGGGCAAAGGTTTTTTATTGGTTAGTTATTTGGTTTTTTAACGAAAGCAATTAGAAACATTTTGTTTTCCTGTCCTGAGGTTTTTTTTTTTTCAATTTTCAAAGATAGCTTAAGGGAAGTTAAGTTAATACGATATTTTTTTCACTGGATTGTAATATTTTTTTTGGTTAATATTTGGTTAAATAAAAAACTAACAGAGCTTCAAGTTCTCAACCCTAAGACGGGGTACTGTTAGTGACACATCGGTGTTGCAAATCTGCCCTCTAAATTTAAATGCTCAAATACTTTTAGTTTTCGAGATGTGGAATTTCTTATAATTTTTTCATTTTTTTTCTTTATAAAACTTGAATGAAATCTTAAGCGATCTTGAAATTCTCAACCCTAATTGTGGTGTTCTTTCAGGGTACTGTCAGGGTAAAAATCTGGCCTCTGACTTTTACTGCTGATAATTTTTTTGTTTCTGAGATATGGCATTTTTCATGAATTTTTCAATACTTTTTCATAAAATTTAGATTTAAAAGCAAGTAACAGAAATTGAAATCCCTAAACCTATGGTGGGATGCTGTCACGTGGAAATAAAAGGTACCAAATCTACCC
This sequence comes from Symsagittifera roscoffensis, assembly GCF_963678635.1. Lineage (NCBI taxonomy): Eukaryota > Metazoa > Xenacoelomorpha > Acoela > Convolutidae > Symsagittifera > Symsagittifera roscoffensis. Next base: position 9,861,658 of record NC_087063.1, on the reverse strand, counting down.
TCCACTTTTACGCCCAAATCGTTTTGGGGATCCTATCTTATTAACTATTTCCCCCAATTTTAATGTTCATTAATACAACTTTAGCTGCCACATTTTCAATAGCTTAAAACAATACTCAGAAAATACATTTAATTAATTTTCTTTCTTTAGGAGTTATATAAAAAGTGAGTAATACATATACGAACGCGCGAAAATGATACCCCAATTAATTGTTCACTTTTTTGTAATGCATATTTCTTCCAGAATTGGTTGTCAAAATTAATAACTGCAAAAAATTGAAATAACTAACAAGGTCGAAAAGGGGGAAATAGCTTTAAAGATCCCATTTTGGTTTTCGAGTTTGGCGTTTTTTTAAAGAAACACCTGATAGATGAGCCGAGTTTATATTCAGGGTTGAATTTAATATTGCTGTTTTAGTTTATGTTTTAGGAAGCTCTTTTTACATTCAACGATCTTTGAAGCACCGTAGTGCGAGCCATGCGCTAGTTGAGTTTTAATTGTGCAAAATTAATTTCAATGAATTTTGGTCATTGTCTACCAGCTAAAAAATGTTGAAAACTTTTTGTCGATTTTATTTTTTTTTGGCTTAGTTTTAAAGTACCTAATGTCGCAATTGAGTGTTTGCAAAGAACAACGTTTTAACAATTGCAATTTTCAACAGGAAAAGTTTCATAGTTTTCATGTTTCTTTTTAATTGTTTTTTTTCCGATTCGCTGTCCGATACGATAGCTTTTATTCGTTATTCGATTATTTTTTATAACTGTTATCTGATAACTTTTTTCCCGCATACTAGCTTTTTTTCATCATCCTTTTGAGTTTTGAGAAAACAGATTTATAACGTTTTTACTTTGGAGTGGTCTGAATCTCTTTGATTTTCGAAATTTAATAAATTAAATTTTTCTACTCGATGTTTTTATGCGCTTTATTGACAGTCGAGTACCTTGAAAGTAGTGTAAGGGTCTTCGGTAATACTGACTTCCCGGCAGATTTTTTGATTCGGTTGGAAACAAAAAATGGGCAAAGGGGTTTTATTGGTTAGTTATTTGGTTTTTTAACGAAAGCAATTAGAAACATTTTGTTTTCCTGTCCTGAGGTTTTTTTTCAATTTTCAAGAGAAAGCTTAAGGGAAGTTAAGTTAATACGATTTTTTCTTTCACTGGATTGTAATATTTTTTTTTGGTTAATATTTGGTTAAATAAAAAACTAACAGAGCTTCAAGTTCTCAACCCTAAGACGGGGTACTGTTAGTGACACAGCGGTGTTGCAAATCTGCCCTCTAAATTTAAATGCTCAAATACTTTTAGTTTTCGAGATGTGGAATTTCTTATAATTTTTTCATTTTTTTTTAATAAAACTTGAATGAAATCTTAAGCGATCTTGAAATTCTCAACCCTAATTGTGGCGTTCTTTCAGGGTACGGTCAGGGTAAAAATCTGGTCTCTGACTTTTACTGCTGATAAATTTTTTGTTTCTGAGATATGGCATTTTTCATGAATTTTCAATACTTTTTCATAAAATTTAGATTTAAAAGCAAGTAACAGAAATTGAAATCCCTAACCCTATGGTGGGATGCTGTCACGTGGAAATAAAGGGTACCAAATCTACCCTCCACTTTTACGCCTAAATTGTTTTGGGGATCCTATCTTATTAACTATTTCCCCCAATTTTAATGTTCATTAATACAACTTTAGCTGCCACATTTTCAATAGCTTTAAACAATATTCAGAAAAAATATTTAATTAATTTTCTTTCTTTAGGAGTTATATAAAAAGTGAGTAATACATATACGAACGCGCGAAAATGATACCCCAATTAATTGTTCACTTTTTTGTAATGCATATTTCTTCCAGAATTGGTTGTCAAAAATAATAACTGCAAAAAGGTGAAATAATTAACAAGGTCGAAAAGGGGGAAATAGCTTAAAAGATCCCATTTTGGTTTTCGAGTTTGGCGTTTTTTTAAAGAAACACCCGATAGATGAGCCGAGTTTATATTCAGGGTTGAATTTAATATTGCTGTTTTAGTACATGTTTTAGGAAGCTCTTTTTACATTCAACGATCTTTGAAGCACCGTAGTTGCGAGCCATGCGCTAGTAGAGTTTTAATTAAGCAAAATTAATTTCAATGAATTTTGGTCATTGTCTACCAGCTAAAAAATGTTGAAAACTTTTTGTCGATTTTGGTTTTTTTGGCTTAGTTTTAAAGTACCTAATGTCGCAATTGAGTGTTTGCAAAGAACAACGTTTCAACAATTGCAATTTTCAAAAGGAAAAGTTTCATGGTTTTCATGTTTCTTTTTAATCGTTTTTTTACCGATTCGCTGTCCGATACGATAGCTTTTATTCGTTATTCGATTATTTTTTATAACTGTTATCTGATAACTTTTTTTCCCGCATACTAGCTTTTTTTATCAACCTTGTGAGTTTTGAGAAAACCGATTTATAACGTTTTTACTTTGGAGTGGTCTGAATCTCTTAGATTTTCGAAACTTAATAAATTAATTATTTCTACTCGATGTTTTTATGCTCTTTATTGACAGTCGAGTACCTTGAAAGTAGTGTAAGGGTCTTCGGTAATACTGATTTCCCGGCAGATTTTTTGATTCGGTTGCAAACAAAAAATGGGCAAAGGTTTTTTATTGGTTAGTTATTTGGTTTTTTAACGAAAGCAAATAAAAACTTTTTGTTTTCCTGTCCTGAGGTTTTTTTCTCAATTTTCAAGAGAAAGCTTAAGGGAAGTTAAGTTAATACGATATTTTCTTCCACTGGATTGTAATGTTTTTTTTTGGTTAAATAAAAAACTAACAGAGCTTCAAGTTCTCAACCCTAAGACGGGGCACTGTTAGTGACACATCGGTGTTGCAAATCTGCCCTCTAAATTTAAATGCTCAAATACTTTTAGTTTTCGAGATGTGGAATTTCTTATAATTTTTTCATTTTTTTTTTATAAAACTTGAATGAAATCTTTAGCGATCTTGAAATTCTCAACCCTAATTGTGGTGTTCTTTCAGGGTACTGTCAGGGTAAAAATCTGGCCTCTGACTTTTACTGCTGATAATTTTTTTTTGTTTCTGAGATATGGCATTTTTCATGAATTTTTCAATACTTTTTCATAAAATTTATATTTAAAAGCAAGTAACAGAAATTGAAATCCCTAACCCTTCGGTGTGATGCTGTCACGTGGAAATAAAAGGTACCAAATCTACCCTCCACTTTTACGCCCAAATCGTTTTGGGGATCCTATCTTATTAACTATTTCCCCCAATTTTAATGTTCTTTAATACAACTTTAGCTGCCACATTTTCAATAGCTTAAAACAATATTCAGAAAATATATTTAATTAATTTTCTCTATTTAGGAATTATATAAAAAGCGAGTAATACATATACGAACGCGCGAAAATGATACCCCAATTAATTGTTCACTTTTTTGTAATGCATATTTCTTCCAGAATTGGTTGTCAAAAATAATAACTGCAAAAAGGTGAAATAATTAACAAGGTCGAAAAGGGGGAAATAGCTTAAAAGATCCCATTTTGGTTTTCGAGTTTGGCGTTTTTTTAAAGAAACGCCCGATAGATGAGCCGAGTTTATATTCAGGGTTGAATTTAATATTGCTGTTTTAGTACATGTTTTAGGAAGCTCTTTTTACATTCAACGATCTTTGAAGCACCGTAGTTGCGAGCCATGCGCTAGTAGAGTTTTAATTAAGCAAAATTAATTTCAATGAATTTTGGTCATTGTCTACCAGCTAAAAAATGTTGAAAACTTTTTGTCGATTTTGGTTTTTTTGGCTTAGTTTTAAAGTACCTAATGTCGCAATTGAGTGTTTGCAAAGAACAACGTTTCAACAATTGCAATTTTCAACAGGAAAAGTTTCATGGTTTTCATGTTTCTTTTTAATCGTTTTTTTAACGATTCGCTGTCCGATACGATAGCTTTTATTCGTTATTCGATTATTTTTTATAACTGTTATCTGATAACTTTTTTTCCCGCATACTAGCTTTTTTTATCAACCTTGTGAGTTTTGAGAAAACCGATTTATAACGTTTTTACTTTGGAGTGGTCTGAATCTCTTAGATTTTCGAAACTTAATAAATTAATTATTTCTACTCGATGTTTTTATGCTCTTTATTGACAGTCGAGTACCTTGAAAGTAGTGTAAGGGTCTTCGGTAATACTGATTTCCCGGCAGATTTTTTGATTCGGTTGCAAACAAAAAATGGGCAAAGGTTTTTTATTGGTTAGTTATTTGGTTTTTTAACGAAAGCAAATAAAAACTTTTTGTTTTCCTGTCCTGAGGTTTTTTTCTCAATTTTCAAGAGAAAGCTTAAGGGAAGTTAAGTTAATACGATATTTTCTTCCACTGGATTGTAATGTTTTTTTTTGGTTAAATAAAAAACTAACAGAGCTTCAAGTTCTCAACCCTAAGACGGGGCACTGTTAGTGACACATCGGTGTTGCAAATCTGCCCTCTAAATTTAAATGCTCAAATACTTTTAGTTTTCGAGATGTGGAATTTCTTATAATTTTTTCATTTTTTTTTTTATAAAACTTGAATGAAATCTTTAGCGATCTTGAAATTCTCAACCCTAATTGTGGTGTTCTTTCAGGGTACTGTCAGGGTAAAAATCTGGCCTCTGACTTTTACTGCTGATAATTTTTTTTTGTTTCTGAGATATGGCATTTTTCATGAATTTTTCAATACTTTTTCATAAAATTTATATTTAAAAGCAAGTAACAGAAATTGAAATCCCTAACCCTTCGGTGTGATGCTGTCACGTGGAAATAAAAGGTACCAAATCTACCCTCCACTTTTACGCCCAAATCGTTTTGGGGATCCTATCTTATTAACTATTTCCCCCAATTTTAATGTTCTTTAATACAACTTTAGCTGCCACATTTTCAATAGCTTAAAACAATATTCAGAAAATATATTTAATTAATTTTCTCTATTTAGGAATTATATAGAAAGCGAGTAATACATATACGAACGCGCGAAAATGATACCCCAATTAATTGTTCACTTTTTTGTAATGCATATTTCTTCCAGAATTGGTTGACAAAAATAATAACTGCAAAAAGGTGAAATATTTAACAAGGTCGAAAAGGGGGAAATAGCTTAAAAGATCCCATTTTGGTTTTCGAGTTTGGCGGTTTTTTTTAAGAAACACCTGATAGATGAGCCAAGTTTAAATTCAGGGTTGAATTTAATATTGCTGTTTTAGTTTATGTTTTAGGAAGCTCTTTTTACATTCAACGATCTTTGAAGCACGTAGTTGCGAGTCATGCGCTAGTAGAGTTTTAATTGTGCAAAATTAATTTCAATGAATTTTAGTCATTGTCTACCAGCTAAAAAATGATGAAAACATTTTGTCGATTTTGTTGGTTTTATTGGCTTAGTTTTAAAGTGCCTAATGTCGCAATTGAGTGTTTGCAAAGAACGTTTCAACAATTGCAATTTTCAACAGGAAAAGTTTCATGGTTTTCATGTTTCTTTTTAATCGTTTTTTTCCGATTCGCTGTCCGATACGATAGCTTTTATTCGTTTTTCGATTATTTTTTATAACTGTTATCTGATAACTTTTTTTCCCGCATACTAGCTTTTTTTTATCATCCTTGTAAGTTTTGAGAAAAGAGATTTATAACGTTTTTACTTTGGAGTGGTCTGAATCTCTTAGATTTTCAAAACTTTATAAATTAAATTTTTCTACTCGATGTTTTTATGCGCTTTATTGACAGTCGAGTACCTTGAAAGTAGTGTAAGGGTCCTCGGTAATACTGATTTCCCGGCAGATTTTTTGATTCGGTTGGAAACAAAAAATGGGCAAAAGTTTTTTATTGGTTAGTTATTTGGTTTTTTACCGAAAACAATTAAAAACATTTTGTTTTCCTGTCCTGAGGTTTTTTTCAATTTTCAAGAGAAAGCTTAAGGGAAGTTAAGTTAAAACGATATTTTCTTTCACTGGATTGTAATTTTTTTTTTATTAATATTTGGTTAAATAAAAAACTAACAGAGCTTCCATTTCTCAACTCTAAGACAGGGCACTGTTAGTGACACATCGGTGTTGCAAATCTGTCCTCTTAATTTAAATGCTCAAATACTTTTAGTTTTCGAGATGTGGAATTTCTTATAATTTTTTCATTTTTTTTATAAAACTTGAATGAAATCTTAAGCGATCTTGAATTTCTCAACACTAATTGTGGTGTTCTTTCAGGGTACTGTCAGGGTAAAAATCTGGCCTCTGACTTTTACTGCTGATAATTTTTTTGTTTCTGAGATATGGCATTTTTCATGAGTTTTTCAATACTTTTTCATAAAATTTAGATTTAAAAGCAAGTAACAGAAATTGAAATCCCTAACCCTATGGTGGGATGCTGTCTCGTGGAAATAAAAGGTACCAAATCTACCCTCCACTTTTACGCCCAAATCGTTTTGGGGATCCTATCTTATTAACTATTTCCCCCAATTTTAATGTTCATTAATACAACCTTAGCTGCCAAATTTTCAATAGCTTAAAACAATATTCAGAAAATATATTTAATTAATTTTCTTTATTTAGGAATTATATAAAAAAAGAGTATTACATATAAGAACGCGCGAAAATGATACCCCAATTAATTGTTCACTTTTTTGTAATGCATATTTCTTCCAGAATTGGTTGTCAAAAATAATAACTGCAAAAAGGTGAAATATTTAACAAGGTCGAAAAGGGGGAAATAGCTTAAAAGATCCCATTTTGGTTTTCGAGTTTGGCGTTTTTTTAAAGAAACACCTGATAGATGAGCCGAGTTTGAAATCAGGGTTGAATTTAATATTGCTGTTTTAGTTTATGTTTTAGGAAGCTCTTTTTACATTCAACGATCTTTGAAGCACCGTAGTTGCGAGTCATGCGCTAGTAGAGTTTTAATTGTGCAAAATTAATTTCTATGAATTTTAGTCATTGTCTACCAGCTAAAAAATGTTGAAAACTTTTTGTCGATTTTGTTGGTTTTATTGGCTTAGTTTTAAAGTACCTAATGTCGCAATTGAGTGTTAGCAAAGAACAACGTTTCAACAATTGCAATTTTCAACAGGAAAAGTTTCATGGCTTTCATGTTTCTTTTTAATCGTTTTTTTTTCGATTCGCTGTCCGATACGATAGCTTTTATTCGTTATTCGATTATTTTTATAATTGTTATCTGATAACTTTTTCCCCGCATACTAGCTTTTTTTTATCATCCTTGTGAGTTTTGAGAAAACAGATTTATAACGTTTTTACTTTCGAGTGGTCTGAAACTCTTAGATTTTCGAAACTTAATAAATTAAATTTTTCTACTCGATGTTTTTATGCGCTTTATTGACAGTCGAGTACCTTGAAAGTAGTGTAAGGGTCTTCGGTAATACTGATTTCCCGGCAGATTTTTTGATTCGGTTGGAAACAAAAAATGGGCAAAGGGGTTTTATTGGTTAGTTATTTGGTTTTTTAACGAAAGCAATTAGAAACATTTTGTTTTCCTGTCCTGAGGTTTTTTTTTCAATTTTCAAAGATAACTTAAGGGAAGTTAAGTTAATACGATATTTTCTTTCACTGGATTGTAATATTTTTTTGGTTAATATTTGGTTAAATAAAAAACTAACAGAGCTTCAAGTTCTCAACCCTAAGACGGGGTACTGTTAGTGACACATCGGTGTTGCAAATCTGCCCTCTAAATTTAAATGCTCAAATACTACTAGTTTTCGAGATGTGGAATTTCTTATCATTTTTTCATTTTTTTAATAAAACTTGAATGAAATTTTAAGCGATCTTGAAATTCTCAACCCTAATTGTGGTGTTCTTTCAGGGTACTGTCAGAGTAAAAATCTGGCCTCTGACTTTTATTGCTGATAACTTTTTTTTGTTTCTGAGATATGGCATTTTTCATGAATTTTTCAATACTTTTTCATAAAATTTAGATTTAAAAGCAAGTAACAGAAATTGAAATCCCTAACCCTATGGTGGGATACTGTCACGTGGAAATAAAAGATACCAAATCTACCCTCCACTTTTACGATCAAATCGTTTGGGAGATCCTATCTTATTAAGTATTTCACCCAATTTTAATGTTCATTAATACAATTTAGCTGCCACATTTTCAATAGCTTAAAACAATATTCAGAAAATATATTTAATTAATTTTCTTTATTTAGGAATTATATAAAAAGTGAGTAATACATATACGAACGCGCGAAAATGATACCCCCATTAATTGTTCACTTTTTGTAATGCATATTTCTTCCAGAATTGGTTGTCAAAAATAATAACTGCAAAAAGGTGAAATATTTAACAAGGTCGAAAAGGGGGAAATAGCTTAAAAGATCCCATTTTGGTTTTCGAGTTTGGCGTTTTTTTAAAGAAACACCTGATAGATGAGCCAAATTTAAATTCAGGTTTGAATTTAATATTGCTGTTTTAGTTTATGTTTTAGGAAGCTCTTTTTACATTCAACGATCTTTGAAGCACCGTAGTTGCGAGTCATGCGCTAGTAGAGTTTTAATAGTGCAAAATTAATTTCAATGATTTTTGGTTATTGTCTACCAGCTAAAAAATGTTGAAAACTTTTTGTCGATTTTGGTTTCTTCAGACAAATTTCGACTTTTTAACTAGCCATTTTTGGCGGAATTTTTTCATTCTTTAGCGGAATTTTTAGCGGAATATTTTCATACCTTTCGAATTATATCATTTGAAAGGTATTGTTGTCCTGAGCTCAAATTTGAAAAGATATTTCACCTGTGATCATTTTTCGTAAAGTTATGGGGGTTTAAAGATTGCCATTTTGGCCAATTTGGGACAATTACCGCGCGATATATTTAGCGCTCTTAACGCATGAGCGGAGAGTTAATCCGTCTTAAAACTGTTCCAATTTGGTTGAAAGAAGCTTATTTTCCATAATTGATTTGTAACAAGGAGCGAATTTCATCGTTTTATACTTTGTAAGGCGTGTGTGGGGTGATGATTTTCACAAAAAAAAATTCGAATTTTAGAAAAAAAAATTTTCATTTTATTTTTCTTACATTTAATTTTTCAATGTTATTACTGCTCCATAAAACCTTAAAAGGCAGTCGGAACATTCAGGGCTTCGCCTTGATACGAGTAGTCTTGTTTAAGTTTCAAGTGGTTGTCAGATTTCTTAGCTTCTGTTTAACTGTGATTTCTTTTGCAAAGCGATTTCTCTAGCAACATACTTTTTTTTTAAGTTTTGACGTTTGAATCTAAGTGTAAGTAAGCTACTGTAAGCCTGCACGTAACGCTAACCTTATTAGCTCGAAGGTAGGCCAAAAAGCAAAAGTTTCAAATCGGTTTTTATCTATACTGAGAAAAAAAATTTTTGTTGAAATCACGACTGAAAGGGCTTTAGTATGAAGTATCACTCGACCCATTCCGACTTAAGTTTGTGGTACCCGATTTTGCGTGGAAAACAAAAAAAAACAAGAATAGTCGGTTTCTGTACAACTAGCACCGAATGTTCCGCCCATATAGTCTATGAAAAACTACAAAAAATTTTTTTTTTTCAAGCTAGTGTAGTTTTTTCTGCGTTGAAATTAACTACTTCTAATGAACTTCAAATTACCATCACTTTGTTGTACACGTAATCAAGAATCAGTTTTTGGCACTGCTTCTGTTTTGAGCTCTCAAACCAAAGATAATAAGTTTTCATCAAGTATCTATTCATCAAGTATTAGGCAACAATTGAGTCTTTAATGAATCTAAGTGAAAAATGAGTTAAAAAAATTGATTAAAATATCCAATAATAGACCTCTGAATACCAAATAAAACTTATGCTGCATTTTTTTAACTTCAAGTAACCAACAAATTGAGGGGAGAGTAAAAAATGCCAAAATGAAAGGAAAAATCAGTGTCTCACATAGTAGAGCAAGAGATCTATTTGAAAATCACTTGGCAAAAAGAAATCTGATTTTCGCCCGTTTTGCGAGCAAAACAAGCTTTCGCTATGCTTGTGGCATTCAATTGCTCGTTAAATGCAAATGTCATTTAGGGTTCCTAAAACAGTCTTCGTTATAAAATTGGAATTAGAATGAGCATAATTGTAACAGCCGGAGAGAATACATTAGTTCTAAAGCCATTGCTACTTCTGTTCATGCGAGTAGTAGTTTTATAAACGATCCTTGAGTTCAAATCCTTCGTTTTTCTGAAGTTGTTTTGAGGTCGCTCCTTGGGAGTGTTGTCATCTGGTCTCGGAAAGAACTTGTCATACTGAAACGTATTTGAAAATTACTTAATGGGAGTACCCACGTTTATTAAAATGACCGTGAAAAACTCCTGATGATTTTGCAAATATTCTGACATTTATATAGGGTACCTGGATTTGCAAAAAAACAAAACATCTGAATAAAAAAAAATCTTTCACATTATAGATTATCGGACCTAAATGAGTTGTATACTTTCCTAAATTAGACTTTTTTATTAACCCCCTGCCCAGCTCCCACCTTTCAACCTTGGACTTTTTATTCCGTGGGGGAAAGAGATGACATCCATTTTGTCGCAGGTGGTCCCACCGTGAGGAAGTGGATGGTACTGGGAATCCTTCAACCGTGACCGAAGTTCATACCCCTGGTATAGATTATTATATAGTATCATTTTTCTCAACAATAATTACCTTTGGTTAACGTTCTAATTTTGAAATAATCAGATGTTTTGTGAAACCCCAAAACAAAAGTTGAAGATCGCATGCGAACGCTAATTAGGCGATTGGTCAAATGCGTCCGAAAAATGCGCCGCTGGGTTTTGGGTCAAAAGCGTGGTTTTTGTGTGCAAAAATCTTGAAGGTCGCAAGTTGGGAAGTCCTGTTTTGACTGGACTCCTGACGCTTCTGATGACTCACTTGGGATTTTGTTATCGTAAGTGGCTGCTGAAATACTGTCCAAACTACTGTTTCACTGCATGGTGGCGTCGTCAGGGATCCCGAGTAGCGATAGAAACTTCGCATTGATTGGTAGTCTCCAAATGGAATCACGTCTGCCAGGTTGATAGTCTGAGCCGGTGTCATCTCTAACAAATCATCTGTAAAACTGCAGTAAATTAAAGCATTAGAGTTAAATATTATTATAAATGTTTTTTGAGTAAGAAAAGTTGTACTACCTGCACTACGTAACGGTTGAATTGAGTTTGTAACTTTCTCCCAGAATTCAGATGACTTCCCTTGATCGTTTTCTGAAACCTAAAATGACTTTTGATGTCTAGTCTGAGTGATTAACCATACACAGCTAGTATTTTGGAGAAAATGTTGCAAAAAAAACACTGAAAAAAGCTTTTCAAACATGTTTTTTTTTCCAAATTTTGACCTGGGTGTCTATTTTCATGAAAGCGGAGAGAAGGGGGCTGGAAGCATCTGGTTTAACCATTTAACTTCAGCCGTTTTATTAGTCGAGAAAAAATACAATCGATTATCTGTTTTAAGTTATACGGAACCATGTGAGCGAAAACCTACTCATTGTTTCAGTTCTAACCTCCAGTTTCGTCGTAACTGGGGATCTTGCGCACGTTCAAGGAACTTTACGATCATATAGTTTGACCGTGTTCTGAATTCAGCTAAATTTAAGACCAGTAGTTTAAAATTTTTTGACTCACTTGAAGGAAGAAAGCTAACACTGCATTGGGCTCGAATGGTGCGTTTTTGTGTGATTCTGACCTTGAACTGTCTCTTTGTTGGTTTCTGCTCAGCACCAAGTGCATCTACAGCACAAAATTCCTCGTATGATTCCTCTTTTCGACTTTTTGTCAAAAAATTTTTCACAATAGCATAATTTTGAGCAATAAAACTTCATTTTCACAATTGCATTTCCACAATTTCGTATTTGTAGCATCAATAATATTTCAGCTTCTTGGCTCCATGAAAAAAAATAAACGAGTCACGCCAGTCAAAAACAGAAGTCGTCATGAAGAAATGCTCCCAGAGGGATTCTAAATTAGTCTTTTTTCTGACTTTTTTTAGCGGTATGAGTTTTGATTTGTTTTGGTTAATTTCAAATTTATTTGCTAAACGGAAGGCTTATTACGCTTTCGAATTAAACAATCAAATTTAAAGTGGACGACTTTTTAGTTTCAAACGTGGATTTTAATTTTCAAAATTCTGTATTGTTATCTAAAATGGGATCAATCATTAAAAAATCTTCAAATTCAAAGAGTTTAAGGCCATTTATTAGTTTTGAAAATTCTTCAAAATTAAACATCAGTTCTTTTTACTCTTAGAGTTCATTGACATTGGCTATGTTTTTCTGTTCCAGCACAATTTGATAAAAAATTAATTCACTTCTCCGGAAAACTGGCGGCCATCTATCTGATGTTCGGATCCCAGTCGTCTCGAAGGGGTTCCCAAATGGAAGTGCAACTGACGCAGAGTGTACCCACTACTCAAACCCCCGCCACGTATTTCACGCAGATCCTCTGTGTCGTTTATTTGATCTGTTAAAAATAACACTTTTAGAGGTCATGAAGAAAAGTTTATGCAGGTAATTGGTATATTAAACTAATAAAATAGTATTATGTGCCATGTGAAATAGTAGATTTATCGTGAAATTGAGCAGAAACTTGTGAGCATAAAAGCTCCTGGCAAGTATTAACCGTTATTAAGCAGTTTCTTAATTTAGAGCTATTTTCTGCAGTGTTCTCTTTATTTGTGTGTTAATCTTTTCATAAATTCTGTTTAATTTTCCTTCTAATTATAATTTTTATCTATGTAGTGTTTGCCTACAGATTTTTCTAAAGTAAAGAGGAATGCGTCCATTTTCTAGTTGACACTGCTTAACTTGGTAACATTAAATGTAATCGAAAAGTTAATGAAAGATTGAACATTATTCTAATATTCTGACGAGTAATAACATACAGGAAACTCCAGTGTTCATAATGACAGCTCCCTTCATCGGTCTCAGAAAAGCGTCAGAGAACTCGAAGGGGTCTTGATCCTCCTTAACCAGGGTCACTTCATCTGACCTGATGTCTATGGGACTCTGTCGATATCCATTGCACGCTGGATAAGACTCCTTCCACTGAGATATGTCTGCAAAATGATTTTTTTCCAGAAATAACCAACCAAGACCAGAACTAAATTTTTCAGGAAAATCTAATCAGAAGTAAAACAACGGTTTGTCTTTTCTGCTGTTGTTTTCGGTGCAATTGAGTCCAAAAAACACACTGGAATGAGTGTTCCAAAAACAGTTACCGATAATAAATCTTGAAATGTGAATTATAAAGTGGGAAATGTGGGTTGTAAATAAAGAAAATGTAGATTAGGGCGATTTGGGTTCATTCTACGGGAAGTTCGTTTTTCAGCTTGAAGTATTTCGGCTCACTGGTTTCGGCTGATTCTATATCGGCTTATTAACCTCAGATTGCGCAGCTTTATTAGAATGTCATTGTTTTGCGGATGCTTTATTTGTGTGTGCACTATTCCATGCTAAAAACGGACGAGAGAGGAAAATCTGTTGTCAGCCTTTGGGTGTAGTAAGAATACTTCAAACAGTTACTAGAGTTTTCTTCAAAAAAAGCGTTACATACTTCAGGTTACACAGTAAAAATATCTGAGAGCAGTACAGTGCCCAAAACTACAGAAAAGACGGTTCTGCAGGCTTTTAAAAAAGTGAGCATTAATTGTAAAAAAAGTGCTGGATAAGTTTACTAATTACGTTTCGAACTATGGTTTACCGGCTATGTTGTCGTCTTCTAATTAATGTCAAAATTAAAAGTGGACTAAAAGTGTTTGGGGGTGCATTTACAGTACAAATTTTAAACTTTGTCGATTTTTTTGGGTTCAGGAAAACAGTATAAAAAACCTATTTTGACAAAAATTGGTTGGCCGTTTTTGTGCACTTTTTGGAAAATTTTGACGACGAGTCTGCCCCCCCCCCATATCCGTACCTGGTCGAAATGAAAAAGCGCTGCTATTTTGAAGCACGCTAGCTATTAGTCTGCTAGTGCTTATTACTCAAACGAAGTGTCGTGCAATATTACGAAGAATTTTTTTCTAAACTAAGTCGCAAATAAAAGTGCTCAATTGGTTGCACTTTCTGCATAATTTAGGCCTATTTATACATATACAATTTTATAGCATTAGTTGTTGCTTTATTTTTGCCTAATATTATGTCCTGTTTGAAGAAACACATAATACGAAAATGCATGGGATTTGTTGTTTTTTGTTTTTTTTTGCGATGCTTGTGAAAATTTTTTCACTTTTGGCAGAAATTTCATTTTTTTCTCAAAAACTATAGTATCCTTCTTTGAAAAAAAATGGTGCCATGGGACAAACCGGTTGCTCTTCTTTGTGCCTGTATAATTAGCTAGTCTCTTTTCCTTTGACCCCACGTTGTACGGCCTGCGAAAGTTTCAGTTGAGGGTTTTTGACTTAATAAATTTGATTTTTTTTTCATTTTCTCAAATACTAAATGAACAAATCTGAGATGAAGGTTTCACTTAAAAGAACAAATCACGGAATTTTTCCCCTGTAAGGCGGTTGTTTCCCAAAGTTGTTAGAAAAAATTATGGTCTCAAACAAGCCAATTTTTTTTGACAATTTGCCTAATTTTAAAAAAATTTTCACAAAAACTACCCTGCCAAATTGGAGATTAAGGGTTTAACTGAAAGAAAAAAAACCAGTAATATGAATCTTCCATGCACAAGCTGCCATGTACTGCGTTTTGAAAGAATATATGGCCTCAGAAAAAGTCCAATGTTTTGCCCGTTTTTTTAAATTTTTTTTTTCAAAAACTAAGCTGCTGATTTTCATTTTTATAGTTCAATCAAACTAACATGGTGCTTCTTTTTTTCCCTACTTGATCGGCTTCACCTAGATATTTCATAACTATCTCAAAAAATACTATTTAAGTTTGATATTGAGGGTTCAATATAAAAATCAGGGCGTGGAAATTTTCCCTACAGTAGAGGTTTTTCTCATGCATGTGTAGAAAAAAGTTTATGGATTTAGGATAATTCAATTTATCGTTTTATCCGAACAATATTAATTACATTTGGCGTACTTTTTTAAATAAAATTTCCTATGGCGTGTATCAGTTTCATTAATTTTTATTTTGTTTCCTGGTTGGTTTTCGTTTATAATGCTACGCAGTTGATAATGAGCACTTGGTTTAGGCGAAGTTACACGAAGCTACATGTATCAACGTGTTTTTATTTTTCAGGTCTTTTTACTTTTTCCGCCCAAAAATCTTTATTTTATTATTTTGAACTGAAACTGTTTTGCTTCAATTTGATTGCCTAGATTTAGCCAATCAAATTTCAGCACCACTTCAAAATGTTTTGCGTACAATTTTAAGTCGACTTATAAATAAGCTGAATTAGCCAAAAATATTCATCATTTTGAAAAGTTTTCAAGTTTGATAAAATAACCTACAGAAGTCTACCGAGACCAGAAAAAAATACAGAAACTAGCTACAGGAAATAATGCCTAACATCTGCTCAAAATTTGGCCTTTTTAGAAATCGACTAAAATTTCAAAAAAAAACGCATTTGTGTTAGCAAAACGAATCATTGCGATCAGTGTTTTGTTCTCTGCATTTATACATTGAGTACTACAAAATTGCAAAATTTGAAAGTTTGGGCAGAATAAAAAAAAACGACTCTATTTTTCTTGCATGGTTTATGAAATATGCTTTTCTAAACTTTTAGGCAAAAAAAAGTTTTTTTTTGCAGATTTCTGGCAGTTTTTTCCGCTTTCTTAATGTTCCAAATTGGTATGATGTCTGATGTTCAGACTTCTTTATCGTATTTTATAGTTGATTATTATAATTTTTTTCTTGTTTTTGCATAATTTGTAATTCCATATTTATTGTCAGCTGTAAACAATTTCTTCCAGGGGCGGATTTAGGGGGGACGCCCCCTTTTCAGGGATTCGACCCCCTGCCGACCCCCTGCCGACCCCCTTTGTACTATTTTCCTAAATGTATTTTTGGTGATGGATCCTAAAATTTTTCTAAAGGCGCTTTTGGCGCCAACATATATTTATTTTGAGGGAGGAGCGCGCGCCAAAAAAACGCGATTTTTTGGGCACAGTTTTCCAAAAAGTGACTAAAAACTCCTTTTTCGGCCTGTTTTTCAAAGTTTTGCCTTTGGCGCAGAAAATTTTGTCAAAATAGGGACAAAACGATGCTTTTTGAGAGCTCGAAGAATCAATTTGGTCGGCCTAAAAAAAAGGTCGACAAAATTTTCGAAAAATTTTTGGAATCCCGATCCCCCCTCGAGAAATTCCTAGATCCGCCCCTGATTTCTTCTAAAGATCATCGCACTTCTTCTATATGAATTGGTATTATTTCTTAATGATTTTTCAACTAGCGGCCAGAAAATTGATTTCAATTATCAACAGAATCGATGTAATAAAAAATAAAATAATAATAACACAATGTTTTCCCTAGTTTTGAAATCTCTAAAGTCTCAGCGCAACAATTTTGTCTGATAAAAACAAACAAAAAAGTGTCCCGAACTTTTCTCAAGACCAGTGTTTTTCCAGATTGGACTGTTGTTTCGCTCGAAAACCAAATTTGCATTTTTTTTCGTAACTCTTGTTCTTAAAAACAGCAAAGAGTAATAGTCACTTAAGTAATGAGTATAAAGTTAGACAACTAGAAACAAAAAAAACATGACAATATGATGAGAAAACCTTACCGTTGTAAGACCAATCTAGACTATATACAACTCCAAATATTCCAATTGAGAAGATTTCTAGAATTGTGAACCAATTAGATCCGTTCATATTATTCGTATAAACTAACTGACTGACCGACAATTCGAAATTGATATGATGTGAGTTTTGACCAGTCAAATTTATAAGACGAGAAAAATGTATGCAAAGTTAAACTGATCAAAGCTTTGATTGTTTGATAACAGGTCTACTTGCAAGGGGCTGACCAAATCGCTAAAGACTTGTCAAATAATGTTATGAAAGAGTTTAGATATCATTATCGCTTTCATAATTTACTCAAACGAAAGCCAGCTGAAGCTACTTCTAAATACTGACCTCTTAATTGCTGAAACTGCTTATATGGTTATGTGCACACATCAGGTCATGATCAAAATCATCAGTCATTTTTGGAAGGATGTTTCATTACGCTTGCGATCAGCAAGGGTATTGTAATCGGGATACTAGTCTTTTTTCCTCAGAAAATGGCAGCTGTCAGTCGCGCAAGAGTATCTCGTCGATTCATGGTCATTCTATGGTTTGCCCTCGCTGTCTATTTTGGCTCTGCATTCCAACCTTGAGCTTTTAAAATTAAAGATTACAAGGCCAATTTGTATGTTCCTGATTCCAGAGACAAGTCGTTAAACCTGTTCGAAAATGTAAATGGATTCCACTTCCAAAATTGTTGTGGGTTCCGCGTACAAGTACCTGTAACGTAAATTTTGTCGGCACATTAATTTTGTTGCGGATTCAGCAACCAGCTTATATCGGTAGTTGTTCCTGATTCCGCAAATGTAAGCGGAGTCCGCGAATGTAAATGGACTCCGCAAATTTCTGCGGATTCCGCTTACATTTTGCGGATCCGCTTGCAATTTGCGGAATCCGCTTACAATTTGCGGAATCTGCTTACAATTTGCAGATTTCACGACAGTCTTAGTATATTTCACCACAGTCTAAACACATGTATTAGTTTTTGTTTATGAATTCCACAAACTGTTCCGGATTCCGCATTTTTTGCGGATTCCACATTTTTTTGCAGAATCCGCAAATTTTCTTGTTTTTGGAGCAGTTGTGAGAAATACAGTGTTATGTTATTTGTCCGTGGAATCCGAAACAGAAAAAAGAAATCAAAGAAAGATAGCAATGTTGCGGATTCCGCAACAATCCTGTTTTTGGCCTGTTGCGGAATCCCTTTACAATTCACAAAATGCCAAGTTTGGCCTCGTAATGAAGTAAATATATTTAGGCAATATGTAGTAGATGACAAATAGTCGATAAAATGAATGAACGGTCGAATTTTTTTGCCATTTTGACAAACTTTGAATTTTCGTTTTTGCTTTTTCAATAACTTTTTTGGTTTTTCAAGTTTCACTAGCATCAAAATTTTGAGAAAACTAAAAAAAATTATTTCGGTAAAAAGTTAGGAAATTTCGATGATTTGATTAACATTAGGTTAACACTCGCAATTTTTCTACTTTCTCTATCTAAATTTAAAATGCATCGATCACTTACATGTATTTTTTATCTCGCTGTTTTAACGAAACTTTTAAGATTTTTCTTGCAAGATCTTGCAATATGCTTGCAAGTTAATTTCCATCAGATTTCTTACAAGATATTATTGTTCTCTCAGGATCTTGCAACATTACCCTCATTTTAAAGAATCTTGCGAAATAACCTCCCTTGATCGACTAGGGTGGACTCTATTGCAGTTTTTGCATATCTCATTCTCCTGGCCAACTGTATGTTTATACTACTTGATGGTTTCTGGTTGTAATTTTTGCCATAGTCGCCATACAATAGGCCGTTTGCAAAGAAAAAAGAAAACAGAAACTTGGAGTTTTAACATTTTATAGCTTAGTGTTTCGCAAATTTTTTTTTTAATCGATTAACCGGCGATTAACCAAGTTTTGTCGGCGTAGTTGCTGCTCGGTAAAAGTTTTCTGAATGCTTATTTAACGCAGTAGATTGTGTTTCTCGACATAGTTCTCTAAAACTGATTAGTAGTCGATACAAGCTTATGAAACGTTTGTAGCTCTATTTGTTTGTGACATTGTTTCGAACTGTTTTTTTGGTTTAGCGGCTTTCAATTCAGTTTGTCCGCTTAAAATGGTAGGTTTTTGTTGTGCCACAAGCGGTGCAAAGCTCCCTTGGGCATTTGCGTCATGAAATAGAAGCTTTGATGATGTCAAAGTTTTCAGAGCAATATTTTTTTCTTTTAAAATTAACCGTCCTTAAATGGTCGAAAAACTGATCCGCACCATGAATTTTCCAGTAATTTGAGCAAGGCTTAGACTTAAAGTTCTGAATTCCCTTCACAAAAGCGGACCTAAAAAACCTGAACACAATTTCGATGAGCTAATTACGTTGGCAGTTTTACGAGCTCTTTTTTTAAAAACTTAGCAACAATTTTTTAACAGTCTCTTGTGATTAATTGGTTTTATGAAATCATAAAAGTAATTAAAAGTGATACAGTAAAATGCGTACCTTATTCTTCTAAATTTCACGGTTTTTCTAGATAGTTTTTCGAAATTTGATGAATGTGTCAGCCAAAACTCATTGTCTCCTCGTTTTTTTTCTGAAAATTCTTAAAATACGGGGATGCATTTTATAATTTTTTCACCGTTGCGATAAGCAAAGGGTATTGCAATCGGGTTCTAAATTTTTTAGACATAAAAACCTGTTTTACAAGTTGGTCACCTGGACTTTTTGTTTACTCTGTTGAAAATACATGATTTGAGCTCGTCAGCATTTGAAAAATACGTCCTACTCGAAAATTATTATTTTTTGAAAATGATTTTAGTTTTGGCGAATTGGTAAAATTTCTTTTGTTTTCCTTTTTTTTGTATGAACTCGACTCAAATTATATCAGTTTGCTAGTGGTCCCAGCTGAAAAGCTGAAAAACAAACTAAAACACAACCGAATACAAAATTCCGGCTCTTTTCCAGTTTCCCCCTTTCAAATTCAGTTTTGAAAAGTCTATTTAACGTTAAAATAATGCAATGAAACTTGCGTGGTGAACAAATCGACAATTCTGAACAGCTTTGTTCTTCATACTTTACAGCGTAACATCAAGCATTTAGCCGTAAAACATGTAAATCAAGCATAAAACTCGGTATTTTGAAAGGGGGAAACTGGAAAAGAGCCAAAATTCCTCCACATTTTTCAAAAGGTCAGAATAAAAAGTGATAACTAAGCGCTCTTTTTCCTCCCCCCCCCCACCTCCCACGACCATCAATTTTATGGTGTAACGAGTGGTTTTAGAAGGTTAATAATGAAGACCAAATGTGATTGGCACATCCTAATTTGTCCGCATGTCAATTTTCGTAATGATCGGACAATGTGAACAGTAACTTTACTAGTAAAAAATTGCAGGTGGGGGGGGGGGGAGGAAAAAGAGCCAAGCACTTCAACGGAGTCTGCAATTAAAGACCAGACGTGAGCTTTCAAACTTATAAAAAAATCGATACATAAAATAGTATCCCTACATTTCCATTGTCAAAAAAATCTTTCATGCGCTGAACTAGTTTTATGAATGTGACTAACATCTTTTTCCCTCTTAAGTAAATAAATCGAATCTTTAAGCTCGTCATAAAATCAGGTTATTTTAGTTTCTTTCCACACAAAAAAGTGCCCCATCCCCCCCCCCCCCCCCCCCAATTAAAGAGAGAGATAGAGAGAGAGAGAGAGAGAGAGAGAGAGAGAGAGAGGGTGCCAATCATAAACCCCCCTCCCCAAAGTCTACCAAAAAATAATGTTCAACCATAATAATGTTCAACCAAAGTCTACCATAAATTAGTATTCAACCACAGGGCAGCGAAAGGCAGTTGAGGTAAGTTGTCAGGAAAGGGGTAAACGCGTATACTGGGGGGTATTCTACCTTTAAATAATTCCCCCTCCCCTGCGAAATGAAGTGTTAAACTGAACTGAACTGAAAAAATAGAGACAAAAAATATACAAAGTGTTACATTTTTATGAAACGTAATACGTAGCAACAGCACTGAACAGGAAATGAGATAACTTTGAAAAAAGATGTAAATTTCATGAATAACTTCTCGAAAAAAAATCAATTATAATGGATTACAATTGAGTATATTGGTTTATTTTGACATAAAAATATTAGGATTATGATGCATTTTTAATGGATTATGATCAATTATTTTGTAATTTTATAGATACTGACCATATTATAAGAATATATACGAATATTATCCATGGGCGCTTCGCTTCGTGCGGGATGGCAACTTTTGGACGTAAAGAAAGATAAATTTTAAATCAAAGTTCACTTTAATTGGCTCGTTTTCCTCTCCCCCCAACATCACATGACCATCAATTTTTTGGTGTAACAAGTGGCTTTAAATGGTTGATAATGACGACCAAATACGTTTATAATGGCTTATTTAGTCCGCATGTCAATTTTCATTTTAATAGAAAAAGACGAACAAGAAATTAACTGGTAAGAGTTCGCAAGTGGGATGAAAAAAAGGGAAAAAAACCCTGTTTTTTTCTTAACATTTTAATAATCACTTTTCTGTTTCTTTGATGCCACGACTTATGTTATGCAAGGAAGGGGGAAAAGGAATGACTTACGCTCAAAAATATGCCCCTGGTCCCGTGCCTAGCATTTTTTTTGTACAGATCTGAACTTCTTGATTTCTTATTTAAGACGCTTCTCAGATCAAAAAATTGTTTTTTCAGATAATTGATACGAAATTGAAAAAACTTTAGATCTGAAATTTAGATCTAAAATTTACTTTTTCAGATGTGAGCTGACCTTAAAACTAAAACTTCAGATATGAAACTAGATCTGAGAATTTTTTGTTTAATTTTAAAAAAGCATTTCGAGCAACGAACTGAATTCCCAATTCTTGCCTGGTTATATTAGTTACATTTTTATATTTTGATTTGTTAGCCTTTAAAAACCTCCATACAATTAAACAAATTTATTTTTTTTCAGAGTTACTTTCTTGTTCAACTGTTTTTAAAAGTTTTCAAAAAATGTTAGAAGACTTCAAATTTTTATGCACTACTTTGCATTTCCCATGTTTATTTCATTATTAGGAGAAAATAATTTCTTCAGGCTTCGCTTAGAATTTTGGCTAAGTATCTTCTAGTAGCTAGCAGAAGTTATAAAGTACAGAAGTACTTGAAAAAACAAAAGTTTCTTTCGAACATTTGATTTCTTCAGATAAAGAAAACCATGTTTTCAGATCTGAAAACAAATTTTCAGATCTGAAATTTGGATTTGAAATAAATTTTCTCAGACTTAAATTAACCAAAAAAATACAAAACTTCAGACTTGAAATTAGATCTGAAATAACCCACTCTAAAGTGTTCAAGTGTTGTTTTAAATATTCACAATCCATTTGAGAACTGAAATTTAGAAACGAAAAACATAATTTCAAATCTGAAGTAGATCGTTTACTAGGTACGGGGTGCTCGATAAAACTCGATGCCTTGTACTACCAATCTGTAAACTTGTTAGCAATAACGAGAAAAAAAACGCACATGACAAATGATTCATAAGAGCAACCAAGTTTCCTGAAAGAAACCACGCAGTCTAAAAAAAAAAAAAACACGTAAATTACAAAAGTTTTTGGCTCTTTTCCAGGCCCCCCACATTTCACATTTTTGTTTTTCCAATTTGTCTTACGCGTTATTTTGGCTGAAAGCGTGACTTTACGATAAAAGATATTATGATCAAATGAGTACACAATAAATAGTTTGTTCAACATGCAAACTTTCATTACAATATGACAACGTTAAAATATTTGCCCTAAACTGAAAATCAAGTGGGGGTGGGGGGGGGGGGGGGGGTTAGTTGAAAAGTAGCCAATTTTTTTACTTCAATTTTTTTTGTACCTCTTTTCTTTGTACGTACCTTGGCCAATTGAAGACAAAAAAAAACAATTTTCATGATTGCATTGTGACAACGCGAATTTGTTTTACTAACTAGTATGTTGAGGTATTATGATGTACTGGCTGTTTCCCAGTTTCCAACCCCCCGGAATCTTATTATTCAAGTTTTTGTTCTAATCTAAAATTTTCCTCTCACTTTTTGTTTTTAATTTCTCTAGTTGTAATATTTTTTTCTCCAGTATATATGTGTGTATATATTTATATACTGGAGAAAAAAATAACGCAACTAGAGAAATTAAAAACAAAAGGTGAGAAGTAATTTTGAAAAGACTAAAAAATTGGTTACTAATATGTTAATTTTGCCCCTAAAATTTTATTTCAAGTATCAACATATTTTGTTTTCACGCAAGGAATGAAACGATGATTTTATGATCACAAGGTTTCATAGAGAATTGTTTTGAGTTTTGAAAATTGCTTGGTTGCGTTACTTCAAGTATGTATATATATAATTTATATATTTACATTTGGCTAACAAACTACCCGGGTCGAGGTGCTCTTCATGTTTCGACATACTGAGTTATGTATGGAATACTATACTCATAGAGTAATTTCAGATAAGGTACACCGTCCGCTCGTCACGCTATCTTATTTTCGGCCGGATAGATTCGTGCAACTTCTTAGTTTAATACCAATCTTAATCTTACTCTTATATCTCCTAGTCCCAATAGATCTAGTGTACACCGGTTTTCGCGAACTAGTTTCAGAATGAGAACAACTGTTTTTTAAGTTTAATTCAAATTGTTCTGGTGTTGAAACTACAAGTAGTTTCAACACTTTTTAAATAAATGGGTTGTTAGTTTTATGGAGTATGATTGCTTAGTAATTAATATTTTATAGAGATAAAATATCATAATAATAACCAATGATAAATACTAGTTTAGATCTGGTTCCACCTATCCGGGGTTTAGAGAGTTTAGTTTTTCAATGTTCTATTGTAGTGTAGGATGAATGTTGGTGTTTTTCGTTAGAGGTTGCGAGCATATTCTTTTTTCGGGTTTGGAAGAAGAGATGCTATCACGGTAGTTTCGGGAGATTGTATTATGGGTTCTGATCGATTGTGATGAGTGTTGATCTGATTGATTTTAGAGAATAGGAACATTGCTATTCTCAATCTTGTTCGGATGTGATGTGGCATGTAGTTCGACTTTGGATGAAGTGCCTGGTGACTTGGATCTGTACGTATATTTGAACATCGAGATGGCCATTGTTCTGTTGCAATAGATTGCCTTTGCTGCGATGCCAAGTCGTACTTTAAATCCATTGAGTGTAAGGATTGTAGGCAGCATGTCAGGTGGGTTTGCCATTCCGTAGTTGGAGTGTGATTTGGTTGTCAAATTCCTTGCTGCTCGTCTTTGTGCTGTATATTTTCTATATGTTGCATTGTCTTATTTACATATATAAATATTTGTTAATCTTGTCTTTTTAGTCAGGATCTTGTATTAGTTTTTATCGCAAAAGCGTTACTATTTAGTTCGGTTATTTTAAAGAGCTATTCACACTTGAGTAAATCCCGTCAAAAATAGTGTCGTGGATGTCACAAAGCGTGGATGTAGCACTGTGGGTGAGGCCGGCTATAGAGCATGCTCAGGACGTCCTCTTCTGGTGGGTTAGGACAGAAGTGAGGGTATAATTTCCTGCTCTCTTTTTGGAGGTTCCTGTTTTAAGTTCAACCTTTCAGGCTGTTTTTTATTACTGTTTTTTTCTTTTGTTGTCATACTTATGTCTTTTTCTCAAAAATCAAATAGTTTGTTTTGGGTTTGTCTTTCAACTTTTTGTTGTTTTGTTCTTTTGTGTTCAGACTTAAAGGTAGTCTCCAAAAGAATAATTAATCCAGTTCTAAGCTGGTGTTAATCCAATTTGGGTACCGTGGGTTTTCTTTTCTTAGTCATGCTGTTAGGTTGTGTTTTATGGTGTTTAGAAAGCTTGCGTTGGTTAGTTTGGATTGTTATATAATTCTTTTTTCAATCGGATTAAAGGATAGTTTGAAACGTGTTAAAACTTGTTAGAGTTGTTATCAGTGAAAGTTAAAACTTAAACTCATTATTTTAAACAATTTTTTGTGGGCGAGCGGTGCGATTGTGGATAAAATTTGTGGGCGAGTGAATACAAAGAAGCGCCTTGAAAAGGTTAGTACTGCTATTTGCAATTTAAGAATAATGTTGATTAATTTACTACATGAAAATATAAAGTTTACTGCTTGACTTGGGGTTGAAATTATTAATTTATTTTCAATTGTATGAATATTTACTGCTTCGGGGAAAAGAATTTATATATCAATTTTACTGTTTTGTACGAGATATTTTTTTTGCTTCAATTATTGAATATGTTAATAGAATTTTATGAATTAAAAAAAGTTTCAGTTTTTTATTTTGTCTTTTTGTTTTGTAGATGATTGATGATTGTGCCTATGAAGAAAAAAGAAAACATTGATTAAGAATGGTTAGTGTTGTTTGAATTTATTAGTGAATTATTGAATTCATTTTACCTAATCGTCGGTGAAGAAGCCATGGGGAAAAACGTCGTGGATGATATCAGAAAAGGTTAGTAGTTTAGCTAGCAAACGAATGATGTGTTTAATTTGCAGAAGCGGCCAAAGCAATTCGAGTGCTTTAATGATGTTGTGCTCTTCAGTGCTAGGTGATTGTTCATACGGTGTGTTTTGAATAAGGTTGTAGTGTTTTTGATTATAGCGAGTTATAGCGAGTGTTATATATGAATTCTAGGATTGGGACTTCAACGGGCTGGAGGAATGCATGAGGGATAATTCTACATTGAAGGAATGCATGAAGTGGGCGGGATTCATCTACATTTAGGAGTTTGGTTAGGGAACAGAAGATATACATCTGGGTGATGGGATCGTAATTTCGGAGGGTGCCATGTAAATTAGTGTCTTTAATACAATAGGTGAAGTTAAGAAAAAATGGTGATGTGTATTTAGAGTTAATGTATTGCTATCTATGGTGAAGTTGTCTTGCTGTGGTATTTAGAGTGTAATTGTGTTGAATGAACTTGTAGTAAGTGTACGTGTGTGTTTGTTTAGTTCGTAACATGACTTCGTGTGAACAGTGCAAATCACGTTCTTTGGGTGTGAGGAAATGAAAGTTTATTGAAAAATGGTTACAATTGTTAAAGTATGAATCATAAGCATAAATATCATGTAGTGCTGCTGAGATGATGTTGTCGTATTTTTATTTAAGATGTTGAGGGTGAATATGTATAGGGTTTTGATGAAAATTTTTTCTGTTAGTTGGAAGTTAGCAAATGGGTTGTTGTTTGGAAAGATGTCTTCGTTAGGTTGTATGATGTTATGATCGTAATAATCGATAGAGTTATCATTAGCTTTAGATGCAATGAATTTGGTTAGTGATTGTCTGTATCCTGTTTGTGTGTATTGTTTTCGGGTGAGTGCTGTTGTTAGAAGATAGAGTTGGGTGCTGCACACTTCATTGTCATGAGGGGTGTTATATAGTGGCAGTGATAGTGGATTAGTAAAGTGGTAGTTTGAAGTCCATGAAAGTGTAGGGTATAATACGTGCTCGTTTACATAATTGGGTTTCTCATCATTGGGGTCTGAATGGAACTATGTGTATTCTGGGAGAAAGGGTAGACCTATGGAGAAATTCTTTGTTTTTAGTGTGAAGTGGATGATTGACAACTGTTGTGGATGTTCCTGGGTTAGATGGGAATGGAGTATTTGGGAATTTTCTTTTAAAGGTTCGGTAAGCTCTGGTTGTACTGGAGGATGGGGTTGATGAGGAAGTCGGATTTTGTGAAGGGGTATAATTTGAAGAAGGGGGTTGGTGTTGATGGGTTGGATGATGTTATAGATTTCCAGAGTTGGTGAATAGTTAGTGTTTGAGGGTGTTGTAATTGTTGTTGCAGTGTTATGAAGTTATCAAGCTCCTGTGATATTTACGTGTTGTCTGAGTCGTTATTATCGGATGGTTCACTAGTTAGAGGGGAATATATGGGTGTCACATTTGAAATGGGAGAGGGAGGGGAATGGGGTTCAATTATGACTTGGGAATGAATAGGTTGAAAGGGAGGTTGGGAAAAGTTAGATGGACTGGGCTCAGAGTTGACAAATTCGTCGGGTGTTTCGATATCAGAGTTGTTCAATTGGGAGATAGTGTTATATACTGTTGTGTTGGAATTAGTGTCTGATTCCATGCTGGATGAAGTGTTATGATGAGGTGATTGAGGTCGGGGAAAGCAAAAAGGGGGATGATGGGAAGGTTGTTTTGGAGGTTGGCTAGGTGGGAAATTGATCGATGGAGGGATCCAACTTGGCGGCTCATCGTGGGCTAAGAAGAAGGTTATTCTGAGAACGAAAATTAGTGGTATGTGGTTGTTCTATAATTTGTTCGTATGTGTCTTCCATGTTGGGTTGTTGGGTTAATATGTGTTGAATTGGGCTTTGTGGATAATTAGATCTCGAAGTTATGAGGTCTGTAAGGGCGATATTTTCCCGAAATTTCGCGGTATCAATGATAGGGGTTGGTTATGGTTTAGGTTTTGCAATTGTGGTGCTGTAGAAGTTGAATTCGTAATCGTTTCGTGATTCGTCATATGTGTTTGGTGTTGTTGATAGCTTGGTATTGTTTTCTGTTATGTGAGCGTCTAAAAGTTTTTTATTGATTGATGTGGAAAATATTCCAAAACATCATGGGAAAATTAAGAGTCCTACGCTTGCTTAAGTGTTTACTTGTGTCTGTATTGCGCATTTATTGTAGATTCCTTTTAAGAGAGAGAATAGAAATCCAAGCAAATTAAACATTGCGTATAATATAGTCAATCTTTCTAAGATGTAATAGGGCCATCCTAGAAAGGCAAGAAGTTCTTTTTTCAAATTTACAAAACTAAAAATATTTTTTGGTGATATATCTTGTGGTCTGTATTTTTGCCATTTAGGTAAATGTAACCTTTTATATCTTTAAAATATCCGCTATGGTCTTGAGCGTATATGTCTGAAAAGCCTGCTGTTTCTGCAAGTTCGCTTAGATTTTGATCTCTGGATTGTCGTTGTATTGTGTCCATTTTTGATAGTAATTCTTGAAATTGCTGTGTTCGAAGTTGATGTTGAATGTCGGGTTTAGAGTATTTGCCGATGGATTGTAATTCGATATTGGGCTTGCGGGCAACAGCTCTAATACTTTCTGGTGAAATTTTTTGAGCGTGTTGCATAAGTGTAGGATATGGTGTAAGAAGATAGCATTTATCTTCGTCAGGGTTTAGTTTTACTACATTGTGGCTATTCTGTGATCCACATGGGACTGCTGTGTCCCAAAAATAAGTTCTTCTGGAGAGTGTATCAACAAAATCTACTTTATTTTGTAGAATATTGGGATTCTTTTATAGCATTTTTTGTCTTCAAAGACATATAAAGGTGGTACTTTTTTTGTGCAAGTGTAATACCATAATATATTTCCTTCGTAGTCATAAAAATTTGATCTG
The DNA here is from genome assembly GCF_963678635.1 of Symsagittifera roscoffensis. Classification (NCBI taxonomy): domain Eukaryota; kingdom Metazoa; phylum Xenacoelomorpha; order Acoela; family Convolutidae; genus Symsagittifera; species Symsagittifera roscoffensis. The sequence goes on along the minus strand of NC_087063.1, from coordinate 9,833,627 downwards.
TACCCTGACAATAAACATCCTGCATTTTAAGGAATTTTAAGTAGTGCTAGAGCAAGCGATTGTAAAATTAGTGTGCGTTCAAGTTCGCATATTGATGGAGTGTTTCAAGTTCTGTCAAAGATATTTCTTGAAAGATTCTACTTATTGTGTAGTCTAATTTCATGTCTAAGTGTATGTCATAGTGGATTGCGCCAAAATCAGTGTTATTCATGAGTAATAGTTCTTGTAAACGTGTATTGTCTTTGTCTTGTGGTTTCTTCCTGTGTTTTTTTTTGAAATTGTACTGGAACATATGAGTTTTTGTCAGTGGTTGAACGAGATGTTTTAATTTCATGTATAATTAAATTTCCTGTATTCGTGTCGAAACCGTCTTCGTATTCGACAAGATTTTCTGAATATTGTGTTTTGTAAAGTGGTTTGGTGTATTTACATGCAAGTTCCGTTTCTGGGTATATTTGGAAACTTGTCAAATTATTTTCAATATTATGAAAGTTTCTAAATCTAAAATGACTATGTCTGAGTTGATCAGGGCTTACATCTTCAAACGGGATTGATTCAATGACAATTTTTTGGTCGAATTTTATCATTCTAGCGTGTATTTTCGCTACTTGAATTGTGGTAGAGGTGCCTTCGGGGAACCAAACAATTGTTGCTTGTGTGCGTTTAGTAGAATTGCAGTATCCTTGGTCGTTTTTGCAAGGGAGTCTGATTCCTTGATAAAATATAGTGTCATCCTTTAAATTACGTGTTAGTTGTACTCTTTCGAGTTATATTTTTCAATCAAAAAACATTATTTCTTGGTATCCTTTATTTTCTGTATCTGCTTTACAATTTGAGGGGGCGTTTATTCCAATGTGTGGTAATCAATTTTATCATAAAGATCGTAAGTTAATCTTCCATGTGCTCCGTGAAATGGAAATTTGTTATCTAATCTTAACTGAACTTGGTATTTTTCAAGTTCAGTTTGATGTGCTGAGTCTGGAAAAAATTGAAAGTTTACTAGTTTTCTCTTTTTGCCTTTGTTTGATGTGATTTTTAACCGTTCAAGTTCGTTTTTGAAATTGTCATGGCTGAGGTGCAATAGTCTTTTGATGTTACTTTGGTAGAAAGGTTCATGATCTTAAATGTTTTTGTTTCCGTTTGAGACCTGGGAACAAGGTACTTTCTTTTCGGAAAATGTCACTGTGAATTTATATCCTGTTAGTATTGTAGCTGGTGCTTTTGAGTAAAGTGTTGCTGTTATAATTGTTGTTTTGATTGATTGTGGTTCGGATTCACATTGAGTGACTTGGTTTTTTGCATTTTTGTGTAATGTTTTTTGATCATTTTCTTCACAGTCATAGTGTATGACTAGTAAATCCTTGGGTCCTGTTCGGGGGGAAGGATTGTTATAATCGGGTTTTGAAAAATTGAAAATGAAAAAGTCTGAAAAATTAGTATCTTTAAAAGATACATGTGTACGATAGTCCTGAATATGTATTATAAAAGGTGATATATCCAATTGTCTTTTTTGTGTATCTATCGTATTTGTAGATTATTTCTGTGGTTATAAGGGAGGTAAAATTTGAGCTGAATTAGGTAAAAACTGAGGTAAAGTGTTCGGAGGGGCTAGGGTAAGGGATGATGAATTATATTATTGTCTAACTGCGATTTCAAATTTTAGTGTCAAGTTGTTTGTGTAAGTACTTGTATATTATGTTCTTGAATATCTTTGTGGATATCTTGTCGATATTGTAATCTGTTCAGTGCCCAGTTGTGTAATCTGTTACTTTCGTGATGTTGTCCAAATAATGGAGCGGGTGCTACGAATGTATTCCAATCTAATCGTAGTTGTATGTTATTTGTTGAATTTTCTCTATATCTGGCGTCGAGGTTTGTGGGAAATTTTGGAGAAAATGGTGTTTGTGAAATTTGAGTTAAAGAAGGGGTTGAAAGAAGTGAAAGAGTTTCAGGTAGTGACAAAGATGTGTCGGATGAAACGTCTATTGGATCATTCACTAAATTTGGTTCGCCTTGAGGAAAAATATGTGTCATCCAATAAGGGAGTTGTTCTGTAGTGGCTGGGGGATTAAAAGGGTTTTCTCTGATTTGTTCAGATGCAGGGGTTGAACCTAAATAATCTTAGGGATTGCTCGATGTGTTTTGTTGTGTTGGAGTCTGTGGAGTACTTTGAATTGTACTATTAGAAAGGTCTACAGGATTTGTTGTTGGTGAATGAGGTATGTTGAATTGAACTCTGGGGTTTTGCAAATTTCTATTTCGTCTTGAATGAACAATTTGTCGGTTTATTTCGAGTGTGTTTTGGTTTTGACTTTGGTGTCTTGCTCTATTAAGATCTTGTTGGAGAAGGGGTATATATTTTATGCTGATTCGTATTGTGCTTCGCTCAGCGATGCTTGGCGAATTACTGGCTCTAGTGGTTCGGACAATCGTGCGTGTCTTTCTTCAAATGTGTATGGGTTGTCTTGAAAAGAGATGCGTGTTGAAGATTGAAGGTTATTTGTTTGAGTATTTGTTGGTGTTGTTGGAGGTTCTTGGAACGTTGTTTTTGGGACTGATGTGGAGGTTGTTGATTAGCAGTTTTGGAAAAAATTTTTAAAAACTATTTATTCAAGAGGAAATTTCGTGTTTTTGTAGTATTCTTGATTGAAAAGTATTAAAAGTACTGTTGCTAATGCGAAGCTTAGAATAGCCTTTTTTATACATTTGCATATTGTCATTATGAGGGATGTCGAACATGTGAGAAATATTATAAAAAGAAGAAAAACATATCACTGAATAGATGTTGGAACATTTAGATAGTTATTTAAATTATCGTACCTGAGGAGGTGGTCAATGATATTTGGGAAAAGTTAAGGTAGGTTTGGGCTAGGGAATAAAAAATGATGAAAAAGTTGCAAGGAATTATCAGGGTGAGGATGAATATTTCTAAAATGTCTGATTTGAAAACTATACAAGATTTGAAAAAAGTTTTGAAAGTATATTATGAAATTTGTTAACTGTTTGAGAAAGAAGCATTTGAAGAAATGATTTCTTCGTCGAATTGATTTTTATTTTTGAGGCTAATTGCAAGTGTGGTTGGATTTCTTATTGGTTTTTTGACAAGTGGGTTGGATTACGGCAATTTTTGAGAAAGGAAAGTTTGGAGGTACTTTTCTGCGAAAAACACACTTCAAATTGTGGGCCTATCCCTGCACAGTTTGGCCTTGTAATTTAGATTGTTAGCTTTTCAGCTAGGATGAAAACTTTTTGGCAAGGAATAGCAAGGGTTTTTGTTCTACTCTTGTGAACCACTCGCGACATACTGTTTGTGGTGTAGAACCCCAAAAAAGTGATTAAATGGTCCTAATAAGTGCATCAAGTTTTCCATTAAATTTGCTTGAGTTTTATTAAAAAGGTATGGAAATCATTTTTTTGCAAATCAACTTTTATCAAAACTTGTAGTCCAAAAATTTAGCGACCTAAAAAGCCTAGCCTGCATTATTTCTCCGTTAATCAGTATTTTTATTAACGCAGAAAAGCTTTTGTCATCGCTCAGTTCTTGGTGCGATTTGCTCCCTCTCGGATCGAGGTTCTGATTTTATGATCAGACCGTCGCGATAAAATTTTGGTGTTTTCAGACTGCTGCGACCAAAATTGGATATTTTCAGACCGCCGAGACTAAAATTTAATGTTTCCAGAATTTGCAGACAACAACAATATGTCCGCGACCGGTGCGACCGAATGAAATTGAACTGCGACCAGCGCGACCAAAGGAAAGTTAATTGGGAGCGGCGCGACAGAAGCAAAAGTAACTGCGACGGTGCAACCGAAAAAAATTTAAAGGCAATCGGGGCAAAAAGACTCAAGAAAAGCAGTTGACCGATTCACACAATTCGACTGTTTGCCGTGCAAAAAAAAATTAATTGTTTGCTTCAGGAAAAATGTTGGACTGTTTTTGCAGAACAGTCCAACTTTTTTTGGACTGATTTTTGACCATGCCGCGACTAATTTTTTTAGACTTTGTCCACCGCAACTTCAAAACTTTGTCCAGTCTATTGATTTTTGGCCACTGAATAAACATCGTCACGGCCATTAAAGTCGAAAAATAAGCGGAAACCCCGACTCGGGTAGGTATCAAAAAAGGAACCAATTAAGCCCAACTTTCCGCATTTTTTTAAACAATCGTGTTTATTGGTATCATTTTATTAAAAGCCGAATCAAGAAAAAAATGCAAAAAACATTGGGAAGACCGGCGAAATAGTATGAAACGTAAGTATAAGGCGTAATATTATGCTGAAAGTTTTGTACAGTTTGTATAAAGCGTAACTTTTGCTGAAAGCTTAAATCAAGAAATTAAATTTCACTGCGATTGATGTATAAAAATGATTAAAACAAAAATGTGACTAACAGTGCGAATCACTTTTACCTTATCAGTGCGAACCAGTGTTATTGAATGAACATTACAGACCAAAAAGTAATTTCAGCTTTTTTGCCCGAACTCAGGTCTGGTTTTGGCTCAGTTACGTTTTTGGCCATCTGCAAGAATAATATCAAACTTTCATTAAAAACAAAACAAGCATTTTTGTAACATTCAAGAGTAAAAACTAAAATAAATTACTGGAAATACCCTCTAAAAAAATTTCAGCGCGTAATTCTGAAAAAAGATGTGTGACAAAAAGTTTAATTATAATTTTATCTGAACCTTTCTGACATAAATTTTCAGTTTTTGCAGGGATATTTTCAAAAATAACTTTATGATAAAGATCCTAATGTTTACAGCGAACTCAATTAGGATTTTAAAATCCTACGTGGATCAAAAGTTATTCAAGCTCAAAAGCAAGCTCTCAAATTTTGTTTTTGATCATTCGTTGATTATCAAAGATAATCAATTGTGAAAACAGTAAGCATGATCGAGCCAAAAAAGCACTACTCTGCCTCTGTTTGAAAATTTGTTATCTTTCATCAGTTTTTTTTGCTAAATCTAACTGAAAATTTTACCACAGCAGTTCAGTTTGACCATAGCATACAACAATTACATGGAGATCTAGGTCAAAATTTTTTACCAAGTTTTAGTCTAAATCTGTTATGAGAAAAGCCAATTTTTGTCACGCTTTCTCAAACTTACATGGATGAAATGGATCCAAGGTACTGTGCTCACTATTGAGACAAATGGGCTCAATTGTTGCATTTTTGGCAAAAAGAACCAAATTACTGTTCTGATGCATATTTTTTAACGAGAAAAAACTCGCAAAGGACTCGAGCCCTCATGATAGCTCGAAACGTCTTCGCAAGGGGAAAAATTCAGTAGTTCAAATATGTTGTCGAAGTTTGCTAGTTATTCGCTCTTAATTTTCAGAGAGAATCCAAATCGATAATGAGATAGCTGTACTTTTTGCTTTTTAAATAAGTGACATCTTCAAAAACTGGCTATGCGTGAGTTTGCGAAACTTGAACCACTAAAATTTTCAAAATATTTATTGAACTTAAAAAACAATGCCAAGACTACAATTAAGTTTCCGGCAAAAATTATTTCCATTTTTCGAAAAAAAACAGCTTTCGAAAAAAAACTTTATTTCACTTTTAATGACCATTACAAAAATGCACAATAAAACAAGCTTACTTAAGATTAATTACTACAGGATAATTACCACACGTCGATGACCCATGTTTCAAAAAACGATGTCAAAAATGCAATTCTGAACTTCCTATTTTTGAAAATATGAACTTTCGAAAAATAACTTTTGATTTTTTTTTTCACTTTTAATGACCATTAGAAAAAAATGCAATGCAACAAAATAATTTTGAAAATTTTTTCACGGGATTAACACTACATGACGCCAACCACATGTATGAAACAATCGATATTTTTCATCAATTGCCTTTTCTGCTAAATTAAAATGAAAATTTGAAAAAAAAGGAAGTCAGCAAAAATTTGCCAAATTTTAAATTAGTTTCTGGTCTGTTTTTTGCAAGTAGAGTTAGTTTTTCTATATTTTTCTTTGATAATTTTTTCAATTGTTTTACTAAGGTGCCTGGGTTGATCAAAACATGAATAAAATTTTTTGTGAGCACCTTTCACAAAAAGTATCAAAATTTGCCCATACTTTAAAGATTTCAGGACCATTTATTTATCAGTACTTATAATCAGATTTTTGAAAATTCGGAACCTGGCTAGGAACCTAGCAGTTTTTAAATTGAGCAAACTCGGAATCGAGCTAGCATTTTTTTCTCCATGATCTTTCCTCGGTCAATACTGAAAAATTGTCAAAATCTGTGACAACAATTTGCCACGTTTGTTTTTCGCAAAAAAGTCAAGGATTGTAGCCTTCATTTTTTTCCGACACTATTCAATCATTCCTGGTCCCCATTAGTTTTGACTGATTTTGGGCAAACATAGATTGAGATATTGAAATATTTTTTACAAAACAAAATGATTTGTCAATGCTTAATGCAGACACATATCGATTTTTTCCAACCGTTTACTTTGAGATGTAGACGAGTCAGCTCACTTTTTAGCTTTATGGTTTTTTTTGTTGTCACAAAAGAAACTTAATTATTAGAGGATAAATTTGAGCCCAAACCTGAGACAGTTGAATTATTTTTGCTTTTTTGTGGAGCCCAGGTTTCAGAAAAATGTGTACAAGCAGCATGGGGTGCATAATGTTAGATGACCAGGACCTTGAAAGTGAAACCACTAGTGTTAATTATCTAAAAAGAGAAAAAGAACATAACTTAAAATGTTTCTGTAAGAAACAGTTATTTTTCAACTTTAGCTTTGACTAAGACCTGAAACTGCATTGAGTTATATCCTTTTGGTTATACTCATAGAGTAATTTCAGATAAGGTACTCCGTCTGCTCGTCACGCTATCTTATTTTCGGCCGGATAGATTCGTGCAACTTCTTAGTCTAATACCAATCTTAATCTTACTCTTATATCTCCTAGTCTCAATAGATCTAGTGTACACCGGTTTATGCGAGTTAGTTCCAGAATGAGAACAACTGTGTTCTAAGCTTAATTCAAATTGCTCTGGTGTTGACACTACAAGTAGTTTTAACACTTACAAATAAGTGGGTTGTTAGTTTGATGGAGTATGATTGGTTAGTGTTCAATATTTTATTGAGATAAAATATCAGAATAATATCCAATTTTAAATTCTAGTTTAGATCTGGTTCCAACAGGTTAACATGGTAGCAGGAGGTAGTTTCAAAATTCTATTAAAAAAGATATATAATTAAAATGTTTTAATAGTTTTAATATTTTTATTCATACATTTAATTCCTGGACTGAGGCGAAGTTTTTTACCATAAACGAAGAACTTGAGAACATGGAATCGAATTCTATAGAAGAAATATGGCGGAGAAGAGGAGTCAGATTTGATTTTACCCAGTGGCAGGCGCAGAGGGCAGAACCTTTTCCAAAGAGGGAACCTTTTTTGTCGACTATTTTCAAGGACGACCAACTTGATTTTCCGACCCAGCTCTCCAAAAATGCTGAAAAGATCCTATATTGTCAAAAATTTTCTACGCTGCAGGCAAATTTTTCATAAAACAGGCCAAAAAACTTGTTTTTAGGCTCTTTTTGGAAATTTTGACCAAATAATTGCGTTTTTTGGCGACCGTTCCCCCCCTTAAAATTGATTATACTGGCGCCAAAGGCGCCTTTAGAACAATTTTATGGTTGGTCGGTCAAAAAGGATGTCGCAAAGTTATACCAAAGGGGGATCCTTTGGAAAAATTTGGCAACCAGAATTGAGGTAGGGCGGTCGCCCCAGCGCCCCATACCCTCAGCACGCTACTGATTATATGTAATGTGAATTTTTGGGTGGCCTCCTTAACTTGTTCCAAGCGCAAAATTGACGAAAAGGCAAAATTGAGTTTCAAAAGTTGTTAAAAAGCAGCCTGGTGGAGAAGACAAAACATATACCCGACAAAATTAAAACACCCTGTGAGAAGACTCACAGTCAGATTTGCCGAGGTTTTAGAGTGAAGACTTAGTTGTTGAACAATAAGTAAATTGTTTTAGAGTTGAATATTTAGTTGCTTGAATCACATTATAGCTTAGTTTCGAATAAATACTTGGTTTCGAATAAATGCTCGAAATAGGAAGTTTATCCTGAATGAACATGAATTTGTGGCTGAATAAGTTTTTCTAGCAAACAATATTTTTTATCAGATAGAGAATGAACACGCTCTGCGTGGTATTAACAATAGATTAGCACAATGACCTCGGTTAGTATCATTATCATCAATCTGCAGTTCGACTGCAAAAGAACAATTAAATAACGAGTCAAATTTGGGTCCTCCTCAACTGACTTAACTGAAGGTCGCAACGGATTGCCAAAAAACTGAGTGGGCTTCTTGCTACGATGTGACGTCCGGACTGACTCGGCGTCGTCAACCACTGGTTGAGCAGGTAGAGAAAGCGAAGGGTAGGAGGAGGGCAGCTCTGATGACTCCGGATGAGGGGGAAGAGCCAGACCCTGTGGCGACATCATGTCCGGTGAAGAAGGAGTAATCCCAGAACGAGGAGGATTAAGACCCGGAAAATCAGCCAAGTTTGAGGTCGAAGAAGAGGCAGCACAACGTGAAATCCGCGGTTGAGTCGAAGGTATCGAATTGTCAAGGCGTGCGGTAGAGTCGGGTGGTAGCGAGCATGTATCCTTTGTTGAAGTATGAGGCTGCGATGTAGAGTTAGACTGAGGAGCAAATCTGACCGGAGGTGAGTCACATTGTAACTTCTGTAGTTTTCCGATAGGAGAGGGATCGTTAATCACGTGGAGACCACCATTGGATCCAACTGAGTTTTCGCTGGAAGAGTCAACTGTTAGGTCCACCATCGGAGTAGGGAGGGTTGGGTTATTCGGCCGCTGATCTAGTAACACCGGCTGAGACCGTGTAGCGGGCCTTTTAGCAGCAACCCGAGAGGCAGAATTAGAATAAGAAGCTAGGAGTCGATCACCTATAGTGTTGGGAGCAACTGAAACGGTAGACCGATAATTAGGTTTGAGACAGATGTGGTTTTTCCGGTGAACGTTCCCAGAGTAGGTAACATAAGTATGATCCTTAACACGAACAATCCTAATTTTAGTCAGTTTATGAAGAGGCTTCCCTGACTGACGATCGATAATTTTCCTAAAGACCTTAACTCGACTAGGATCAGACATCAGAAAGTTTTCTAATTTACTTGTTCTCGAGAGGCGAGGAGGTGGAACAGCTGGTGCACGCCTGGAACTAACTTGTGTCCCCGGAGTTGTAACTATTGCCGGGAAGCGTAGAGTGTTGTGGTTGAGTCCTGACTTAAGGGAAAGAGCGAGGTCCGAATTCCGGATTGCCAACTCCTTGAGGACCTTTTCCCCCCATTTGTTGGAAGATTGCGTTTAAATTGTGACCATCTATTTTCCGCTCGAGCGAGTTCCGCCAACGCCTTGTAGGGTTCACTATCTGCCTCATTTCCGTCCAACGAGAACAAAGGTTTGAAGCGGGGAGGAACTGTTGGACTGGTGCTGCCGCGAGGAACAACTTTTGCCCTGTCTCTGCTGTAATCTTGACTGGCAATCTGGTCTGTCGTAAGGAGGTTGCGCTCCAGTCCTTGAGCTGAAGTATCAGATTTAACAACATTATTACGCGCCAGAGACCATTCAGTATTAGGTTTACGACCAAAATGCAGTTTAAAAGGAGATTTCTTAAGCACCGAATGATTACTCTTGCGAATGTCCTCAAGTTTTTGTTGGATTGTTTCTTTAAGTTTTGTGAAATTAGGATCGAGTTTTGCAACACCCAGTTTTCTCTTGGTTGTCTGAATCGTTCGTTCAACCAAACCACTGCCTCTATGATCTCCGACCGGCAAGAGGACATGTTTAATACCTCTGCTAGAGCAAAACTCTTGCACCAAGTTATTTTTAAAACCTGAGCCGTGATCCGTTCTGATAGAGTGAGGTAGACCATGAATACGAATGTAAGAATCAAGGAATTTAGTAACTTTCTTAGCTCCACTAGTTTTAGAAATAAGAACCGAAGGAAAATTAGAGAACCGATCGATTGCTACCAAAAGAAAGATCTTAGCACCTTTATCATCAAGTATGGACCAGCAAAGTCTAGTTATAATTGCTGAATAGGTCCAGACAAAATAGGCAAAGGATGCGCAGTATTAAAAGTTGACACGGGTTTAAGATTCTTACCAAACAAAGTGCATTCGCGGTATTCCTCGCATGTGCCAATGATCTGACGGTTCATTATTGGCCACAAGAGGTATTCAGAGGCCGCCATCATGGCCTCTTGTCCCGGGTGAGATCGGTGAGGACGAGTGAGCACTGCTTGTCGAAGAGGTTCTGGTATGGCCAGTTTATTGTCGATAACTACACAGTTATTGACCACAGCTGCTTTAGGCCAGAATAGGGCCATATACGAACCAAGCTTGTTGAATGATGTTATGTTCTTATTTATGATGTTTTTTTTCGTTCGCAACCCTATTCTGAAAATGTATCGAAACAGCTGTAATCTTAGACAACTACATTGGTTTAATTCAGAATAAAAATTATATATCAAAAATATCCAAAATTTATTATCAACAACCGAATAAACAATCCCCACCAACCACCAAACCCCAAGACCCCCCAACAAAACCAACATCTAGTTCAACAAGCCGACCCCAATCATCTAAACATAATTCATTTCAAGAACATCCTTATACATTCGAAGAAACACATGCATCATTATCCGAACCTTTAATACCAGCCATTATCCGAACCTTTAATCCCAGCTTTAATATCAGCCATTTTTAGTCAAGCACCCCTAAGTGAACCACAATACGAACCAACATATAATATTTTCCCCTCACCTCAACAAGATCTTAACAGAACTAGACACCCAAGCCAAAACCATTTTTTAACTTCTACAATTTATAGTCAATTTATCCATCCTCGAAGAAATCGAATTTTTGCAACACCCAGAGTTCTTTTTCATATACCTTCATCACCCTCTGCGACCCTTATGATTCTTTCTAGCAAAACAGTCCAAAGTACTCCGCCGTCACTAGAAACAACTCCTCAACAAATACCCCAAACATCTCATCGGACTACTTAGGATAAGAACCAACTTCCGCACAAATTCGTGAAAGTCCTTCTCATCCACCCACGTCAACACAACGTATTTCACATTGGATAACACATGCATTCTCCCAAGGCGAACTAAACTTAGTAAACAACCCCATAGATATTTCATGTGACACCTCTTTATCACTGCGAGAAATTCTATCCCTACCATCAACCAGTTCATTAACGGATCAAAGACCAACCACTACGTTTACACTACTTTTCCCTACATATCTAGACGATCGATATCGGGAACTTCGAAGCACAATTTTACCTTTACGAGTAGATTGGAATACTTTTGTAGTACCCCTCTCGTATTTGGCCACCATCTTGATAGTAATAGACTACATAATTGGGCACTAAACCGATTACAATACAGACACAACATTTACAAAGTATTCAAGAACATAAAGTACAATTCCTCACTCAAGATAACTTAAAACTTAAATTTGAAAAAACAGTAAAAATAAATAGTTTAATTCATTACTCAGTACCATTAGCTCCACTAAATATAACTTAACTATAAACACGATAGATATACAAAAAATACTATAGGATATATAACATTCTACAATCCATATTCAGGTTTATCTTACACATGTATCTTTTAATAGTTTTTTCCTTAGTACCTTTCCCCCTTGTACTCTTAGAACCTAATTCTCATCAAAATCCTTCCCCCCGAACAAGACCAGAAGACCTCTTAGTTAAACACTATGATTGTGAAAAAAACCAACAAAAAACACTACATAAATATGCAATTAATCAAGTAACACAATGTGAATCCGAACCACAAAATATAGAATCAACAAATGTAGTAGCAGCACTTTACTCGAAAACACGAGTTACAACTCTAACAGGATATAATTTAACAGCAAAATTTTCTGCAAAGAAAGTACATTGCTCGAAAGTTTAAAATGGAAATAAAAACAGACTCAATCACGAATGCTTTTACCACAGTGTTACAGAAAAATTTTTACATCTTAACCCTGAAGATTGCAAAAAAGAACTACTTCGAAAAAAAATAACCACAAATAAATTGCAATTAAGTAAACTTTCAAGTCTTATCAGACTCCGCGCAGCATGCAAAACTTGATAGATACCAAGGTCATATTAATATAGTTGATGGATTTCCGTACCACGGCGCACACGGACGTTTATCTTATAACTTACATGATAAAAATTGAAAATCACACGTAGGAATTAATAACCCCTCATTTTGGAAAGCTGACACAAAGAACAAAGGCTACCAAGAAATTATGTTTTTTGGTTAGAAAATCCAATTAGAAAAGGTACAATTAACACGTGAGGGTACTTTTTTATATCAAGGAATGAGCTTACTATGTAAAAAATACCAAGGCTTTTGCGATACTACAACTAAAATCAACCACAAGCAGCCATTGTTTGGTACCCAGAAGACACATGTACTACTTTTCAATATTCTAAAATTCACGCAAGAATGATAACATTTCACCAAAATTATTTTAAGAATCAATTTCTTTTGAAAACTCAATCCTGATGGAAATAGATCCAACAATCAAAATTTTAAAAAATAATGATGGTTGTGAAAATAAACTAACAAGTTTTCGAATTTCCCCTGAAAATCCAAAATCACTTTTTAAAATACAAAACTCAGAAATTTTTGTCGAATACGAAAAAGGCTTCGACATGAAAACAGGAAAATTAATTAATAACTCATCACAACCATATCGAAACCGCAAAGATAAAACATTGTATATCCCAGTAAAATTTCCTAAAAACACAGAAAACCCTGGCGGAAAACTGCGCTCCGAAGAAAAAGATAGCACTCGTTTACAAGAACTCTCACTTTAGAAAAACACATATTTTGGTGCAATTCACTATGATATACATCTTGATAGGCAACTAGAATATACAATAAGTAGAATTTGTCATGAAATGTCACTATCTCAGCTAGAAACACTTCATCATTTATGTCAACTTGAACGAACACAAATATTACAATCACTCGGATTAGCAGTATTAAAAAAACCCCAGGATATTTATTGTCAGGCAATAGATCAAAATTCCTTGACTACGAAGAGAACATCCTCTGTTACTGCACATGTACTAAAAATGTTCCACCGTTATACGTTTTTGAGGTCAAAAGATGTTACAAAAATTCCCTATAATCTATAAAAAAAAATAGATGTTCTTGATACACTGTCACTACTTACATTTGTTTGGGATACAGCTATCTCATGTGGATCTGGAAATAGCCACATTGTAGTAAAATTAAAAAATTCAAACGAAATGATTATTACCTTCGTACTCCATACCTTACTCTTATGCCATAAATAAAGAAATTTTCACAAGAAAGCATAAAAGCAATCTTCGGTGACCCGAAAGTAGACTTACAATCAATTCCAGATCAAACATACAACATGACATTCGAACAGAGCAATATCAACAATTCCTCACTCAATTGGTAACAATACAAAGACAATCAATTGACCAGAACTTACAAAAACTCGCTGAAACCGCATATTTTTCAGATATTTACGCAAAATAATATGGCGGATATTTTAGAGAAATTAGGGATTCTTTACATCTTAACGGTTGAAATTACCGTCCACAAGAAATTTCACCATCCAATATTTTTAGTTTTGTAAACCTAAAAAACGATTTCCTAGCTTTTCTAGGATGGCCCTACTATATATTAGAAAGATTGACTATAATATACGCTATGTTAAATTTTCTTGAATTCCTCTTCTCACTATTGAAAGGAATCTACAACACGTGCGCAATACACGCACAAGTAAATAAACAAGCAAGTGAAGCACGCATAATATTTGCAAATTTTTTTTGGAATATTTCATTACCTCAATATATAACATTTTCCTGTTCGCTCAAACTAGCCAGTACAGCAAGAAACTATCTACAACAACAGATGCATATGATACTTCACACGAAAAAATAAATCCAACACGTACAGTAAATATAACACATACAAATACAACAAATACAACACAATAACATCATCTACAACCTCGTCTTTAGTACCACAAAATTATAGGAACACATTAGTAGTAACAGAACACACTTCTCAAGGTCACAGATACCCACAGAGCGCAGTATCTCATATAGCAGTCCACCAGTCAACCATTGATGAAACAAATAAGCAGAATGTAGAACAACCACATTCAAAAAACTTCCGTTCTCAAAACATCCATCTTTTCAGCACACGATGCGCCGACAGATTGGATCCGCCACTCCTCCCGCATTTCACTTTCAGACCTGACTTCTTCTCCCCTACCCAACTTTTCAAGTAAATGACCACGCACAGATTCTGATGCAAACTTCAGCAACTCCGATGTAGAAACTCCCGATGAAATACTCGACTCAAAATCTAGCCCATGTTCTTTTTCAGAGCCACCTTTTCAGCCCCTCACTTCCCAACTTCCCAATTAATCTTTTCCAGTCCACTCTTACTATACTGACGCAACTCTTAGTCTTTCCCCGATGTCCAGCGACCAACCTAACCCACCTAGCTTTATGACAGATAACCAGTTAGAGCACGAATTAGACAACTTCATATCACCTCAACAGCATATTCATAACACAAACACCCTAACAACTCACCAACTAACACACTCTACCTCAATATCAAAATCCTCAATTCAATCAGTTCATGCAGAACCTATAAGAGTTCATAAAGTTTTTAAACCCAAACACCCTAACGCCACACCCCAACTCCACCCTAACGCCACATGGGGAAAATCACCGTCCACAAGATAATTCACCAAATAATATCTTTAGTTTTGTAAATCTAAAAAACAATTTCGTAGCTTTTCTATGATTGCCTTACTATATGTTAGAAAAATTGACTATTTTATACGCTATGTTTCTTTTTTTGGATTCTCTTCCCATCATTGAGAGACAACTACAATACATGCGCAATACATACACATGTAATTAATCAAGCAAGTGTAGCACGCATAATATTTGCAGGGTTTTTGGAATGTTTTATTACCTCAAAAAACAAAATTCTCCTCAAATTCAAATCTTCATGGACGCTCGAATTCACCTCAAAAAACAAAAATCTCTGATCATTCGGACTATAATCCCTTCATCCACAATATGCTAACACCCAAGAATTTTTAGTTTATAACTTACCATTTGTTCCATCAAATACTTAGTATGCAGCCACTAACGACAACCAACTGAACTTCGTTGATGAATATAGCCTGTTTCCCACACTTTCTTGGACATCATACCAGCACTTACTAACCCATTAGCCCTTTCCTTGTACAACACCCCCGAAGACATCGAATTATGGCAATCCCGCCTCCACAAACTAACATCTTCTTGAAAAAAAAATCACCACAATCAGACTAAACAAAACACTACACAGACTCATAGCACAACGTGCAAATAGATTTTCAAACAACAACTATGATCACGCAAAAACACGCTACATAGAAGACACCCCAAATGAGGACGATCGTAATGTTAACCTACATCTAACTGAAATTTTTTTATTGAATCCGAATATATATTTCACATAGATAGTACTAGCAAAAAATTCGACAACATTATCGCTAATGCACTAAAAGTACTAAAGCATACGAGTCATACTTTAATAAATTTAACCATTTTGCACTTACTTATCTTTTCCGTACAAATAACGAACTTGACATACACTGTTCGCAGGAAATCATGTTAGGAAAAAAATTAACACACATATATACATACTACAAATTCATACAACATCACTATACATCTAATACACAAACACCTAATCCACAACACAGATTTACAATCATTAACTCAAAATACGCTTCACGTTTTTTTCTAAATTTCACCTACTGCATAAAAAACACTAATAGCCACGGCATCCTCCGTAATAATGATCCCATCCGCCAAATATTTATAATCTGTCCTCTAACCAAATCTTTTGATGTTGATGACTCCCGACCACCAATTGTTCCACGAGTATATACATTGCGTTGAAGTCACTATACTAGAATATATCCATAACACTAAAGAAAACCATGAATTAAATATTTCACTTCAAAACGAGTTCGCACGAATTCTCACTTGAGAATAAAGAACTAACAATTATTAGAGCGCTGGAGCTTCTCTGACCTCACTTGCAATATAAAATCATCATCAGCATGCTTGCAAAGCCGCTCGCATCATCCGACACAATCCGCACTAACTTCCCCGATGGATTTTTCACTAACGACAACTTTTCACTAAAGCATTAAATAATTCAAATAATAAATAAAACAAAACACTCACCATTTTATACAATTTTCTCACTTTCTTTTTATAGATCTCCCCGATCATTCACCTAAAGAAAAAAAATCCAAATAAAAATTAGTAAACTCTGTTTCTAAATTTTTAATTTTCTATTTAATAATGACAGGAAAAAAATAACGCAGTAATTTTTAATAAAACACAGTATAACAATAACTCGGCAGTAAAATTCAGAAAAATAAAGCAGTAAATTCATAAAATTACAAATAAATTACAAAAAAACTAAGCATTTTTTGTGACGCTTCTTTTGTCAGTTTCCAATTGTTTCATTCGCCCACAATTCATACAATCTTTGCATCAATTTGCACAAATTCGCCTACGAAGAATTGTTTAATAAATGAATTTCATATTTTAAATCTAACTTGTTTTCACACGTTTCAAACTTTCCTTTAAGATCACAGCAAAGGAAACAATTGAAACAGACGATTGGCCAACTCGATGTTGATCTCACATACCGATCCTAGTAAATTGGCATTTCACATAGAAAAGTCAACTTCATCTTGCACGTAGTTTCGCTCTAAGCTTAACGAAATCGACACTTCCTTGCATCGATCTTAAATCTTAACACAATCACTCAAGACGAGCCACGATCAAACGAGACCCACTTTTGGAACTCGAACAACTGTTCTTCTCTTCTCTACACAGACAACTACATCTCTCCTCTCTTCACGAAGTCACTGATCCAACTACTCAAAAGGAAACTGCCCCAAAGAGTAGGAAATTTTTCCATCGGTCCTTCACTATAACAGATAATTAAAAAACTGAAAACTCTCTAAACCCCGGAAAGAGTGGAACCCATCTGAACTAAATTTTATAGGCCAGTTATTTTATTGATAAAACTATCCCTATAGAATATTACTAACTAACCAATCATATTCCATCACTAACACTGACAATTATTTGCACCAGAACAATTTTTAATAAGTCTTAGACCACAGTTGTTCTCCCTTTGGACAAGCTCCAAGACTAACTTGCAAATACCAGCATACACTAGATCTATTGAGACTAGGAGATATAAGAGTAAGGTTGAGATTGTTTTTAGACTAAGAAGTTGCACGAACCTATCCGGCCGAAACTAAGATAGCGTGACGAACAGACGGTCTACCTTATCTGAAATTACTCTATGAGTATGCAACCTCTGCAAAAAACTCAGTAATTAAATTTGCATTAATTTTTGTTTTCATGTGAATTCACTAACAAGCTGTCTGCGATCAGTTTGTATAAAAAATTGACGTTTTATAATTGGCTGAACAAAATTTTTTTCATACCCACTCATTCTCGGTTTATCAAAAGTATGCAAGAAAATGACTTCTAAAATAATCACAGCATGTTTTTTGTGTTTCATTGGCTTGTTTGCTGCGAATGTGAAAAGTGTTTGCTATCGGGATAAACTAAGAGTACAGGCTGCACATTTTAGACTGGAAAGAGTCGACAATCAAACTGATTGGGTAGAGCATGGCTGGAATCTAACCGCTGTTACCAAGAACTTCAACTATATCCGGTCCCCGAGGAAAAACGAAGTGATGATAGGGAGTGAACTTATGAACGAATACGCGTGGTATAGTTACATTGCGAACGACTATGTTCGTGTAGTCATTATTGATGTGTATTTTGACCATGAAATGGGACCGCAACACTACAGGTACTTGTGCCACTGATAACTAGCGTGTTTTAAGGGTAGAGAGGAGTATTTTCATATGTTTTCCCTGCATCAGCTTTGACGTTTGTAAAAAAAGACTTTGCCACCAAAAAAATTAACAAAAAAAACGCCACTTATGGATTGAGCTTTCAAAAAAACGCAAAAGCTGTTTCACTTCGTTTGTTTTTCCAAACAAGACCATTAAAGAGCGAAAGTGTAAAACTACGCTGATTTTGGACAACGAAAATGATCTATAAAATTGTGGGGAGAAATTTTTCGAAACCCATTGTCAAAAATAAACCCTGCCTGCTTTTATTTGATAGCAGCATTTGTACATTTTTTATGAAAATGAAACTTGCCTGATAATCTTTGCTTAAGTTCCTCATAAAACATTTAAATAGTTTCTATTTTATAGGATGTAATTTATCATAGTGATGCGTATTTACAGACTAGATTTCGACAAAGGAGTAGAAATTAAATCCCGTTGTGGATGGTATCAGCTTAAAGTTTGTGAAGAACAGAAAACTACTCAAGATGGCGTCAATCGATACCAATGTGAGGGAGAAAAAGTTCCGAGTGGGCCAGGTACAACTACTGCCGATGTATTGATTAATTCTGCTCAAAGTGTTTTCAACAAACTTTTTCTGTTTCTAATCACTACACCCCTCTATTTTATAATTACTTTCCTGTTCATATAACGGTTTACCTGTACCTGATATAACCCTTGAATATGATTTACGTATCTATTGAAAAAGTATAAAACATTAATATAAAAAGATTGGTTTTTTCAACGTTAACAGTCAGGTGCATTGAAGTTCAAACATGATGCCCGCAAAATAGTTCAAAGAATGAAACAAATTTGTATCTGATATCTTCCAGCACTGAAGTTTCGTGGATAAAAATCGATTATATTGCATTTTCATTGTCAGTCTCTATAAAATAAAAAAATAATCGATGATAGTTGATTAAAAATGGAATATAATAACACCGTTTTTTCAGCAAAAAAAATCTCATACAACCGATTATAATTTTCTATTTTAAATCTTATTTTCGAAAATTTAAGACTCGATTATAAAACTTATTTTCAAAAATTTATAAAAATAAAAATAATATAGCTTAATCGAATGTAATTTATTTATTAAAATTTTTCGGTGTGCTCTAATTATTTTTTCATAATAATGTTAAACATAAGTTAGATATATTTTTTTCTCGCTATACTTCAGCGTGTTCCTAATTTCAATCGCTTTTATGAAAATTTATAAAAAGTCACGTATTTTTGCTATCATTTTGATTGAGTTTTGTCCGGCCATTCTCCATCTGGATAAGTAATTATGTAGTATGGGTAAACGTTTGTGTGGGTGTTTGTGTGTGTGTGTGTGTGTGTGTGTGGGGGGGGGGGGGGGGTGGGGGAGGGTTGCAGTGTTGTGCGGGACCATTTCAGTCATTTTTTTTCAGGGCGGCCAAGTTGATTTTCCGAGCACTCCTACAACATTAATAAGTACGTATTTCGACCAAATTGCAAGCGAAATTCTTGAAAAAAAGTGGTCAAAAATGCCGTTTTGAGCACTTTTTGGAAAACTACTACATTTTGGCCTTTTCAAAACTAGTACATAACGGCTGCCCCTGAATGAACATATTCGTTCGAGTTTTGCAGAAAGTTGCAACAAGTAGACTCATCATTTGCAAAAATTAATTGATTTTCAAGGATTTTTACTAAAAAGATTTTGTGTACAAAAAAATCCATTATATTGAAATCAAAAACGGATTTTAATCGATTATTATGCATTTCAATGAATTTTTATTTTTCAACAATTTCGATTAAAACGGGTTAAAAGCCCATTCTGTTGTCTAAATTTGCCATGAAAATCAATTATATTGACAACTTTTTAGTCAACAAAAATCCATTATAATCGACAAAAAGATTCTTAGTCAACAAAATCTATTATGATCGTGTGATCTATCGTTGAAGATCTTGAACAAATGCCCAACAAAATTTCAATTCAAGGGTGGGCGATCTCACCGAGGGTGCGTTTGCATATTTCGTGCTGGCTACTGTGCAGAAACTTGAAAAAAAACATGACGATGGACACAAAAATTAAGCTATACAAAAAAATGAAAACTATTTTAAGTCGAAATTTTTGAAACTATGTTTGTAAAAAAATGACAAACTTCTTAGCTGCGAGTAAAAATTTAGGCAAAAAGCCGCTTTTTAAGTTTTTTTTTCTAATTAAAAAAGAATGGAAGCTGTGACGTTTTTCTTTAGACAATTTTAGTTATTCTAAACATTTTTTTAATCATCTGAAGAGATATACTCATTATGAGACCTAACTGTGTATTTTGTGAATTGTAAGCGGATTCCGCAACAAGTACGCGCTCTTTCTTTTTTTTTGCTCCGACTTTACGAATATTTGCGCTCGGCGTGTTTTTTTTTTCTTCAGACAAACTTCGATTTTTAACCAGAGTTTTTTGACAAAATTTTAATATCATTCAAGTATTGTTGTTCTGAGCTTCAATTTGAAAAAATATTTCACCTGTGATCAGTTTTTGTAAAGTTAATGGGGCTTAAAGTTTTTCATTGGGACCAAATTGCGCGTGGGCGGAAATTTGATCTTTCTTAGAAATCGGTCAAAATTCGTTGAAGGAACTTTATTTACCATGATTGATTTGTAACACGGGGTGGAATCTTTCTTTTTGTACTTTATATGGTGTGTATGGGGGATGATTTTCACAAAAAACAATTTTATGCATTATTTTTTCATTTTTTTAACAATTTTTTCATGTTATTAGCGCTCCATAGACCTTTAAAGCTAATTGGATTATTCAGGGCTTCGCGCTAATACTTATGGAGGTTATTAATCTTTAAAAGAAACGTTTTTGCTAGAATTGTGCATGGAACAAGGTATTCATCTATCAGAGCAGGAAAATATGTTTTGCAAGAACTGAAACGATTCCGCTTTAAAATTATTAGGACATAACAATTTTGCTGCTGTGTTTTCAATGTCGCCGAGTTTGGATCTCCAAGCTTTGAAATTAACATGAAAGAAAAAATGGGACAGTTTATGGAAATTAAAAAAAAACTGATGATCGCTAATGATACCTCTGTATAGCTTTTATACCTAATGATACCTACGTGAAAATTCTGTTGGTTGAAAGCAAATCCTTTAAGGCATTTATGCGATATGATTTTTCTAATAGCCCTAATACCTCGGCAGGCTATGTTTTGTTTCAATTGAACTAAAAATATGCAATTTTTGCTGTTGATTTTTTTTTCCAAATTGGTTCTTTCATTGTTTCTACAAAGTCTATGGTCTTGGTGAAAACAGTTATGAAATGAGATAATAAGTGTCGGTTTAAGGCACCAAAAACAGTGTGGGGTCAATTACAACATGAAAACTCCCAAAACCACTCCAGATAAAATAGTTTTACGCAAAACCAAAATTGGATTGAAATTAGCCCGCCATTACTTAACTGGGAACAAATGCGGGAAATAAGTTTAGTTTGGTACACTGCTTTATGACAATAAGTTTTGTATTTAACTTGAATCAGACCACAATTTTGGAGTTTGTGTTCGTTTTGCGTCTTTTTGGCGTCGGTGCTGTATCTTCAACACCTTAGCGGTCGAGGTACCTTTCATCATCCGAAAACGAAGAAGCAATGACTGCATTTGGATCAACCGAATTATCAGTTACATCGCTCGCAGCAATTTAATTAACACGAATTCTATCTGGATCTGGCATTTCATAGTTGCGGACGCTATTCAACATGTCTCTGAACAATCGGTTTGATTGAGTATTCATCCCCAGAAAATTATCTTCTGACCCGTAATTTGTATCTTGCGTGAATATTTCTTCTTGTTTCGAAGAGTCACTATCGCAAGCGACTCAAGCGACTATCTCATCTTTTTTTAAATTAATATTAGCCAAGCGTCTTTATCTTTGTCTTCAAGGTGTCTTTGTCTATTTGTTTCACTTACGTTCCTTTTGTTATCATCATTGTCATCATCATCATCATCCCGATTGCTATTGGTATCATCAGGAAAGATAGAAGCATTCACAGTTTTACAGCGACCCGATTGCAATGTGGAGCTACGATCGCTGTGGATGTTCAGACTCTCGGCGATGATGCGAGTCTTTTCGGCTCCTGCAAGGTTTCCAGAAATGAAAGCAACGATGTTTTTTTCATGAGTCAGCAACCGTTGAGTCACCTTAGTGAAGCTCCTTGCAGAACGTTTCCATGTATCTAAAACAAAAATGATGCTTACATGTTATTCAATTTCATGATTTTAATGTAAATTTAACCCTGAGTTTAAAAAATGAAAATCAACATGTTAGAAAACTGTAAGACATTCAACCTACCCCACTCCACCCACAAACACACAAAAAGTCTAGGTTATCAGTTTCCTCCTTACCAAAAGAAGGAAAAAATTTTCGTGATAAGTTTTTTCAAAAGAAGATTTTTTATAAATTTTTCTTTTTCATTTTTTTTTTCAATTTTTTCATAAACATTTATTTTTCAAAAAAATATTTAATTCAAGACTTTTTTCCTAAGAATTTTTTTTCGGAAATTTTTTTTTTTTTAAATTTTGTTCAATTTTTTTCCAATTCTATCAAACAATTTTTCAAGACTTTTTTTTTCATTTTCTTTTCGTATTTTTTTTTCAAAAATTATCGGAAATAAAAAACAATCTTCGAACAATTTTGAGCCGGTACAAAGCTTTTTTGAAGATAATTTACTTACTTTGCAATTGTATTGAGTAAACTTTTTGCTCGAAAGCAACGAAATTTGTTGTTTTTTTTTGACCGGGAACTCGTCTTTAAATTCTAAAAAGGTAAGTTTTTTATCTACAATCTAGAAGAAAAAATCCAATGGATCATTGGAGAAGTCGAAGATTTTCAAAATTTTACGTTTCTTGTACAGTCTTTTGTAGAAATCCACCTTTTATTCCGTTTTTCGTTCGTATAATAGGCTGTAAGTGTCTGAAAACAAGAGGTGACAGTTGAAATTGAGCTTCATAGTTTCGTAGTGCAATTTGCACATCTCAAACCTTTGCTTCAAGGTTTTCTAGCACGCGAGGTGTGGAGATTGATAGTTTTCTTATACAATTTCCACATCGCAAGACTAGTATACACACTTCTACAATTGTGGGTACATCCCATCTGAATTTCGTTGAGGCTAAAGTCAGTGCAATCGTGTCTTCTTCAGATTTTTTGTAGTTTCAAATCCAAACAATAATTATATTTCGCATTGTTTCTTCAGCCTCTCAAAAAATCTTGTTTTTCAGTCTTTTGCTTTTTGATTCACACATTTTCCCATAATTTAAATTGATCAATAATTTGTATAGGGCTTCAGCAAACTTGTTTTTCGCAGCCTTACGTTTGTTTGTGTTTAGAGTTATGTACAGTTCGAGCCACCGTTCTTATTTGAATTTGACGATGCGATATAGTTTTGTAACGGTTGGGCCAAGCTTCACATGGAGTTTAAAGAGTTTATGTTGAGTTGTATACCCAATCTTAATCGATAATTTCGAAACACTTCCTAATTGGGTTCGAATGGAAAGTCATGATGACTTTCATGCAAAAACTGAAAGTTTTTAAAATAACTTCAACATTACAGTCCTAGTCTGACTTGCCAGATGTTGCTCAATTTTCTTCTATAAGCATAGAATTCTTATCTTCGTTTTCATGATTGTTTTTTTTCAGTTCTAACTTTGATTGTCTTGAAAGGGCGTTTGTGAGTTTGCCTTACTTCACCGTATAAACTGTTGACATCCATCATGAAGCCATATGTAGTATCTTTGCTTGCATTAAATGTTTCGTTCAATTATCTGATGTTTGCAGTGAACTGTCTTTTTTTTCAAAGATCGATGCATTTCCACCTCGCATCATTTTGTCAACCATGTCTAACATGATCTCGATCTAGTAGTGTTTCAACATCAGCCTCACATAGACGCGTGAAAGAAAAACCAGTCAAATTCGAACCAGTGAAATGATGAGCGCAATCAAGACCATTTATTGCATGGCTGATGAAGCAAAATTACTCGAAGACATAGGCTATGAGCAATGAGTCATTTGACAGATGTATTTCATAATAGTCGCGCAAACTCTGACAATTAAGTTGAGAACTTCTTTTACTTGAATCAAGTTATCGGTTTTAATGGCAATTTTATCTATTCGCCAATTTTTTATCGAATTTTTTGCGGTCGGTCATGTAATTGTAAGAGAAAAATACTTTTTTGCGCATGAGATTTCTACTTAACATTTGAAAGTGTGGCTTACGTTTTGAAAGTAGTTTTCCAGAATTTGAAAACATGTCTTCAGGCAAGTTTCCATTTAAATTTTGTGGCTAAGAAATTGGAAACTTGAAAAAACAAACTATGAAGCAAAGATTCTGATGTATCTTTTTCGTGGTTCGATCTTTTCGTGTAATGTTTTCAACGACTACTTCGATTATCATTAAAAGTATATTTCTTGTCAGTTGATGGAATCAAATTTGCTGAGAGCTAGGCAAATGGGATGCATTTTATAGTTCTGCAAATTAGTAAAATGACTGGAATTTAATTAATGTTTCTTCGCGCTAAATCACTTTTGTCGTTTGCCCATTTTAGAAAATTTCTCAAAGAGTGACGGAGGTCTAGACAGTTTTCATTGCTTTCAAAAAAGTTTTCTTGGCAGATCCAACAGGTCAAGTTTTCTCCATTTTTTAGTTGGCTACGGTCTCCGAAAAAACATGTCACTATCCGCTTATAGATGTAAACATCGCGATCTCTTATAAAATTTTCTTTAAAGAGCTTCAGAGCTATCAACACTAGAGAAATTGGTTCTGAGGACTCATAATCAAAAGCAACTATTGAATATCCAGAGAGTTCAAGGTTTTCTAGCACGCGAGGTGTGGAGATTGATAGTTTTCTCATACATTTTGTATCGGGATTCATAAACGATTCGAAGTAAAACTAAATAACGATAAGTGCATACCAGAGAGCGTGAAGTTTTTAAAATTGTTTTTGTGGCAACAATTTTTGGCTGTTGGCATCATCACGAGAGCTGACTCATGATCATTCAATAACCGATCGAGAACTTGATGATCAACTTCGTTGTAAGGAATGAATTTGAAAACAGTAAATGCACAACTGCTGAAAACTCGGCAGTTTCGGTTTCGAGCTTCAAAAACAAATCATAGTAAGTCTTTTATCAAAACAAAGTGGTGCATTCCGGTTTCCTAAAAAAAAAGCAGCTCCATGACAAACTTATCAGATTTTTCAAGTTTTGAGACTATAATTGGAATGAGATATCCTTTTTGATATTGAAACACGTTTACTTGAACGTTATTAAGTCGCTCGAGGTGAGAAATTATGTTCAAGCTCATTGGCTTATTGATATCATTAAGTGCTTGATGCGTTTCGGGTTTTGTATAAGCGTTCGGTTCAATCTCTCTAAACTTAGTGTCAAATTACCTCTCAACAATAAGATCAGGCTTGTATCTAAGATCATAGACGGCAGTATAACATAAAAAAAGCTATTGTGGTCATTGTGATTACGAATATTAATCAATTCTTGTGAAATTGTTGTTATAGCAGAGAGGGGTATGAACGAAGAGCCTCTGATTGGCAACATGTTCCCGAATTCACTATAAAGCTCATTCACACGCTGACAATCCCAACTGCTACCATGCGATGAAAGAATCAGGAACACAGCTTCCACTATTCCGAGCATTTAGAGAAACAATTCATTAGAGTGACCGTTTGCGTACAGGGGTGTCATCATAGAATTAGCGAAACTTTCAACCCTTTCGTTTTCATGATTTTCAATTAAAGCTGGCAAGTTATCAATACTGCTTACCTGAGTGGCTGAAATAGAGGGACCACTGAGTGATGTATGTTGATGATCAAAAACAGGTAGCCCAAGCTCTGACTGCATGTGATTCTTGAAACGTTTTAGTTTGCTGAAACCAAACCAACTGTACTGAGTAAAATATAATAAGTTTTGATGATCTGATTCTGATTCAATATGCTGCTGCAAATTTGAAGGTGATAAATTGTTTTATTTACTATGTTAGCAAATGAACACTGTTGTTTTTGAACAGAGTGGAAACTTCTTTCATGACTTGATCTTTTAATTTTTCTTGTAAAAACATTGGGACATTATCAATACTTAAAACACTATTTCATCTGGAACTCTTTTGAAGCGAAGCAAGAAAGGGAACGAATCTCAAATAAAAACCAATACATTTAAAATACGGCAGCCAGTTTTGATTCCTTTCCTAGAACTTGAAATCAAACTCCTTTTACCACCAAAATTTGAATTAAAATGTGATTTGAACATAAATAGCTCAGAGAAAAAACACGTTTGCTTCCTTTTTACAATTAGAATTGTTTAAAAAAGTCTTAAAAAAACATTTTACAATAAGGGTGAATTTAATTTTTCTTGGCAACTATTTTTTAAAAAGTTTCAATTTTTCGATCAAACCAGCCATGTTAGAACATGTTGAAAGATATGTTCCCAGCTAAAAAAGTTTTGTATTTGGTTTAACGCCAAAAACACATCAAATGAAAATTGATTAGCTTTCATATTTTCAAAAAGCTTCAAAAGCGTTGATATTGGAAAAGCAAAAACAGAAAAAAATATGTTCGTCCTTTCATAATATACCTTATGGATACTGAAAAACCACACTATAAATTTCTGATAAAATTAGTGTATCTTTTAGATTCAAAGTAATAGAGAATCAACCAACTTTCCACTAGAATTAACCCGTTTGTTTGATTAAGTTAAAAAATCATTATTTAAAAACATATTTCTTGGGCTTGAATTGTTGATCTTCAGAAAAAAATTGCGATACGGGTTCCAAGCTCTTTTTGAAAACTGAGTAGCTCGCATAGAGCTGTAATATGAGCACGCGGAACAATTTATACAGATCGTACAACAATATTAGGATGAGACTTTTTGAAATCCTGAACATATTTGTACAACATATCTGGTTTTTCACTTTTGTGCAGAGGTTTCAAGAAAAAAGGACATCAAAACAAAGAGCAAAAATTTAACTACATTTCTGAAATTTGAAAATTAGAAGTTTTTTCATCTTTTCAAATTAAGATTTTTGATTTCACAAGATGTTTATACAATAAAACCAAATAAGCTAAAAACCAAATAAAAGCTAATAAAACTCAATCTCAATTTCGAAGTTAAATAAGGTTCAATTTATTTTGCTTTTTTTTCTAGTGTTCTTAGCTTTCTCTGTTTTTTTGGCCCTAAACATAGGGAAGAGGTCAGATTTTCTTGTGATTTTTCTTTGTTGATACAGGGCTGCGCGTTGAAGTTGAACACTGCAGGAGAAAGATCAGCTTTCGAGGTAACTAATAATGGTTACTCAATCTGCCCTATTCTCCTTACACGATCAAAAATTTCAGTTTTACTGAAGTTTTGTTACTAATTTTTATACATAGGAGTAACATCACATAACGTATTTATACATTTTTTTCCTAAAATGTTCAAATTGAAATATCAATCTGAAATGCACTAGGTTTGTCAGGATCCGTATATTTTCCACAAGTTGTAAGATAACTCCAATTGTTCAAATTGAGTTCTTTGTCTTCCTATGTCATCTTTTGGAAAAGTTCAAAAAATTTGGGTATCAGGATATGATTTGTACAAGTCCAATCATCGGAAGTAATTTTTTTTTATTCCTTAACTATTGCAACAAAATTATCAAGAAAAGTTTCATTTAAAAAAAGGATTTTAGGTAATTAGAACATCCCGCAACAAAATAGCAAGCTTTTTAGAAGAAATTTTAGAAGAAAGTAACAAGACTAACGCGGAAAGAAAAGGAATTGGAATGGTCTGAGAAAACTCAAAAAGAGATTAAAAAGGGGTTTGGTCTTCTATAATTAGAACTCTTTAAAAACTCCTACGTAGCTTCTTATCACTTTACCAACGGTGGGCGTGTACATTATTTAATTTGCCTCGCAACTTATTCTATTTGTATCTAATAGCCTGCTTAAATTGCCTCTTTTAAGCAATGTGACCTCTGATGCCCATTAAAACTCAGTGTGTGCTTATGTTAAGATATATACCACGCTTGCTTTCGCAAACCTTTACAGTCAATTGAAACCATTTCCTACTTTTGAATTTTGAAACTAAGCTTCTTTGAATTTGTATTCGCAATATCGCATAAAATGAAAAGAAAAAACAACGCAATTGCAGATAATTAGGTTTACGATTGCTATATCGATATTTCGGCAATCAGTTAAACAATAAAGCGTGTTACCTTGATTTTTTATGACCAAACTGGTACATATGTATTCTTGAAAACCTTCAAAAAAAGCACTGATTTTGATTGTGTACAAAGATGTTCCTTGACTAGAGAAAAAGTTCCTAAACTACTCAAATTGGTAAAGTCAATCCGATCGCAAGCGGTTGAAGTATCTGATACATTTGAAAACAAAGGTAATCCACAGTCTCACTGTAATTATGCCAGAAAACCTCAATTTTTCTCAAATCGAAAAACAATTTCAAGCACGATTTGAATTAGTATTTCTTCACAAAATGGTAAAAACGATGTTCAAAGTTGTGTTACTTGATTTTTTTTTCAACTAAATTTCAATGTTGTTATTACTAAAAAAATCACATTTGTTTTGTTTTCAAATTTTCAGATTTTTAAAGCTGAGTATTGCCCTTTTTCAGTTAATAATGAAAAAATTCTCATTATCACATATTGATTCAAGTAGTTTCAGAGGATCGATTAAACCAATTTATTTTTTCTTAAAAACACGTGAGTGATTTTTGCATTTTCAAGGGCTTCAAATACTAATTTTCTCCTGCTTAACATTTACTAAGTATATACTAAGTTTCTACAGCCGATCTCGATTTGTTAGATTTCACTGCAATCAAGAAACTTTTACTCAATTTATTGTTTTCTGCAACATCTACTAGCAAACAAACTCCAACAAAGCGAAACGCCAGCAAAGAAATTACTATTCTTGGGGAATAGACACGAATGATAATACCACTACGCCTGCTGCATCAGCGACGTCACACAAATCTGCAAGAATTTCAACTACAGTTTTTATGAAACCGACAAAAACAGACATATTCAAACAGATCAAATGCATACTGAAACATAGAAGATGGAGAATCAGAGAAGATTTAAAAACTCCTTTAATGGACCCCATTATGTCACTTTTTGACAAATGATGGACATTTTGACAACCTGATCTGGAAAACTTGATGTAAAGAATGAGGTGTTTTTTTGTGAAAAGTTTTGAAAGTTAAGTTATAATTGATATTTCAACGATATTTCAACGATATAATTTCAACGATATAAAAACTCAGTATCCAGATAAATTAGTCAGATTTCAATTTTGTAGCCTCTTGTTGGAGTTTGGATGCTGATATTTAATTGATTTTTTTCTTCAAAAAAAAAACACTAAAATGTGGTATAATTGGAACCTATGATTTGTCGCTCGACAAATACTTTCTCAGATAACATGCTATATTGCATGACGCAGCAGAGTCTTAGACGAATAATACTGGACATGGGTACACATATGTTTTGCTTGGTCCAATAAAAATTTGTTAACTAGGTCAGGTGACAGGTATTGCGTTCTACTAATTTTCTGAATCATTGAAACCAAAATGGTTTTGTTTGCTGAAATAGCGAGTGAAAGTCATTTGACACAAGTAAAAATAATCAAATGTTTGGGTTTTAACCGTCCACTTATTCTAGATATTGAAGGGTTTAGATGTTTTAAGAATTTTTTAATTATAAAAAACTTTCCTGTTTTTTCTGATAATACAATTGATACAAGTCGTTTTCTGCCATAACTTTTATATAATAACTTGTCAAAAGAAAAGAAAAAAGTTTACAATCGGGTATCTATAGTTCTCCACGGGCTTGGTTGGGAAAAAGGCAAATACCCTTATTCCAGTTTGGACACTCGATTGTAACAGCACTTGTTTGAGGAACCCAAGCTCCCGATTTATTTGCTGAAGGAACACAAAATTCTGTTTTGTTAGCTGAATACTTTAAATTACCCGTGAAAAGTTTGGAAAAATATTGGCTAATACAATATCAATTGTCTAATGATGCAAACAAATTTATCTCAAAATATGGTGTTTTACGCTTCGATGACTAATCAGATTCCTGACAACAATTTAAAACCAAAAATTAAAATTACTCCAATGCGGACAGGCATATAAGATTGTCGAGGGAAACCTCTCTTGCAAAATTTGACCAAATTATACAGAACGGTATCGAAAAAGATAATTTAGGAAAATTCCTTACAAATCTTGACTTTTTTCACTTGTAAAACATCTAGACTCCATGCATTTCGACAATCATTTCTTGAATTCAACCTTAACCTGGAAGAGGTGAATCTTCGGCTGGGAGAGAGAAGACAAAATCATTTGCCTGACAAACAGCTTCCTGCTGAACTGAACGAAATAGTCAGAAGTGACAAAGTTGAGGAAATTAAGGTAGTTCAAGCGATCCTGCAAGTGAAACTGGAATACAATTGTAACCACAACAACTTCACAAAAAAAAATTTCATTGAACCAGCAGTTGATTTACCTGGTGAACCAAAAGATAAAAACACACATATACCAAGCTTTGTGAATATTAAGAAAAAAATGTTACATGGTTGCCTTCATTTCAATTTGCTCCTGTGTGATTACTAGTTGAGAGCATGTCGTGTTTGAAAGTTGAGAAATTTGAAAAAAATATATATTTGCCAAAAGAAAACTTGCATAATGAGAATTTAGCATGTGAGAATTTGGCAAAATATTTATTTGAAAAAATCAGAAGCGCAAACATAGAAAAAAAAGTGTCCAGATACAAATGACAGATGAAATCACATCAGAATAATTAATAAAACACAAACCAACTGGCAATCTGTCAGAGAAAGAAAGGGTTCGGTTTGCAGTTGAAACTATCAAGCTTGATTTAATTAAGCAAAAAAAGTCTTCTAGTAAATATGAAATTTGAAAAAAATCAATGTCGAGAAAATGATTGCGACTTTGTATACATTGTTGATGTCGAACATTCTTTATCAGAAGGAAATATGTCGTGAATATATTTTGTAGCTCTGTTTTTCTTCCGTCTGCAAAAATAGATTTTTTGACACAAGTCTGTTTTTTTTTATTTTGCCATCTTTATTCAAAGTAATCTTTTTACAGCTTGAGTTGCGACGGAATTGCCATTTGGCTTTCAAAAGTGTCCAGTACAGTTGGTCACATTTTACCAAATCTAAGGTTGTATAAATGACCAAGATCAAGTCAAAAAAAGATTGTCTGTTCGTGACTGTTTCACGTCCCTTGAAACCCAGCAAAACTGATTTAATTTTTCAACGACTCCTAAGAGGTACTTTTTTCAAATCATTTAAAAGGTTTTTTATTATTGACTTCACGATAACCCAGAAACCCCAAAAAACTCTTTTGTTTCTCAACAAAAATTGAATATTGATTTTTTCAAAACTTCCAGCTTTCAAATTGATAACAAATTACGGAGTTGTCTTTGATAATATCTGCAAAAACTTTTTATGAAAAAGATTTTGTTAAAATAACTTCAACAGGTCGACAAAAAAACTATTGATTTTATTTGACTCAAGCAAAGTGAACCATCACGTACATTAGGTTTGAATTGAATTCACTTGATATTGTTCAAATCACCTCGAGACATTCAACAAATTGAGCATTTAGGCAGACAACTAAAAAATCAGTTCGCAACGAAAGAAGATTTTGGTCATATGTTAAAAGACTTAGATCACAAAATTTTGTCGAAAATAGTTCCACCGATATCTAACCAGTTGTCAAACATAGTTCCACTGATGCTAATCGTGTTCTTCTTTCCATCCTCAAAAGCATTCATCAAATCTCTTGAAAACGAAAAAAAAAGTAAAAGTAGTGAAGCAAATGCTCAAAAGTCAGCATTGTAAATCAATTTTGTCAACAGCTTTGATTTCTTTGCGATTGTTTTGTAAACGTTTTTCTTAGGCATGTTCCGTCTAAAAAAATTTTCGTCGAAAGTAAAAAAAAAGTAAGATTGAGAAAACTGTGGACCCTAAGGTTAGTATCCGAGATAATCGTAAGTTTTGTCAATTAATGTTTTACTGGCTGAATCAATTGAAAAATCGTGTGACAATTATTTGAAAAACTAGAACTTTAAACCAGTATGCTGTAGAGTTATCTTCATCCCTCGCAAGACATATGATCCAGATAGAAAAAATGTACCACAATCTTAAACCCTTCATTTTCCAACAATCAATGACAACTGAATTATTTAACGCGATTTGGAGAAAGAAATATCAGCCACTAATCTCTACGAACAATGAAGCCAAAGCCTATTCCTTAATACCTAACATTGTCGTATCAAATCCTCGAAAAAAAAATCTAACAGCACTTACCTGTTTCAGTGGAGATGGTGATGAATAAGCAGATTAAGATAAGATGATGAATCAGACCATTATCTGCAGCAAACAGATTCAAAGGTAATAAGAAGATGAAAAAAACTAATGGACAAACCGTTAAAGTGTTTCGAAAAAAATTAGGGAATTCAATCAAGACATTTGGAAGCTAATAAAAGGCAAAAGCAAGCATGGTGCTAGAAAAAGTTGTTCAGAGTTGAATACTTAAATCTAGACCTTGACGGATACGTTTTAAATCAAGGAAAACTAAAACAAGTAAAAACTTACCCTTTTTTGTACGATACTCAGCAAAACAGAAAGAAAGTTGAAAGTGTACTTTATACACAAGTTTTGCAAAGCACTGAGTCTTGACCCATGTTTAGCGTTCAACACTTATGCCCAACAGACTCGGCGCCCACTTAAGACCAAAACAGCTAAGCCATCAACTTCTTCCTTTGTTTCCGACGGTCTGACAACTGAGGAATCAAAGAGGCCGAAAGCCTCCTTATTTGAAGACTTGGTCGACAACTCTCAAAACCTAGTAATCCGACAAAAGAAAAACCCTGAAAAAATTTTTTTAACCACCAGTCGACAACGACGATCAAATTACGGAAGCATTAAAAAAATTTTGTGAGGTCGTCAAATGAATGGAAATCCTATATCAGCGAAAAAAAAAGAAACTCAAATTCTAGCGTATAAAAGTATAAATATAAGTGGATTCTCGCCATAAAATGTTAGAATACTGATGATTGAGATCTGCAATCTCAATCATCACATACAAAGTATTGATATTTTCTTAAAACATATCCTTGCCTGAAATTGATCGATATCACCAAAGTTTGGTCTCTCGACTTGGCATATGTTGATAAACTGGCCAAATATAACCTAGTGATATTAAATTTGATAGTTGCTGTGAATTCTCTATCTCACTAATTTAGAGTGGAACCTTTAAAGACCAAAGATGCTGAAGAAACACCCAAAATTTTCAAAAAATAATGAAAAGAAAACAACCAAAAAAGTTATGTACAAAACTTCAAGGAAAGCTCAAAACATTTTTACAAAACGAGAAATCAATTTAATACAATCATATAAATCAAAATAAAACACTCACATAAAACACAAAAAATCATCGTTTGCCAAACGGAACATTCGATCGTTCAAAATCATAATCTACAAATTCTTGGAGTTTGAATGGAATTACAGTTATATTGAAAAATTACAATTTTTTTGTTCAGACGATCAGCTCACACGTGAATACAGAAAAAACATGGCTCTGAGCAACGTCACAGGAAAGCAAATACCTGCTTTTATTTCATTAATTGCACACAGTTCAGCACGATTGCAACAAAAATGACAATTTTATGTTGATGACTATGTGCGTATAGCAAAAACGGACTTGCTTTTTAAAAAATGTTACAAGCAGATTTTTATAGATAAAATTTTTGAAATAGTTACCCTTCCTACTGTAAACCCTCCAATATAAAGACTCATTGATGCGGGGAAGGAAGAAATCAACAGAAAACTTTTTGAAAAAGAAATTATTTTCATTCGAAACAAAGCAGAATATGACAAGAAAGATGTCTTTACTGTAGATTTGATTTCAACAGCATCAATGGAATATTTCCCAGACAACTTTTCAGAAGTTTTACTAAAAAGGACAAATAGATTTAGACGGAGAGTGGAGAGATGCTCTCTCATAGAAAAGTTTCCCAACGAAATTAAACAATATTACCGATCAATAATTTAAGTAATTAAGAGCATCCGAAGTAACAGCTAAAAGATCCAACGCTCACAATTAAAAAACAATTTCCAGCCCTTATCATTGCGAACAAATTTTACTCAAATCAGCAGAATGCACTTTAATAATATAATTTATCAATGAGACAAAGTCAAAAGCTCAGAAACAAAAATTATTTCAAAGCAAGTCCTCAAAAAATTACGAAAAGCATGAATAATTGGATAGAACCATATGAAAAACTTTTTCCCCCAAATGTCCCCAATTACCCATTCTGTTAGGCTACAAGGCAAAACTTGCGAGAACTCTGAATATCATACTGATTACAAATTGATACGCTCCTTCGATGCATCTTATGAGGGAAACGAACTGTACGAACCTCATTTCCCATATTATTTATCCAATGGGACAAGTCTAAATTTTTCAAAACCAAACTGATTCGGATGCAAAAGCCTCTCATTTACGCGTCGCTGATTCAAATAGACGCATCAAAAACTGTAGTGCCTGCAGCATTGAAACTGATCATTGAAAAAACTTCATTAATTTAGACTTCAAAAAAGCATTCACATCATCTGTTTAATCAAAATTGGTACAGTCGCGCACAGAAACTGGAAGAGTTGTGCCCTTGGCAGGAACTTGTAAAGTTGTGCTGGCTCTAAAATTCAA
Source organism: Symsagittifera roscoffensis (assembly GCF_963678635.1). NCBI lineage: Eukaryota > Metazoa > Xenacoelomorpha > Acoela > Convolutidae > Symsagittifera > Symsagittifera roscoffensis. The sequence continues at coordinate 9,798,848 of NC_087063.1, read as the reverse complement.
CCACTTTGGTCGAACATCAATGGAACAGTATTATGCAAAGTAAGCTTCAGTACCCAATTTCTCTGGACACTACCGACAACGCGGCAGTGGATTTGGCGCATTGGCTGCTGGTATTGGTTGTGTTGCTATAGCGTTGTACGACGGGTTATTATAGCGGCTGCGAAAAAGTTGGTCAGAGAACTTTTGATGAGTGCAGCGCCTGAAATGATTAATGTTGCTATGTAAAATAAGTCTCCTAAACAAGCATTGAAAACCATTGCAACAAAATCTGCAAGAAAACAAGTCAGTGGTCGTAGATGTCAATGACAGACACCAATGAATGGGTTGCGACGAAGAAAGTCAGTAGGAGCTCAAAAAAGATGAACAACCATTCGAAGAAACAACAGACCAGCGAGATGTCGAGCAAATTTTTCTCAAACATAGAGAATGATCATGAATTTGTTACCCAATGAAGCTATCCATAGCTCTCTGATTTGTTTTAGAGGCAACCTCAACTTCTTCTTAATTTTTTTCACTTAAAAAATTTCAAATGTCGTTTCACAAAATAGACCAATGCTTGAATTTGAAATCACCGGTGATCGTAACAATTTTGTTGACCTGCAAAAAATCTATTTGGAAACACAATGCAAAGTAACGCAAGCAATTGTAGCTGAACTAAGATACAACAAAAATGATCCTAATGTGTCTGATTCACCGTTCCTCGTAAACAACTCCTTGTATTCTTTTTTCTCTGACTGTACCCTCTCCGCTAACGTACTCAAAATCTCAAATGCCATTAGTATCTTTGCGCACGAAAACTTTATTGAAACAGAATTTTCAAACAGCAAAGGAGCCAAGGACTCCCGTTGCGATAGATGCCGGTGGACAATACCGTTGCGATAGATGCAGGTGATTTTACATCTCAACCGGAACTGGTCCTCGAATTGAGGAAAATTTGGTTCTATGGACCCACTGGAGTTGATTTTTTCACCTGTGACAAATATTTTATGAGCGGCAATACTGTCAGACTTCTCCGCAGACTCTCTTTTGAATTTTTTTCTTATTTTTGAAGCGAACCTATATGTTAGAAAAATAACTGTCTTGAAATCCACCATGTGCTATCTGCTAATGAATCAACTTGGCTCAAAGTTCCTTTAAACTACCAATATCGAGAAGAGCAGTTTACCAAAAACTAAATTCTCGCAATAGCTGGTCAGCGCAGCTCTTTTTGTATTCATATTACACATTCGACTTATATTGCACATTTGAATTATGATACAAAATTTAATGATGATGCTTCTGGATTTATATGCATCATTGAGTCTATTTTTGAATCATGTTCTATTTCACATGCTTTCTGATTAGCGGCTTAAAAATTTTGATTGATTTTAACCAAAAAGTTTCTTTTTTTTATAAATGTTACTTAACTTTTTATCCAATTTTTATCTGGAGTGGTTTTGGGAATGTTCCTACTGGAATTGACCCCAAACTGTTTTTGGTTCCTTTAACCAACACTTGTTTTCGAAAATTGAGTTGATAATTCAACTGTTTCATTTAATAGCTATTTTCACCAAGACCATAAAGTTTGTAGTAACATTGAAAGAACCAATTCGCAAAATACCACAACAGCAAAAGGCGTTGCACATTTTTAAATCAATTGGATTGCAATATAGCTTGCCGAAGTATTGGTGACAAATAGAAAGATTATATCACCTAAATGCATTGAACGATGTCGTTATTAACCAACACAATTTTTACATAGGGATCATTACGTATAAAATCATACATAGGGTTCATTAGGGATGATTTATTTTGGATAAGAATCAATAGGCATCAAAATTTTACATAGGGATCATTAAAGATCACTAATTTTACATGGGGACATTTGGGTATGAACTTTTTAGATAGTGATCATGTAAACCCAATGATACTTGTAGGGATCACCAAAAATCCGCCAACCCCAATCCCAGTGTCGTATATCTATACTACTCGCAATGTCCTGTTTTCTGTTCTCTTAAGTATTTTAACGCTTAGTCTTTGTCGTTAAGTATTGCCACAGAACAAACATCAAAATTTTTTACCATTCAAACGAGAAATTTTTTTAAATTAAGTTGGTTGTTAGTTTCGTTCCGCAAAGAAGTTTTACCTGGTAAATCTGGCTTATTTTCAAGTTTTGTCTGTATGTTAATCATCAGATTAGGTTTTTTGGTCCGAACTCTGTTCTAGCGTGAAAGTTTTATCACACGAATTAGTTTTGTCGGTGTTTGGCTTGAATTAGCCAAAGTCTAAAAGAAGACTAGTGCAATTAAAGTAACCGATAAAGGTGTTGGTTTAATTGTTGAATGACCTGACAATTGTCAAGAAGTTTCCTTTTTTATAGGCTTATTTTCAACAAGATACTTCTCAAGAATTTTTTTTCAACCTATCTTGTCAATCTTGATTGTTTTTTTTCTGTGTGTATTTTTTCTAGAAACGGTGTCTTTAATGCTCCATCATCTGCTCAGAGTTTGATTTAAAAAAATCCAATGTCATTTTTTCTGTGATAAAAAATTTTTAACAAAAAAATAGCATTTAGGCATATCACACAGTCATGTAAAACAGGCAATCTGGAAAACTAAATTTTTAATAAGATTTTAAAAAACGAAAAAAAGTCGTTAACAAAAATTTAAAGAAAACTTTTTTGCCTACACATTATGAAGTTTTGAAAATGTTTCTTCCCAAAATCGGCTAAAAGTTCCATAAATCAACCTAAGTGGAGTAAAAAAAAACTCTGTTTTCACGGTTTAAATCAAGCACAAAAAACTATTTAACCCTAATTTCTCACTCAAAAAGCTTGAATTTAAAACAAAAATAGAAATTTCAAATCGGTATTTCTCGACACGGGAAAAAAATTTTCGCACATTTTTTAGTGTCTTTCAAATCGCGACTGAGAAAACTTTCAATATGGTTTATCACTCAACCCAGTCCGATCACTTTTTTGTACCTGATTTCGCGTGAAGTTAAAAAAAGTACAAAAAATGTAACCTCAACACAAATTTCTTTCCGTTTTTTGAATGATCAATGTAATTACAACATTAGTACGGACTTTCAATTTGATATGAAGCCAAAACTAGGCCCAACAGCTTTAGTTCGGTGCTGCTATATTTTAGTTTTGCTAAAAAATGTAAAGAATGCTGAAGTTTTCGATTTGTTAGAGTGGTCTTGCTCCACTGACGTGCCCAGGCAGAAAAAAGATTCGTGATTTTTAACGAGGCCGACTCTTTTCTAGTCGAAATCCTATTTTTTTTTGGAACTTCTGTTTACATTTGCCCGGGTGCTTTTTTGAACGATTGTCAATGCAAAACTTTCGCCATTCTCGACAACGGTTCCGTTAAATTTCTTGTTGCAAAAGTTTTGTAAACACATGATTTGGTTCCACGTCAAACTTGTCATTTGTCAAACTTCGATTAATTTTTTTTGGTTTTGTGGGTTAGAAATTAGTATGTTTTTCAAGTAAAAACTAAGTAAAAACTACGATTCGGCCAGATCGAGATAGTTTTTTCAAATGTGCGTTTTTCATATGTGTTTTATACCAGATAAGCAACAGCTTATTTTGCCTCTCGGAATTTATTCACCTCTCAACTTTTCGTGTCTCGATTTGTGTGACAAAGATTCTCGATGTAGTGTTTTGCTGTTGTTTATCTACCACGTACAGACTTTCCAGTTTGATTTAATGCTATATTTCAATAGGCAGTGTGTATTATGGAAGAAGAAATATGCTTAAGTTGAACCCCATTAGATTAGGAGAGCTAACCGCTGTTGAAGAATGTCCTCTAACCTTGTAGTCAAAGTAATGATACTGAAAAAAAAAATGTGAATATTTTCTGCTAGACGGACCAAAATAACAAACCTGTTCATCAAGCGTTTTTGTTATTGAAAAACTGGTTTTTCACTGATATCATTTTTCCAACAATCAGATTCGCGCATTACGTTACGATCAAACCATCAAAATACTAAAACGATCAGTTTTGAAGCTGTATAACAGAAAAAACCCAATATTATGACGGTACCTTATGATGGTATCAGTTTTTTGAGCAAAAAGCAGTAGAAAGGAGAACGATTGAACAAATACGACGAGAAAAGAAAAGAGATTTGAGAAAAAAATGGGTTGATGAGCTCAATTCACGTCTGCTGAGTCGCAGCTTGAGACCCGCTGTCCTATTCACTAGCTCGCTGAAATTGAACCGTCCAAAACACCCTCAACCTCGATCGAGACACAAATCGGATAGATTGTGAAGAAAGCGATCAGCCATGTAATGCCTCTTCAATTGTTTCAAAGGGAAGGGATTCGAGAAGATTCTTTTCATTGAAAATCAGACCGAGACTTTTCATTGTAAATCAGATTTGAGAACAGCTAAATTTGCTTCAATTGACCGTTTTTTACGAGAATTATTTCAAAATTTTGTTCTAGTTGTTTGAAATAAACAAACGTGTCAATATAAAAGCTATCCATGTAGGTCAATCTATTTTCGAAATTCATTCAAAATTTGTACTCAATGGGAGACTCAATAGTAGGTCAACTAGGGGGGACTCTAGGGGTGATCCAAAAACGTCAAAAACTGCTGTGCAACTCAAGCCACACTTAACAAATATTTCGAGTTTTTTTATGTACGCTCAAACTAAGCATAACATTTAATTACCAATTTCCTTAGCATGCATTTATTTGAACTTTATGTTATGCTTACTTTTCGATATATGATGAGATCATTCTCTACAGCAAAATTTGATCATGGTCATTTAAAAATTAAGTTTAAAAATTGCTTGTTGAAAAAATTGTTCTGTGTGAGAAGTATTGATTATTTGTGTAATATTTCAAAAAAAAATCTGAAGGTTTTCAATTTGTTTTTTTTTGCTGATGTATGTCATCAAAAGATCAAAGATTGCAGAAAAAAATTGTTTAAAATTTTAACTGAAATACGATATTATTGATTAGTTTTAAATGTGCGACCATTTTTTTTATCATGTTTGAACTTTTTTTTGAGTCAATTTATCTGACCAACAACTTTCAAATTAAAATTTTTTTAGAAGCATGCTATTTTAACGGTGTTCAATTGATAAAATTAATGAGTTTAAATTTTACCTGTCATTTAAACTACCCGGGCTTAACTCCAAAAACAAAAAATGATTATCAGTAATTTTCATCATTGGAATCTACTGAAAAATGCTTATCAGTTAACTACCCGCATTGGAGTTCCATGAAAAAAAATCGACTATAATTGAGTTTCTTTGTCAGTGTCCACAAAAATGAAAACGAATCGATTATAATCAATTAAAAATGGATTATAATATTACTGTTTTTCGAGGCACAAAATCCTTTTTTCGTCCATTATAATTTTTCCACTTTACTGAGGTGCAAATTTCAACGCACATAAAGTCTTTTCTATGTTTTAAATTTAAATTGGTTACATTGGTTACTTGTTGTTCAATTGAATTTTTTTCTTCCTAACTTTGATATATTTGTTAACTTTTTTATTCTTCAACATTACCCTCCCTAGCGATTACAACAAACTCCCCTCTCCCCAACGTAACGTGTTCAGATGGGGGTGGGTTCAGGTGGGGGTGGGTTCAGGTGGGGGGGTTCAAGTGGGGGGTATGTGGGTTCAGTTGGTGAGGGGTATGTGGGTTCAGGTGGGGGGGGGGGGTATCAGTTGGGGAGGGAAGCAAACGGGCAAACGTTAAGGGGATTGAAGGGGAGCAAAGGGGGCGAACGTTGGGCGGGAGGGGGAAGGGGTTGTTCAGGGAGGGGGGGGGGGCTTTATTCAGATGGGGGTGGGGTATTCAAGTGGGGGGGGGGGTTCAATTCAATGGGGGGAGGGGAGCAAAGGAGCAAACGTTAGGGGGATTGAAGGGGAGCAAAGGGGCAAACGTTGGGGGTGGGGGGGGGGGGGCGTTGAGCTCAACGAAATCTTTTTGCAATTTGAGTTTAGGTTTAAAAATGGATTAGGCCGTACACTCGCTTTGCAAAGTATCCGCATCACTCATTTGACAAACGCTGAAATTTTTACAAAACTTTGCACGACGCGCGAAACAAAACTAGAACAAGATAACACATGTCAGTCACATATTCAAGTGTGATTGCGAAGATGTGTTATCGTCTTATGCGTATGTGATAACCCATCTTCGGATCCCGGGTGGAATAAATATGCTTATCATACAGTTTTAATAAATGAAAAAAGTGCTGATCATAATCTTACATACAACTTCATGGAGTAAAAATGAGTGTATGAAAAAAGCAAACTAAGCATTTTTTCCATGAATGAAAATACAAAAATTTTTTAAAACACTTTTTAAAATTTTTAAATGAATTTTGCATGATAAGCGTTTTTCCATAAACTTCATATATGAAACGGTATGATAAGCATTTTTCTTCTATGGACGTCAACCCGGGATATTATTTGCTTATTATTGAACCAGAGCTACTTAATCATGAGCGGATAAAAAGATGGCTATGATTCATCGTCCTTAACTTTACAAAAATAGTAACATATAAAAATATTTATAATAATTTCACCAAATATTTTAATTGATTGGGATCAAAACTGTTTTTTTTTTGAATTTTTAACTTCTATAAGATGCGATACGCTTACTGTTCCATGGATAAAAAGGGATTATAATGCTTTTTCATAATATTGTGTTCTAAAATTCAAAAACAATGGATTATAATTGATTAAAAATGGATTCTTTTATTTTTTTTGTGCAATTAAAAAAAATCAATTCTTAATCCATTACATGGCCAAACTATGCGTTTTAGGAAAAGTAAGTGGATTCCGAAAATAGACGCTCCGTTATTTTTCTTTTGTTCTTTCATTTCTTCTGATCGTTCCGATAAAATTTTAACATGTTTAAAGAAGTCTTTTTGGAATCCAAGATCATAAAGACACAAAATTGTGCGCCCATCCAGTGCACAGTTTGGCCTCGTAAGGTCGATTATGATCGAATGTTTTCAACTTAATTCGAAAATATTTACTGAAAAAAAGACAATCCATTTCAATAGTTTTATTCGCTTATTTTCATTTTTTTAAATCTTTTTGTCTACTACATTCATTTGTGCATATCTATTTTAAACTTCAGTTAGTTGTTGCGTTTTCTCACTAAGTTTTAGCTTTTTCTTAATTTCAATCGGGGTTTTATGAAAAGTTAAGTATTTTTTTTCATTTCCTCCGTCCCCCCCTCCCCGTGTTACCCGTAGGGGCGTAGTAGAGGGGAGAGGAGAGGGCAGTCAGTGGGGGGGGGGGTAGTGAAGATGTTGATGAACTGAGAAAGCTGCAAAATGCCGAGTAATTATCAAAAAAAATCACCAGTATTCAAGGACTTGATGTACAAAAATACAAAAAAAAAGTTGTTTGAAAAAATGAAATACAATCAGTTGCATTGGATTACAACGGATTTCTATTTTTGACAATAATCGGTTACTATCGATTAAAAACACATTTCGTTGTGTAAACGTGCCAAGATAATTATCTCCACAATGTTCTAGTCAACAGAAATCCATTATTATTTTTTTTTTCCATTTTGTATCTAAAACTGCGCTTATCAACTAGTATCAAACTATATATTCGTGCGTTTTCGAGAAACCCTCAATGAGTTAGATGTAGATTTGCGCACATTGTTTGCTTCTTAATTTTAAAAAGTGAATTAAATGGCACTTGGCCATACAAGGCGTGTCGAGCCAAACAATTTTGAGCCTTTGATAAGTCGAGAAAAAATATTTCACAAGGAAATATTCATATACTTTTTTTCAAAATGAACAAATCTACATTTTACTGAAAATCTTCCCCTATCTTTTATTGAAACAACAAAACAAATATTTTTATTAGTTGCAATTAATATGTCTGCGCAATTTAAAACAGATCTTTTGTAGAGTTAGGATTGCTAATAGTGCCTAGTTGCGAAATAGACCCTGTCTCTTTGCACTACTTATTTCGCTTATATCAATCATAAGTTTAATCGTCTCAAAAATTAACGACATATTTAACTCATGCTAAATTTTACTACGCGTCCGTGTATGGAAAAGAAACATAGATAGTTGCAAAAAAAATTGTTTTCCGACGAGCAGTTTGGAATGCAATTATTTCATAATAACAAACTGAAAAAGAAAAAAGACTGTTCGTGACAGGGCAAAGCCCTGGATGTCCCGACTTCCTTTTAAGGTATATGAAGCAGTAATAACTTGAAAAATTAAATGTAGAAAAAAAAGAAAAAAAAAAGAAAAAAATTTTGTAAAAAAATTTCAGATTTTTTTTGTGAAAATCATCCCCCCACACGCCATATAAAGTACGAAGTGATAATTTTTGCTTCTAGTAAACAATAAATTATGGCAAATAAGCTTCCTTCAACCAATTTGAAACAATTTTTAAGACTGATTAAATCTGCGCTTACGCGATAATAGCGCAAAATATATCGCGCGTTAATTGCCCCAAGTTGGCCAAAATGCCAATCTTCAAACCGCCCTAACAATACAAAAAATGAAATATCTTTTCAAATTTAAGCTCAGGACAACAATATTTTTTAAATGATAAAAAAAAATTCTGTCAAAAATTGCTAGGTAAAAAGTCGAAATTTGTCTGAAGAAAAAAAAACCCACCCCGAGCACAAATATTCCGTTACTTTCGTATCGAAAGCCGGAACAAAAATTTACTTGAGGTTGAGCTGCCTGTTCCAACATTGATTTGAATCAACTTTTGTAATTGATCGCTGAAAACCTCAAAGTGGTTACTTTGAGGCACTATAGTTATGACACTGCCAGGAAAAACCGAATAATCTCTAGATGACATTGACAATGCAAGAGCCTCGTTGATATAGTTCTGCGCAAAGAGTCGCGTAGAGAAAAATATCGATGAAGAAGCAACTGGCGTTTTGGGGCAGTCTATCAAATAACTAATATCTTCATATCCGGATTGGAAAATCAGCACTGGAAAAGTTGACGTACATTGTGCATTTGTAAAAATTAGTTGAGATGACTCTCACAGAAATGGAAAAAGCTGATCTTCCTTTTTAGGAGCCACGAAGAAATTGATTTACGCGGAGCGAGCAAACTTTTACAGCACACTACGAAATTCGGATGAAACTATTTCCAATTTTTTCAACAATTTGAGGAAAGCAGCAACAAGATTTTTGATATGGGGAATTGAAAAAGCAAATTGATAGTGCTCCTTCTTTTAGTTGAATTGGAATGCTGATCATGAATGTGGGTTGAATAATGGTACACAGTCTGATGAGAAAACGTTCTTGAATGAAGCAGTGTCATTTGTCCAGAATGTATAGAACCTTGCCGCGTTTACTAGTTCTACGAGTAACGAGATTGATACAGTCTGTGCTGTGATGGGAAAAGGCTCAACCGAAATAAAGTGACCTAGAATAGTGAACCAAAGCTTTCTGTAAGACGCGTGGAAAGCTGGGACACTTCATTTAAAATGCAAAACGAAACAAAGCGCAAGTTCGAATGTACCCATTGAGTTAGAAGCGTTGTGGTTAACTCATAGAGTAATTTCGGATAGGGTACACCGTCTGCTCGTCACGCTATCTTATTTTCGGCCGGATAGATTCGTGCAGCTTCTTAGTCTAATACCGATCCTAATCTTACTCTTATACTTTCTAGTCTCAGGGTGTTTAACTAGTCTCTGCTAGGCTCAATAGATCTAGGGTATACTGGTTTATTGCGGCTGTTGAAGTTCTCTTGGAGAGACAACTAATTTATAAGTTAAATTCAAATCTCTCTGGTGCTGAAATTACAAGTAATTTCAGCACTTACAAATAAGTGGGTTGTTAGTTAGATGGATTATGATTGGTTAATATTAAATACTTTACAGTGGTAAAATATCCAATTTATCCAATCATAAAATATAGTTTAGATCAGGTTCCACCCATCCGGGTTTTACAGAGTTTTTAGAATTATCTTTCTGCAATTCAAAGGATGGATGATGAACGTTGGTATTTGGCGAACATCATATTCTAGTCCGGTTCCTCTTGTTAAAGAAGTTCCAGGACGCTGGAGTTAGGAACATCAATCGTTGTGTCGCCTTGTGACAACGACTGGGTTCCCCAATCAAATCAATCTGATTTCAAAATGGTTTGCTATGACGGGTTTTTCTGTATTATGTAGAGAACTTGTTTTGTGTTCAACCTCGTCTGGGAATGGCGTGGAGATCGTGTGTTGAAGGGATGCCTCGTAACTGGGATCTGCACGTATACTTGAATATCGAGGTGGTCATTGGTCTAGTTCAATGAAGTCCTTTTCTGCGAAGTCAAGTCGTACTCTAAATCCTTTGAGTTGTGATTGTGGACGGCATATCGGTTGTGGTTAGCCATTCTTGTTCGAGTGTGATGGAATCCTTTTGTCTTTGGATGTTCGTCTTTGTTGTTGTGTGTTGATCTATATACTCAAGGTATAATTTACATTTTATAAAATTTTATTAGTTCGGTTTTTTAATCATGAATTTAGTTAGTTCTTTTCACAAAAGCATTTTGTTTTAGTTCGGTTATTTTGAAGAGTTACTCACCCTTGAGTACCTCTTATTAAAAATAGAAGTGTGGTCACAAAGCGTGGATGTAGCGCGTAGGGTTAGGCCGGCTATAGAGCATGCTCAGGACGTCCTCTCTGGTGGGTTAGGCCAGGAGTGGGAGTATGATTTCGTGCTGTTTCTTTGAGATGTCTTGTTATGTGATAACGTTTTATGTTGGGTTTGTGTTGGTCTTTCTTATGTTTCTTTGGTTGTGTCCTTTTTTCAAAAATCAAATTGTTTTTGGTATGGGTTTGTCTTGCGACTTTTTTGTGTTTTATGATTTCTTTCTTAGACTTTATAATAGTCTTTAAAAGAATAAATTATCCAGTTTTAAACTGGGTTAATCCGGTTTGGGTACCGTTGGTTTTCTTTTCTTAGTCATACTGTTATTTTATGATTTGTGGTGTTTAGTAACCTGCCTTGGTTAGTTTGGTTTAGTATATAATTCCTTTCCAACCGGGTTAAAGGAAAGTTTGAAACTTGTTATCGCGTGTTAGAGTTGTTGAGTGTTAAAACTTGAAACTCAAAATCATTATTTAAACAATTCTTCGTGGGCGAGCTGTGCGAGTTTGGATAGAATTCTTGTGCGAGTGAATGAAAATATCAAAAGGTTAGTACTGCATTTTCGTTTTATCAATTTATTACATAGAATTTCAAATTTACTGCTTTTTTGGGAAAATTTAAAGTTATAAATTTTCATCGTAATTAAATTTACTGTTTTATGGGGAAACAATTTATAAAATAATTTATTACATTTGGTATGAATTTTATTATATTATCTTGTGCAAAATATTAATGAAGTTTAGAAGATATTTAACAAGTTTATTTTTTTATTTTTCTTTTCCGTTTTTTGCAGATGATCGTGGTATGAAGACTAGAAATGTAAAAAAAACATGAATAAAGAATGGTTAGTACTAATTTAAATTTATTAGTGAAGAATATTTTTAAATTATACTTACCTGTTAATCGTCTGGGAAAAAGCCGTGGGGGAAGATGTCGTGTATCATGTCCGATGTTGTTAGTAATTTTGCTAGTATGCGAATGATGTTTTTAGTTTGGAGCAGTGGCCAAAGCAATTGAAGTGCTTTAATGGTTTTTAGTTCTTAGGTGCCTACTGCAAACTCATAGGGTGCGTTTTGAATGAGGTTATATATTTTGTGATTATATTTAGTATTGTGAATGAATTCTAATATTGGGATTTCTATAGGCTGGATAAATTCATGTGGGATAAGGAAGGGTCTGGATTCTTCGGCGTTAAAGGTCTTCGTGATGGGACAAAATATATACATTTGTGTTACTGGGTCATAATTGCGGAGGATGCCGTGGAGGTTAGTATCTTTAATGCAATATGTAAAATTTAGAAAAAATGGTGACGTGTATTTTGAGTTAAGAAACTGAAAACGATGGTGAGGTTGTCTTGATGGAGTGTGCAAATCAAAATGATTTTGTATAAAACGATAATATGTATATGTATGAGTCTGTTTAGTGCGTAACATAATGTCGTGTGAACAGTTCAAATCGCGTTCATGTGGTGCAAGGAGGTGAAAGGTTAGTGAAAATAACTGAAATTTGTCTTTGAAACTTTCGTAAGCTTGAATATCATTTAGTGCTTCAGAAATGATGTGATCATATTTTCTATCAAAAATATTAAGTGTGAATACATATGACGTTTTGATGAAAAATTTTTCTGTTAGTTGTGGGTTAGCGAAGCGGTCGTCATCTAGAAATTGGTCTTGATTAGTTCGGATGATATTATGGTCGTAATATTCTATTGTAAATTCGTTAGCTCGAGGTGCAGTGAATGTTTTTAGTAATTTTTTATATCCTACATAAGTAAATTGTCTAGGTGTTAAGGTTGCGGTGAGTCTATGTAGCATATTTTTATTCTTTTCTATGTCGTCATGAGTACTGAATAGTGGCAGGCAAAGGGGATTAGTAAAATGGTAATATGCTGTCCAGTGAAGTGTGGGCATTAAAACATGTTCATCTACAAAACTACGTGTGTCGTTAGTGTCGTTAGGTGTGTTTAATGTATATTGTGGGAATGAGGGTAAGGTGATTGCTAGAAAATCTTTTGTGTTGGTGTGTTGTGGATGATTAATATATTCGCAGGCTGTTCCTGGTTTGGTCGGGAATGGATGGTTCGGGAATTTCTATTTAAAAGTGCGATAAGCTCGGTTAGTGCTATTAGATGTTTCGGTGGATGTGGATGATTGTGCTAATGATGTAGTGTAAGCTGAGGAGGGTGTAGGAGTAGGTGGGTTTGAGGAATTTATTGTGGATGAAATTTGATGTATGGTGAGGGTGTTAGGGTGTATTAACTGTTGTTGTAGGGTGATAAAATTATCGAGTTTATGGGAAATTTGGGGGGTATCTGGAGAATTATTAGATGATGGGTCGGAATGAAGTGGAGAGTAGGTTGGGGTTACTTGCGAAGCATAAGAAGGAGTGGAAACGGCTGGGAGTGAATTTTTTGGAGGGATTGGTTGAAAAGAGGGTATTGAAAAAACTGAGTAGCTGGTTTGAAAACTATTGGATGGAGATGGTTCGGAGTCTGCAAATTTGTCAGGGGTTTCTATATTAGAGTTATTAAGTTGTGAGATGGAGTATAAAACTGAAATATCTGAGTTAGTATCCGAATTCGTGCTTGATGGTATATTAATAGTTGGGAAATCGGGTGGTGGGAAAGCAAAAAGTGGGATTATTGGGATTGGAGTGTGGAGGTTGGTTGAGTGGGAATTTGAGCGGTGTAGGGATCCAAGTTGTCGGCTCATCGTGGGCTAAAAAAATGATTATTTTGAGACTGAAGAGCGGTGGTATGGGGTTGTTCTATAATTTGTTTATATGTATTATCATCTTGTGAATGATGTGTCATTATATGTTGTATGGGACTTTGCGATATATTTGGTCTAAAATTTGGGTTATGTGTTATTGCTAGGTTTCGGAAATTACGTGGGACTAAGGATAATGGATGGTTATGTGGTAGGCGTGGCAATTGTGGTGCGGTAGGTGTTACTTCTATGTTGTTATGTTCTTCGTCGTACGTGTTCTGTCTTGTCGCTATTTTTGTATTATATTCTTTTATTTGTGCGTCTAGAAGAATTTTGTTTATTGATGAAGAAAAAATTCCAAAAAATCCTGCAAACAGTATGCGTGCTACACTTGCTTGTCTATTTACTTGTTTGTGTATAGCGCATGTGTTATAGATTCCTTGTAAAAGTGAAAAAAGAAATCCTATAAAGTTAAACATTGCGTATAGGATAGTTAATTTTTCTAAGATGTAATAGGGCCATCCTAGAAAATCGAGAATTTCATTTTTTAAGGTAACAAAGCTAAAAATATTTATAGGTGAAATATCTTGTGGTCTGTATTTTTCACCGTTTAGATTTATATATAGTCTTTAATGTCTCTAAAATATCCGCTATAATCTTGTGTATAAATATCTGCAAATCCTGCGGTTTCGGCAAGTTTTCGTAAATTTTGATCAACTGATTGTCTTTATATAGTGTCCATTTGTGTTAATAATTCTTGGAATTGTTTTGTTCTAATGTGGTGTTGGATATCTGAGTTTGAATATATTCCAAGTGATTGTAAATCAATATTTGGATTACGGGCAATAGCTCTGATGCTTTCGGGTGAAAATTTTTTGAGTGATTGCATTAACGTAGGGTATGGAGTAAGAAGATAATATTTATCTTCATCAGGGTTCAATTGTACTACATTGTGGCTATATTCTGATCCACATGGGACTGCGGTATCCCAAAAATATGTTCGTCTTGAAAGTGTGTCAACAAAATGTACCTTATTTTATAAAATATAGGGATTCTTTTATAGCAGCGTTTATCTTCAAAAACATATAGTGGTGATACTTTTTTGGTACAAGTATAAAACCATAAAATGTTTCCTTCGTAGTCTAGAAAATTTGATCTATTTCCTGACAATAAATATCCTGCGTAGGGTGTTTTTAATACTGCTAGAGCGAGCGATTGTAGGATTTGTGTCCTTTTTAATTCGCGTAGTTGGTGAAGTGTTTCTAATTCGGAGAGTGATATTTCTTGAAAAGTTCGACTAATCGTGTGGATATCATAGTAAATGGATATCATAGTGTATATTACCAAAATAAGTGTTATTCATTAGTGATAGTTCTTGTAAACGTGCACTTCTAGTGTCATGTGGCTTTAGTTTTCCACCAGGTTGACCATTGCTTTTTTGAAAGTTAACTGGTATATATGATGTTCCTTCGTTTAGAGGGTGACCTGTGGCATAAGGGTCAAATTTTATTTTTCCAGTGGTCATGTCGAAACCTTTTTCGTATTCAACTAGTATTTCAGAATATTGTGTTTTGTAAAGTGGGTTCCTGTATTTGCATGCGATTTCTGTTTCTTGATATATTTGGAAACGTGTTAATTTATTTTCTATATTATGGATATTTCGGAAATCAGTACTTTGTTTTCGTGATGGATGGACTTGTTTGTATGGAATTGATTCTATAAAAATTTTTTCGTGAAATTTTATCATTCGAGCGTGTATTTTCGCTACTTGAAATGTTGTGCATGTATCTTCGGGAAACCAAACAATTGTTGCTTGTGTCCGTGTTGTAGGATCACAATAACCTTGATCGTTTTTACAAGGTAATCTAATTCCTTGATAGATCATTGTGTTGTCGGATAAATCTCGTGTGAGTTGTATTGTTTCGAGTTGTATTTTCCAATCGAAAAACATTATTTCTTGATATCCTTTATTTTTTGTGTCTGCTTTGCAGTTTGATGGATTATTTATTCCAATGTGTGGTATCCAGTGCTTATCGTGTATGTCATAAGTTAATCTCCGTGTGCGCCGTTGTATGGGTATTTTTTATCTAGTTTTATACGTCCTTGATATCTTTCAAGTTCTGCTTGATGTACAGAATCGGCAAAGACTTGAAAATATACTAGTTTTCTGTCGGTGTTTTTATTTCTTGTGATATTTAGTCTAAGTAGCTCGTTTTTACAATCATCGGGATTTAGATGTAGAAGTCGTTCTATATTACTTTGGTAGAATGATTCGTGGTCAAGTCGGTTTTTATTTCCGTTTGAAACTTGTGAACAATGTACTTTCTTTTCGGAAAATATTGCTGTAAACTTATATCCTGCGACTGTTGTTGCTCGGGCTTTTGAATACAGTGTCGCTATTACATTTGTAGTTTCTATAGCTTCTGGTTCTGTTTCGCATTGTGATACTTGATTTATTGCATATTTGTGTAGTGTTTTTTGTTCATTTTCTTCACAATCGTAGTGTGTTACTAAAAGTCCTGGGGGCCTGTGCGAGGAGAAGGATTTGTGTTCTGATCGGAAAATATTAGAAAAAAGATTTGTTGAAATATCAATATTTTTAGAATATACATGTGTATGATAATCCTGAGTATGGGTTATAAAATGTGATGTAACCAATTGTCTTTTTGGTAAATCTGTCGTGTTTATATATTACTTCAGTTGTTATAAATGGTGGTGGTAGCGATTGAGCTGTTATATTGGGTGGTTTTAATTGGTAAGGATGTTGAACAATGTTGTTAAGTTTAATCGTGTTTTCGAATTTTAATTGTAGACTATTGTGTTGGAGTATTTGGATGTTATGGTCACGAATGTCTTCGTGGATGTCTTGTCTATATTGTAGTCTATTGAGTGCCCAATTGTGGAGTCGGTTACTTTCTGGATGTTGTCCAAATAATGGTGCGGGTGCTGTGAACGTGTTCCAATCTAATCTTAAAGGGATATTTGTTGATGATTGTTCTCGATATCTAGCGTCGAGATTATTTGGAAAATTTAGGGGGAAAGGCGTCGGTGAAATCTGGCTTATTGATAGTGTTGATGGTAGTGATAATGTTTCTGGTAGTGATGATGATGTTGTTGTATCCGTAGAAATATCTATTGGGTCAATTATTAAATTTGGTTCACCTTGTGTGAATGAGTGTGTTGTCCAATATGGTAGTCGCGATGTTTGGTTGGGGGGGTTAAAGGGATTGTCACGTATTGGTTCAGATGTTGGTGTTGAACCTAAGTAATCTGAGGGTTTACTTGAGGTGCTACGTTGTGAAAGAAGTGTAGGGGTTTCTGGTAATGTGCTATTTGGGTTTTCTGGAGTAATTGGTGATGGGGATTGAGGTATATCAAAATGAACTCGGGGGGTTTGAAAATTTCTATTTCGTCGTGGATGTATAATTTGTCTATTTATTTCAATTGTATTCTGATTTTGACTAATGTGTCTTATTCTACTTAATTCTTGTGGTAATGTTGGGTATAAATTATATGTTGGTTCACTTAGGGGTGCCTGTCGCTGAACTGGTTCTAATGGTTCGGATAAGCGAGCGTGTCGTTCTTCAAAAGTGTATGGGTTATCTTGGAAAGAAATTCGTGTGGATATTTGGGGGTTTTGGGTAGTTGTAGGTATTGTCGGGCTTTCTTGGGATGATGTCGGTGAAGACTGATTGTGTGATTGTTGGTTAGCAATTTTTGAAAGTATTCTGACTGATTTTTTCTACTGAAAAAATTGATTTTTATTGTAGTATTCTTCAAGGAAAAGAATTAAAAGGATTGTTGCTAAAGCAAATGTGATTATTGCCTTTTTTATACATTTGCACATTGTCAATATTAGGGATGATAAAAATGTTATAAAAATTACAAATAGTAAAAAAATATCTGATCTTCTAAAAATTGTTCGTATCATTTAAATAAACTTTGGGTTATCGTACCTGTGAATATGGTCAATGATTTGGGAAAGTTGGAGATATATTTCAAATAGGGAGTAGAAAATTAAAAAATGTTGCAAAAAATGATTAAAATTATTATAAAAGCTTCAAAGGTATCAAAGAGAAATATGAATAAAAGTTTAAGTATTGTGAAAAAGTTTATGAAAATGTTGAAAGTTGTATTTTTAAATATATTGACTGATCGAGAGAAGAGCATTTAAGAAATGATTTCTTGGTCGAATATTTTTTGTTGTTTGGGGCGATTTTCAAGTGTGGTCGAGTTATTTATTGATTTTTTGACAAGTGGGTTGAGTTTTGTGAAAAGTTGTTGGGGGCTAATTTTATGGTGTTCGGGAGGTCCTCTTTGCTTTATTTTTGTTTGTCAGGTGATCTGGGGTTTTTTTGAGATTTTGTATTTTAGGCCAAATAAATACGGTCGTATTTTTACTTTAGGCTAATTTACCATTTTTGGTTGGAGGGTTTTTGAGGTCTAAGTTGGGAAAATATTTTTGATCTTTGCGTTATTAGATAAGGGAGGGTTATGATATTATGGTGGTATTTATTTTAGTTGTCAAGTCTGAGTGGTTTGCTTATTTTTGACCTGGAGGTTGTAAAGTTATAGTTATAGATATGCCTGGAGTTTAATATCTTTCGTCTAATAGGTTGGTGTTATAGTTATAGAAGGTGACAGATTGAATGACTCCTATTGGCTGAATTTGAACTAGAATTGTTGCGTGTTTTGTCAGCATGTTATTTTAAAAAATGAAGATTCAATATGATCGAGAGGTGCGAGGGTTTTAAAATTAAAGTTGTTTTTGAAATTCAACTTTCTTTAATATTTTAGATTGTGGGATGAATTTTTTGTAGTTTTTACGTGGTTGATTTCTAAGTCGTGATGACTCTCTATGTTCTGATTTCTCGACTTGTTCTTGTGGTAAAATTTCTTTTATCATTTTCCTATTTTTCCTTTCTTTTTGAGGTATTTTTTGATCTAGCTTTTTTGTATTGTTTTGAGTTGTAGTTGGTTTTGTATTTTGTTTTCCATGATGAATGTCGTTTTGTTCATCTATTTCTTTTTCCGTATGTGGATGACTTTGAATAACTTTTAAACCTGTGAAAGAATACAATTGAGTTAATTCGCGTAGTCTGTACTCTTTGGGGTAGTAAGGCAATAGATTGTTCGGATGTTGAACAATTTCTTTTTGGTTTGAATTAGTAATTTTATATATTACGTCAGTGGGTTTGGCAATTATTTGGTATGGTCCTTTGCGAAGGGGTTGTAATTTTTTAGAAATTCCTTTTTGTGAATTGTGATGAGTTAGAAGCGTTGGGGTTAACTCATAGAGTACTTTCGGTTAGGGTACACCGTCTGCTCGTCACGCTATCTTATTTTCGGCCGGATAGATTCGTGCAACTTCTTAGTCTGATACCGAACCTAATCTTACTCTTATACTATCTAGTCTCAGGTTGTTTAACTAGTCTCTGCTAGGCTCAATAGATCTAGGGTATACTGGTTTATTGCGGCTGCTGAAGTTCCTTTGGAGAGGCAACTAATTTCTAAGTTAAATTCAAATCTCTCTGGTGCTGAAATTACAAGTAGTTTCAGCACTTACAAATAAGTGGGTTGTTAGTTAGATGGATTATGATTGGTTAATATTAAATACTTTACAGTGGTAAAATATCCAATTTATCCAATCATAAAATATAGTTTAGATCAGGTTCCACCATGAACCAAGATCAAAGATATGATGAAGAAATTAATAAGGATAAAAAAAACAGTTTAGTTTTTGCTGTTGATTGCCTTGATAAGAAAGCAGTTCGCTATGTAACTGTGTGATAAAAAACTCAGTACCCATTGCTCATCGCAAGGATATCTAAGATGATTCGGTTTTTATTCTTGAATTGAATATTGAAACTTCAAACAATTACAATAGCACAAACTATTGGGTCCTCGGCAGTGACAAAAAACATTCCGGGTTCAAGAAAATTTACTTTAGAGTGACGTCATCAATTGAAAGAACAGATTCATGATAGGGTGATTTCTGAAGTTCTTGAAGCAGTAGAAGGCGGCCTGATTGGGCAAGCCGACCTGTTCTGAAGGAAAAACTAGTTGGTAGGATTTTTCGCATTTGTCACTACAAAGCAAACAAAGTGACTAATGCAAATTTGAAAGATTCTTTTGATGTTCATCAATCGAATGTTGGAGAACATCAACCGAACATCAATCAAATGTCGGAGAAACTTAAAAACGCAAAATACTTCGCCAACTAGAACTGAAGGACGCCTACCTACAAGTTGTCTTGTCTTCTGCTAGTCAAACAATAACAAAAACCACTACTCCATGTGGATTGTATCAGTTCAAACTTTTGCTACAAGGAATAAAAACAACATTTGCAACTTTTCAGGATTTTATTGAGAAAAACTTGGAGTCAGCATTACCCGCACCGAGCGCCCATGGATTCTCATCAATTATAATGGATTCCTGAGACAAAAATAATCGATTATAATCCATTACGGATGTAAAATTCGGACCACGAAATCGATTATATATTCATTATAATCGATTATTTTTGAACAAATATAATCCATTATAATCCATTATTTTTGTCACTGAAATCGATTATTTTTGCCAAGATAATCCATTATAATTGATTATTTTGAAATGAAAATCCATGATAATCCATTATAATTGATTAGATTCATTTCGTTTTTAGAACTAAATTCGATTATTTTTGCAAAACTTTGCAAATTTTGCGAGAAGTTTGCGGATTTTATACCCTGTCTTTTACTAAATGCCATGTCTCAACTTCGTCCCCTCGCCCCCTCAAGCTTCAAACCGGGGGGGGGGGGTTTAAATAAATCTGGGGGGGGGGGGGTAAATAAACCGAACGTGGTGGGGGTAAATAAACCGGGGGAGGGGGGTTAAACTGGTCATCCCCTCGCCCCCTCAAGCGTTCTTAACCCCCCCCCCCCCCAGCTAAAGGGGCAGGGTAAACTGGTGGGTGGTAGTAAACACGGTACTGCGGGCTTACCTGGCTGGGGGGGAATGAAGTGTTAAACTGCGATGAATTAGAAAAAGTTGAGACAAAAAATATATAAATTTTTTTCTTTAATGTAACGTTTTATGAAACATAACACTTAGCAACTACACTGAGCAGAAAATGAGATAATTTTGAACAAAATTGTAAATTTCATGAATAACCCCTCGAAAAAATCCATTATAATTGATTACAATCAATTATAATGGATTTTATTGGGATAAAAAATATTAGGATTATAATTCATTTTTAATGGATTATAATCGACTATTTTGTCATTTTATAGATGCTGACCATATTATGACAATATAATCGATTATGATCCATGGGCGCTCGGTGCGGGTACTCAGCCAGGTAATAGTCTATCAAGATGACTTTCACATGCCTGTAGCTGATAGATAAACGTCGGATAAAATGTGCAGCAAGTTTAATCAAAACTGAAGGAAGAAAACTGTACATTTAATGGACAAGGGTGTTGTTTTTTCTAAAACCGAAAAGTTTAGGGCTAGAAGGTCTCATTCAGCGCACTGAGTCTCAAAGAAAAGAAAAGAGTTAGACTGCTTGGCTTGACCGAGTGGTTCTCGAAGTTTACAAAAAAACTACTCAAGCCTTATCGAACACTGTATCATTTGAAAAAGTATAACGAGTTTTTCTGGACTGAATTTCATACTGAATAACGAAACACAAATTGAGTAGGAAACCGACTCTTTCTGCGTAAAATCCGAAAAAAAAACAGCTGACGTCAGTTTTTATGCCAGACAGTTTGCATTGGAGGGTATAAAACAAGAAAAACATCCAAAATTTTATTTATCTAGAAAATTGATTTCACTAGAGAACAATTATCTCCAGATTGAGAAAGAAGCTCTAGAAAAAAAACTTTTTTTTTGCAGGTTAATTTGTCAGCATCGTCACGAGAAAGTTTTAAACAAACTGTCAAGATTGGCTGAATGGTCAATTGAACCATGATTTGACACTGTGCGCGGGTGATAAACTGTGCATCAATTTTAATCAAAACTGAAGGAAGAAAACTGTACATTTAATGGACAAGGGTGTTGTTTTTTCTAAAACCGAAAAGTTTAAGGCTAGAACGTCTCATTCAGCGGACTGAGTCTGAAATCGGACGTAACAAAGTTTTGAAATTATTTCATTTTCAAAGAAAAGAAAAGAGTAAGATTGCTTGGCTTGACCGATTGGTTCTCGAAGTTTACAAAAAAAGTACTCAAGCCTTATTGAACACTGTATCATTTGAAAAAGTATAACGAGTTTGTCTGGACTGAAATTCATACTGAAAAACGGAACACGAACTGAGTAGGAAACCGAATCTGTCTGCGTAAAAACCGAAAAAAAAACAGCTGACTTCATTTTTTTATGCTAGACAGTTTGCATTGGAGGGTATAAAACAAGAAAATCGTCCAAAGTTTTATTTATCTAGAAAATTGAATTCTAGAGAACAATTATCTCCAGATTGAGAAAGAAGCTCTAGAAAAAAAAACTTTTTTTTTGCAGGTTAACTTGTCAGCATCGTCACGAGAATGTTTTAAACAAACTGTCAAGATTGGCTGAATGGTCAATTGAACCAAGATTTGTCACTGTGCGCGTGTGATAAAATGTGCATCAAGTTTAATCAAAACTGAATGAAGAAAACTGTACATTTAAAGGACAAGGGTGTTGTTTTTTCTAAAACCGAAAAGTTTAAGGCTAGAACGTCTCATTCAGCGGACTGAGTCTGAAATCGGACGTAACAAAGTTTTGAAATTATTTCATTTTCAAAGAAAAGAAAAGAGTAAGATTGCTTGGCTTGACCGATTGGTTCTCGAAGTTTACAAAAAAACTACTCAAGCCTTATTGAACACTGTATCATTTGAAAAAGTATAACGAGTTTGTCTGGACTGAAATTCATACTGAAAAACGGAACACGAACTGAGTAGGAAACCGAATCTGTCTGCGTAAAAACCGAAAAAAAAACAGCTGACTTCATTTTTTTATGCTAGACAGTTTGCATTGGAGGGTATAAAACAAGAAAATCGTCCAAAGTTTTATTTATCTAGAAAATTGAATTCTAGAGAACAATTATCTCCAGATTGAGAAAGAAGCTCTAGAAAAAAAACTTTTTTTTTGCAGGTTAACTTGTCAGCATCGTCACGAGAATGTTTTAAACAAACTGTCAAGATTGGCTGAATGGTCAATTGAACCAAGATTTGTCACTGTGCGCGGGTGATAAAATGTGCATCAAGTTTAATCAAAACTGAATGAAGAAAACTGTACATTTAAAGGACAAGGGTGTTGTTTTTTCTAAAACCGAAAAGTTTAAGGCTAGAACGTCTCATTCAGCGGACTGAGTCTGAAATCGGACGTAACAAAGTTTTGAAATTATTTCATTTTCAAAGAAAAGAAAAGAGTAAGATTGCTTGGCTTGACCGATTGGTTCTCGAAGTTTACAAAAAAACTACTCAAGCCTTATTGAACACTGTATCATTTGAAAAAGTATAACGAGTTTGTCTGGACTGAAATTCATACTGAAAACCGGAACACGAACTGAGTAGGAAACCGAATCTGTCTGCGTAAAAACCGAAAAAAAAACAGCTGACTTCATTTTTTTATGCTAGACAGTTTGCATTGGAGGGTATAAAACAAGAAAATCGTCCAAAGTTTTATTTATCTAGAAAATTGAATTCTAGAGAACAATTATCTCCAGATTGAGAAAGAAGCTCTAGAAAAAAAAACTTTTTTTTTGCAGGTTAACTTGTCAGCATCGTCACGAGAATGTTTTAAACAAACTGTCAAGATTGGCTGAATGGTCAATTGAACCAAGATTTGTCACTGTGCGCGGGTGATAAAATGTGCATCAAGTTTAATCAAAACTGAATGAAGAAAACTGTACATTTAAAGGACAAGGGTGTTGTTTTTTCTAAAACCGAAAAGTTTAAGGCTAGAACGTCTCATTCAGCGGACTGAGTCTTAAATCGGACGTAACAAAGTTTTGAAATTATTTCATTTTCAAAGAAAAGAAAAAAGTTAGATTGCTTCGCTTGACCGAGTGGTTCTCGAAGTTTACAAAAAAAACTACTCAAGCCTTATTGAACACTGTATCATTTGAAAAAGTGTAACGAGTTTGTCTGGACTGAATTTCATACTGAAAAATGGAACACGAACTGAGTAGGAAACCGAATCTGTCTGCGTAAAAACCGAAAAAAAAACAGCTGACTTCATTTTTTTATGCTAGACAGTTTGCATTGGAGGGTATAAAACAAGAAAATCGTCCAAAGTTTTATTTATCTAGAAAATTGAATTCTAGAGAACAATTATCTCCAGATTGAGAAAGAAACTCTAGAAAAAAACTTTTTTTGCAGGTAAATTTGTCAGCATCGTCACGAGAAAGAATGAAACAAACTGTCAAGATTGGCTGAATGGTCAATTGGACCATGATTTGTCACTGTGCGCGGGTGATGAAATGTGCATCAAGTTTAATCAAAACTGAATGAAGAAAACTGTACATTTGAAGGACAAGGGTGTTGTTTTTTCTAAAACCGAAAAGTTTAAGGCTAGAACGTCTCATTCAGCGGACTGAGTCTTAAATCGGACGTAACAAAGTTTTGAAATTATTTCATTTTCAAAGAAAAGAAAAAAGTTAGATTGCTTCGCTTGACCGAGTGGTTCTCGAAGTTTACAAAAAAAACTACTCAAGCCTTATTGAACACTGTATCATTTGAAAAAGTGTAACGAGTTTGTCCGGACTGAATTTCATACTGAAAAATGGAACACGAACTGAGTAGGAAACCGACTCTGTCTGCGTAAAATCCGAAAAAAAACAGCTGACGTCAGTTTTTATGCTAGACAGTTTGCATTGGAGGGTATAAAACAAGAAAACCATCCAAAATTTTATTTATCTAGAAAATTGAATTCACTAGAGAACAATTATCTCCAGATTGGGCCCAAAAGGGTGTTGAGACAAGCAATGTCGGGATTCCAGGTCTTTGGATCTACGAGGTCAACCAGGGATACGAGGAACCTTTCATTCGCATCCCCCCACACCTGGTTTCTTTCTGTCATGGAGCCTACTTCGAGCTCTGGTCTCTCCCTATCTTCTCGGGTCCCGGCAGCGTGCGGGAGGTGTCAATTCAGTGCACCGGGATCATTGGCGACGACCAACTCATCAACGTCACTTTGATTGGCAGTTCGTTCACCAAGACGATTGAAGCCGAGTACAACTATGACGATGTTATGTTAATCGTACCCGTGCCGGTAATCTGGGGCGTGAACGAAGTGGCCCAGGTAAGCATTGCAGTTGGGGGAGTCGAGAAAAAGATCGACGGTACGATTTCCTTCACAGACGAACAGGTCGACGGTCCGCTGCAGATCGACTACCTAAGCGACAGTGCAGTTCAAGTCGCCTGGCCTGATGTGACCATCAATGAGACTACAACTCTGATTGTCAACGAGTTCTCCTATAACGGCTTGTTGCGAAGTTTTTCCATGAATCACCCGGAAACAAGCAACTTATCTGATTCACAGTTATTATTAAAAACTCTCAAAATTGAGTACAAAAACAGTATCTTATTTGTTCGCAATCGCTTGAATCTGAAATAGATTAGTTTTCTTTTATGACTTTCATTATTGTAGGTTCCCAGGTGGGGTACAAGAGTTTTGCTGATTTCAACGTGAACCTGGAAGAAAGTAACACCAGTTTCACCCACAAATTCAACACCAGCGCTGATTTAGTTCGACTCGAGCTGCATTCAAATCAAGGTTCGTTACAAGAGAAAAGGTTCATGTTTACTAGTAAATTTCACAGTTGGTCAAATGGTTTCATATAAGGATTTGCTGTCGTGGCTCGAGCTTCTTATTTATTGTCTCAAGAAATTTACCAGTGTCGAGAAAAATATTAAATGGAATTCGACTTTTTGTAATAACTGAAAATGTCGGTTCTTTGTGAGCTATTAGTTTTTTGTTAAAGTGACTAAAACTGATTTCACCTTAACTTTTTCGCTGGTAAATTTGTCAGCATCGTCACGAGAAAGAAAGAAACAAACTGTCAAGATTGGCTGACTGGTCAATTGGACCGTGATTTGACAGTGTGCACGGGTGATCTTGAGGCACTGCATGCATGTCTTGTGAACAACCCAAGACAGGACCCTTCTCTCAATGACAACTTCTGGGCTCATGAGGAGGTGCAAAATGGTCCTCGGAGCTGGTTCTATGACTCTTGCTGCAACCAACAACCACACATGCCCTCTAACCCTAATGGTGTTTGTGATGCCCGAAGCTGTGACTACAACCCAGGAGCCGACTTCTGCATTCGCTCGCCTTCCATTCCCTGTCATGACCAGAACTATAATCAAATTATTTACGTGTCCAATCAGTGTTGCTACAACGAAACGGGAAGTCTAATAATCATTGAACTGGGCGGCGCTGGCCGAATGAGTATGAGCAAGGCATCATTCGGAAACTTGCACCAGTTGTTCAAAAACGAATGGGAACCATATCAGAAAAGCTGCAAAGACGGAAACAATTGCGATTTCTTTCTGCAGAAACAATTAAATCTGGTCAACTGGGGTATCATATTGAAATCATATTGTCGATAAAATTTGGTCATATTTTTTGGTTTTCAGACTAGTTTAGACGAAGTTTGATGGGGACTGACCTCCTAATTGTTATTCTAAATTAAGATAATTTAACTACAGTATGTTGATTTTTGTCCTAGGTCAACAATTTTTTTGAACTGAAAATGAAAAAAAATGCAAGTTCGATTTTTTTGAAAATTTTTTAATTAAATTTGGATTTTTTGAAATGTTTTTCGTAAATCAATTTGGTCGGAACGTTCTGAGCTACTCGCACAGCAACCGGTATACTCTTATGATTGAGACTTAATTGTTCTAATTTATTCTGCTATTTGAGGCGCCAGTTGACAATGGGCTTGTATGGAGTCTTTGAAACTAAGCGACTAGTTTATTTTTCCCTAAATAAAAACTCGCATTTCAAATTAACTGATTATCCGTTTTTTCTTTCTTCTACAGCTCGATTGATTGACCATCTCCTTCAGCCTGTGGACCGGAACAGTCAGCACGAGGACTTCGCCGAGTTGTGAAGAGTCGATGGCCCGCAGGGCTGGCTGTTCGGATATTTCCTCTCGGTTATGATTCGATCTGAGATCGAGTCCGGTCCGATGACCTACAACTACTCTGTCACCTACTCAGACGTGTTTGAAGCATTTGAAGGCGTAGGTTTTAGAAATTTAAATTAATAATCATACATGAAACAGATGGGTCCGGTTGCATGGTAATAGCACAGAGTATTTCGACCACGGAATGTGTTGAAACAAAAAACAAAAAAGCGCAATAACCTATTTTCAGAAGGTGAAATTTCTTTGGAAACAAAGTTTGGAAGCTTAATTTTGAATTGAAACGCATGGAGATTAACAACCTACGCGACAGTGAGATTCGAAAATAACGAGATTTCGAATATCGAGAATGTGTAATATGCGTAATCGAGAAGAGTTGAAATGATTAAATTCTATGTCTCTCGTTTTAAGGGTCGGTGTCTCGAGGTCTACCTTGAGCTCTGTTGGTCTGTGTGCAACTCGCGGTTGAGGAAACATTTCGCAGTGCAAATTAGCGCTTGTTATAACAAGAGTTGCTTCGGATTACAAGGCTAAAACTATCATTCATTAACAGGAAAACTGTCCAAACGGTTAGAAAATCAGCCTGTAAAATAGGAGGTCGCGGGTTCGAGTCCCAGTCTGAGATTTGTTTATAGCTAAAAAAAAGCCTGGATTTTGGTAATTTCTGATTAGAAAATTAGATGAGAAAAATGTAACTTTAAGAAAATCCCTGCTTTATTTAAACATTTCACAAAGACCCGGGTTGACAAAAAAAGCTTTTCAAACAATTTTCATTTATGAAAAAAATTACTTATCATACTCTTTCATACAATTTCATAGAGCAAAAATAAATGTAATAAAATAGCTGTACAACCATTTTTTTCATACTATGAAATTTTATAACAAGCATTTTTTCCTTACTCTGGAATTAAAATTTGAGCTTTTTCATCAGTCTTTTTATTCCCAAAATTGTATGAAAATAGCATGATAAGCATTTTTTTCATACTATAAAATTGTACGATAAAATTTTTTTCCATACCATGAAATTGTATGATATACATAAATGAAAATACAACAAAGTTTTGTTTCGAAGTTTTGTGTTTCATCCGAAACACTAACCAAAGATTTTTTGCCATAAAAAAAACCAGAGTGTAACTGGCAATTACCCCGCAGATAATCTGCATTGGGTGATTTTAGCCATAAAAATCAATTTTAAATTTTTCACTTGGAATTAAATATCAGAAATGTAATTTTTTGTAGATGGCTAGATAGTTTTTACTTTGGAAATTTTGGTGGTTGAGAAGAAAAGGGCTATTTTTTACATATATAATTTTAGCAGTGATAGCTTGCAGGACGTTTTCTGTGCGGTTGGATTTTTGCGTGTGCGACTCGCGATTTCGCACAAATTTCAAATATCCTTCATTTTTGGTAAAGCTCGCGTTGCGCCCATGAAAGCGCTATCTTTACCGAAGCTAGAGCTTCAAGCTACTCTGCTCGCCACACGACTGAAAGATGATATACTGACCGCTCTTCCTGTCTGCATTAATCATGTCTACATGTGGACAGGTAGTACTACAATTTTGCAGTGACTAAACTCCACTAAAAAATTACCTGTATTTGTCGCTAATCGTGTCGTCGAAATCCTCGAATCGACCACTATTGATGAGTGGCACCATGTTCTGAGCGGCGATAACACAGCTGATACCGGTACGCGGGGGATTTTTTTGGAAGCCCTCAAGGATAACAGCTGGGTTATTGGGCCTAGCATTCTCAGGACTACTGATTGGCCGTTTATACCCGACAAACGTGTAGTCAACAAAGTTCGTTTGAAGGGTCCTTCTTGTGATGTTGATAATTGCTTGGAGACATCATCTTCCTTCGTCATCGATGTCATATCCATCAAACATCCCAAACACGGGTTCAATTGGGAAAGGTTCAGTTCCTTTACGAGATGTAAGCGAGTAGTCGCTTTCATGTTGACGATGCTGCCTTCACATAAGCATTTTTGCGGTAAGGACTTACGAATCACCGACCCCACTGAACTTGATATTGCAAAAAGCAAAGTGATTCATCTTGCTCAGATGGAATCCTTCCCCGTTGAGTTAAAAACACTCACCGCTGGCAAACCTATGAAGAACAGTAGTAAAATTGCTACATACTCGCATTAATTGGTCCCGCTGGTATCATCCATTCCACCGGACGGATCGTGCGCTTAGTGAATACCAAGTATGATACTAAGCACCCAATATTACTCGACGCCCGACATACCCTGGTTCGTTTGTTGGCCCGCAGCCTCCACAACAAGCATTTTCATCGAGGTTTAGATTACATGCTCTCCGTTTTAAATATGAAATATGCAATACTTGTGCTGCGTCAACTACTTCGGTCTATCGAAAATCAATGGTTAACATGCCGTAAACGCAAAGCAAGTACCATCCGGCCAATTATGTCCGATTTACCTGTAGAACGTCTTGGATATAAGCAACCACCTTTTAATCATTACTTTGAACCGCTTTACTTTCCGGTTCGCAGAAACACTGAAAAAAGATGGGGATTTATTTTTACTTGCCTCACCAGGGCTGTACTCCTTGAGATTGTACCATTTCTGGAAGCCTGTTCTTGTTTCATGAAAATTGAACGGTTCATTGTGCGTCGTGGTACACCAAGCACAATCTGGTCGGATAACGGAACGAACTTCGTTGGTGCGGAAAAGGAACTACTTGCCTGCATCAAGAGCTGGAGCGGCATGGCTCCGACTCTTTTTGCACACATAGGTGTTACTTGGAAATTTAACCCGCCAGGCGCACCCCATCATGGCGGCTCCTGGGAGCCCCTCGTCCGAAGCGTAAAGCGCGTGCCGTACGACATACTAGGCAGTAGGCGAGTCACCGAAGAGGTGTTAGGAACAACACTCTGCCTAGTTGAGCAGGCTTTAAATTCGAGGCCAATCACTCCCGTTAGTACTGATTCACGTGAGTTAGAAGCGTTAACCCCAAACCACCTTTTGCTTGGACAACATACCACAAGCTTTCCTTCGCTTTTTTCTGGGGAGCACTTCGACCACAAGAAAAGGAACGTGCGAGCGCAGTCATATGCTAACTCGATTTGGTCTCGTTGGCTTCGCGAAAATGTTCCCTCGCTGAATAAGCATGCCAAGTGGCACACTCATTCTGACTTCACTCTTAAAACAGGCGATCTCGCGTGGGTGATTGAGCCCAATAACCCGCGTGGGTTCTACCCTCTCGCCCGAATCGTCAAGCTAAACTACGGAGAGGACAGTTGCGCTCGATCCGCCTTTGTTCAGACCGCAACCCGTGAAGTCATTCGGCCGACCGTTAAGCAATGTTGTTGCAATGCAAATGTAGAGTATAGATGCATATAAAACAGAGTATAGATGCATATAAAACAGAGTATAAATGCATATAAAAACAAGCACAGATGGCTGAGTGGCCTAAGCTAACGCCGATTATATGTGTGACATAACAGTTGACGTAGGTTCGAGTCCCCCACTTGCCCATGTGTTAATATACTAAAAACGGGGGTTATATCCTATTTTAACTGTTTTTTAATCTAATTCGGTCCAGCCTTGATTGAGGCTGACCGCCAAAAAGAGCAAATTGTCTCAAGGACATTACCGACCGGTTCTTGTGGCTAGCTTGCGCCGATTTGTACTGAAACAAGCTGGTGATTGAAGCTTACGATGTTTATGCTTGATAGAGATTATGATGAGTTTTTTCCGATAAATGCTCTCATCAATTTGATCTTCTTGAACCTTCATATTTGTTGAGTTAAGGAGATTGAGCGCACATTTGTCTTTTGAAAGATAAACTACATTTTTGGCACGGAAGCAACTGCTAACTTTTTCCATAATCATCCAATTTTTTTGTGAAGTTGTCACCTTGGTGAATTTTATTTTTACATTAAAAGTGAGTTTTTTTTCGGCTCGATCGATCCTTAAAGCCTCGATTGTAATTTCTTGCCCGCTTTTTCAGGTCTCATTTCACTGAACTTTTTTCCGGTTTCTAAGGAAGCTGTTCTTACATCGTTAAAATGTTCATTCCAACTGAATTTCATGCTAATCATGCGGCTCTATGTGCATCCGACTTCCTGCTCTCTGCAGTTTTTTCCACAATAGGCAAAGTTGAACGATTCGGTTCCACTAGATCGAGCAAAGTTTCAATGTCGATATTTTCTTTTGCTTTGGTTGTCAATTAAGATAAGTCACTTCAATCTTCCACACGAATAGATGACTCAATCGTGTAGTTCTGTCAAACTAGTGAAATTTTTCTCAAGCTCGATTTGTTGCTTGATTGCGTTATTGTAAAAAAAAATCCATGGCTATAATAAAGCTAACTTTTCAAAAAATGTTTAAGATAAAATTAGATACAATAAAAGAAGAGCTTTAGCTAAAACAAATGTTAAACAAGTTACAACTGAGCGTTCCAACGGACTGTCACTTGTGTCCCTTGAATGAAAAAAAAACCCTTTTATAAAATCAGCTCATAATTTTTTTTGTGCGATTTTGTGCAATTTTGGGGATTTTGATCGACCACTTTTAGCTATTCCGCAAGTTTGCCCAGTAAAATTGCTACTTGTGGGACTTGAAACTTTGGCACAAGTGAGGATTTTTGGCGAGGAATGTTCAGTTGCGCAATCACCTTGGTCGCAAATTAATTAGTAGAGCTCGGCCGGTACTCTTTTCATTTTGTTTAATACTGAGGTTTCCTTTAAAATTCTCTAGTTCTGCTTGATGTATTTTTTCCCAACTTTTCGGTTCTTTTAAAGAAAACAAAAAAGTGTTGGTGGCCAGTTGAAATTTAGTAATTTCGATGTGTCCAATTTTTGTTCATGCGTACTCGGTGGAGTTAAAACGTGGCTGTTTAAGTAGAACTTAACTGATCAAATCAAGAGCTCTGTAGTTTAAATTATATATATTTAGATTGAAGATTCTTTCAAAAACTGAGAACTCTTTAAGCTACTTTTCAGCTTTTAAGAGCACTGTGTTTTAATTAACATTTTCAGATTGAAAAAAGTTTTGAAAGCTCTTGAAGCTATTTTTTAGTCAATGAAAAAAGAATACTTGTATTTATACATAAATATTTAATTACTTTGACATTTTGAAAAGAAAAAGTTAAAAAAAACTATACAAATAGAAAATTGATTAATTTGGAGTATCATTTCTCTAAGCAGTTTGAGCAATATTTACGGCCTCTAATTTTTCTTTGGCTCATTATTTGTTGTAAGATTTTGTCTTCCTGGGTATTTCTAGCAAAAACCGGCTGGTTTAACTTACACAGAGCAATCATTTTTCCAACATTCTGCAGACTAGAGTCTACACATTCACGAACATGTAAGACTATTCGATTATAAGCACTTTTGAATTTTTTGGATACATCTGTCGATGTCATACCACTACGTACAGAGGCGAATCTTGTATTTTCTCAATAATTGCTAACTTTCAACCAAACATTTTTTCTCAAGTTTCCTGGAAAAAGAGTTTCATGGTCAATAATTATTTATTTAAAAGCCTACAGGCTTTGTTATGTCACTTGCAAAAAAATCTGAAGTTTGGAAAAAAATATCTTGAAAAATGTCTTCTTGAATAGTTATACTTGCACAGCAACCGGGCAGTCTTGTTCCTTTATTTTTTGATTTTCAGCAAACGAGTACAGTGTAAATTGTGAGTTGTATTCTTCATAATTCAACTGTCAGGAGTGTGTGACTAACTATGGACAGGTCCACTCATAGTAATTACTGGCCGGTCCTTATACTGCTGACGATTTTTGATAACGGATGGAGTTTGAAGGAACCCTTCGACTTGAAGTTTGGACCAGATGCCGGCGATAAATGGATGGAAAAGTTCGACGATTATTGTTCCGTTAGCTCCGATCTAAACGGACCTCTGCGCTACGACAATAAAACTATTACACAGTTGCAAACTTGCTCAAATGTTGCGTTAAAGTTGATTGATGACGAAGGTTCCGAACACAGGATTTACATTGCGAAATTTGATGGAGACTTGCAGGACAGGTTTCTTGATAGAATGTGCTTAACGCCTTCATACTATGACGAGTATGATTATCAAGACTACATTTGCAATTGGTACTTAAATTACGACGATGGTTCCGATGCATATGAACCACAAGTTGCCGACTACGCCACCGAAGTTTATCCTCTAATTTTTGAACTGGAAAAAGCATACGAGTGGGATTATATCGAGTTCCTGCGCAAAAATGTGGACATTTACTTTGACGACCTGATGACAATTGTTCACACTGGCGCCGACTCTAAATATGTCAATCTTGTCAACAATGTTTTTTCCCGCAATATCTTACGACAAGAGGACAAGGACATTATCAACTCCCGCATCGGACAAGACTTCTCAGCCGAATCTGGTTTTGTGGTGAGTTTCTACAAAATCAAAGACTACGATTATTTTGTCACATATCACATCAGCGTCCAGTTTGTCCTCGCTTGTGACGACCGCAACACGGTCGAAGTGACTGACAACAAGTGCTACACCATGACTCAGTTTCAGAAGCTCAACCCCAATTTCGAAGATGATTCTGAGATTGAGGCCTCGTTTGACCTCGGCAGTGGTAAGGAAACAACTTGTTCGTCAAGGATTCTTAACTAGTATCTAAATTATTTAACGTTTCATGTCCTGCATGAAATGTCTGCTGTCTTATAAAGATTTAAAAAGTGGGGTTTTTAAGGATTTTAAATTTTATTCTACTGCGCAAAAATTGACTCACAAAATTTGTCGAGAGCTTTTTATTGATTCGAAGTTTCGAGAAAGTTCCAGTGAAATATTGGGAGAGGTAACGCAGTACCAGAAAAACTACAAAAATCTAATTTTAACTTTCTTTTTTTTGCAAAAGACTCAACGCTTCTCTTAGAATCACTTATGACTTTCAGCTAATGGCTTTTTGCAATCAAAACTCTTGAGGATTTTTTTTGTTAAATCAATCTGTGCGTAGGGGATGTGGATCTGCCATTCAACGACAAAAAATGGGCCCAAAAGTGGGTTGAGACAAGCAATGTCGGGATTCCAGGTCTTTGGATCTACGAGGTCAACCAGGGGTACGAGGAACCTTTCATTCGCATCCCCCCACACCTGGTCTCTTTCTGTCATGGAGCCTACTTCGAGCCCTCGTCTCTCCCTATCTTCTCGGGTCCCGGCAGCGTGCGTGAGGTGTCAATTCAGTGCACCGGGATCATCGGCGACGACCAACTCATCAACGTCACTTTGATTGGCAGTTCGTTCAACAAGACGATTGAAGCCGAGTACAACTATGACGAAGTTATGTTAATCGTACCCGTGCCGTTAATCTTGGGCGTGAACGAAGTGGCCCAGGTAAGCATTGCAGTTGGGGGAGTCGAGAAAAAGATTGACGCTACGATTGCCTTCACAGACGAACATGTCGACGGTCCGCTGCAGATCGAGTACCTAAGCGACAAAGAAGTTCAAGTCGCCTGGCCTGATGTGACCATCAATGAGACTACGACTCTGATCGTCAACGAGTTCTCCTATAACGGTTTGTTGCGAAGTTTTTCCATGAATCACTCGGAAACAAGCAACTTATCTGATTCACAGTTATTATTAAAAACTCTCAAAATTGAGTACAAAAACAGTATCTTATTTGTTCGCAATCGCTTGAATCTGAAATAGATTAGTTTTTCTTTTTATGACTTTCATTATTGTAGGTTCCCAGGTGGGGTACAAGAGTTTTGCTGATTTCAACGTGACCCTGGAAGAAAGTAACACCAGTTTCACACACAAATTCAACACCAGCGCTGATTTAGTTCGAGTCGAGCTGGATTCAAATCAAGGTTCGTTACAAGAGAAAAGGTTCATGTTTACTAGTAAACTTCACAGTTGGTCAAATGGTTTCATACTAAAGGATTTGCTGTCGTGGCTCGAGCTTCTTATTTATTGTCTCAAGAAATTTACCAGTGTCGAGAAAAATATTAAATCGAATTCGACTTTTTATAATAACTGAAAATGTCGGTTCTTTGTGAACTATTAGTTTTTTGTTAAAGTCACTAAAACTGATTTCACCTTAACTTTTTTTGCAGGTAAATTTGTCAGCATCGTCACGAGAAAGAATGAAAAAAACTGTCAAGATTGGCTGAATGATCAATTGGACCATGATTTGACACTGTGCACGGGTGATCTTGAGGCACTGCATGCATGTCCTGTGAACAACCCAAGACAGGACCCTTCTCTCAATGACAACTACTGGGCTCATGAGGAGGTGCAAACTGGTCCTCGGAACTGGTTCTATGACCCATGCTGCAACCAACAACCACACATGCCCTCTTACCCTGATGGTGTTTGCGATGCCCGAAGCTGTGACTACAACCCAGGAGCCGACTTCTGCATTCGCTCGCCTTCCATTCCCTGTTATGACCAGAACTATAATCAAATTATTTACGTGTCCAATCAGTGTTGCTACAACGAAACGGGAAGTCTAATAACCGCTGGACTGGGCGGCGCTGGCCGAATGAGTATGAGCAAGGCATCATTCGGAAACTTGCACCAGTTGTTCAAAAACGAATTGGAACCATATCAAAAATGCTGCGAAGACGGAAACAATTGCGATTTATTTCTGCAGAAACGACCAAATCTGGTCGGATCTTACAGAGGAAGCTTGACAATTCCTGCGACTTTTGGAGGACATTTTGAAACAGGAGACGGCGTTGAGTACACTTTCCTGGGCGTGGGAGTCTACACATTTCTAGAAACTGATCTTGACATTCCGACAACAATTCAAATAACTACCCGAGCTAATGGCCTTCTTACCGTTCTAGCAGGTGTTGCAATTTTGTACGGTGATAACAAGATCGAAATCATGAGGCCATACATCGTCCCAACAGGTAAAACGACACGAGTGCGAAATATCTACTTCGTCAACGACGTGATGATTTTCACAGACTTGTTCGTCATCGGCCCCGAAGATCCGTTTGACCTTTACTTCGGTGGGATTAACATCAAAAAGGAAACAGGGGCGCGGTCTGTTCAAGTTTTGATCCCGGGTGTGAACCTTTGTGTGAACATATTTATGGCTCGCAACTACTTCAACTTCTACGTAACTGTACCTGACAGCTTCATGGACCATACGAGGGGACTTGTCGGGATACTCGACGGGAACCCTGCGAATGATTTTAAACCAAAAGGTGAAAAATGAACGTGCACTGTTTCTCCTTGTCACTTTTCTTGGAAATTAGCTAATCCAAAATTGTCATTTTTCTTTCCTGGTGTGTGTATTTAAACCAAAAACGGGGAGAGTTTTCGGACCGAGAAAAAATTCTGAATAAACTAAATCCACGTGCGATGGTTAGTCACGGTGGTTTGTAGAAACCGTTATTGTTCCGGCCACTAGTTTTGTTCCAGCTTATTTTGACTACCTCAAATAAAGCTCATAACTGGTCAAGTGGGGTATCATATTGAAATCATATTGTCGAGAAAATTTGGTCTGAATTTTTTTGGTTTTCAGACTAGTTTAGACGCAGTTTGATAAGAAGCTGACCTCCTAATTGCTATTCTAAATTAAGCTAATTTAACTACAGATTTTTGATTTTCGTCCTAGGTCAATGGTTTTTTCAACTGAAAATGAAAAAAAAATGCAATTTTTTTTTTTGATTTTTTTGAAAAATTTTAAATTAATTTTAGATTTTTTGGAGTTTTTTTTTTCGTATATCAGTTTGGTCGGAATGTTCTAAGCTACTTGCACAGCAACCGGTATACTCTTATGATTGAGACTTAATTGTTTTAATTTAATCTGCTATTTGAGGCGCCAGTTGTACGATGTGCCTGTATGGAGTCCTTGAAATTAAGCGACTAGTTTATTTTTCCCTAAATAATAACTCGCATTTTAATTCAGCTGATTATCAATTTTTTCTTTCTTCTACAGCTCGATTGATTGATCCTCTCTCTCAGCCTGTGGACCAAAATAGTCTGCACGAGGACTTCGCCGAGTCGTGGAGAGTCGATGACCCGCAGGGCTGGCTGTTCGGATATTTCCTCTCGGATATGATTCGATCTGAGATCGAGTCCGGTCCGATGACCTACAACTACTCTGTCACCTACTCAGACGTGTTGGAAGCATTTGAAGGCGTATGTTTCAGATTTCTTAAATTATATTCATACATGAAACAGATGGATCCGGTTGCATGGTAATAGCACAGAGTATTTCGACCACGGAATGTGTTGAAACAAAATACAAAAAAGCGCACTAATCTATTTTCGGAAGGTGAAATTTCTTTAGAAACAAAATTTGGAAGCTTATTTTTGAAATGAAACGCATGGAGATTAACAACCTACGCGACAGTGAGATCCGAAAATAACGAAACTTCGAATATCGAGAATGCGTAATATGCGTAATCGAGAAGGGTTGAAATGATTAAATTCTTTGTCTCTCATTTTAAGGGTCGGTGTCTCGGGGTCTACCTTGAGCTCTGTTGGTCTGTGTGCAACTCGCGGTTGAGGAAACATGTCGCAGTGCAAATTAGCGCTTGTTATAACAAGAGTTGCTTCGGATTACAATGCTAAAACTATCATTCATTAATAGGGAAACTGTCCAAACGGTTAGAAAATCAGCCTGTAAAATAGGAGGTTGCGAGTTCGAGTCCCAGTCTGAGATTTGTCTATAGCTAAAAAAAGCCAAGATTTTGGTAATTACTGATTAGAAAAAAGATGAGAAAAACTTTAAGAAAATCCCTGCTTTATTTAAACATTTCACAAAGACCCGGGTTGACAAAAAATGCTTCTCATACAATTTTCATATATGAAAAAAAGATTATCATACTCTTCTTTCATACAATTTCATAGAGCAAAAAAAAGTGCAAGAAAATAGCTGTACAACCATTTTTTCCATACTATGACATTTTATAACAAGCATTTTTTCCATTCTCTGAAATTAAAATTTGAGCTTTTTCATCAGTCTTTTCATCCCCAAAATTGTATGAAAATAGCATGATAAGCATTTTTTTCATACTATAAAATTGTACGATAAAAATTTTTTCCATACCATGAAATTTTATGATATACATAAATGAAAATACAACAAAGTTTTTTTTCGAAGTTTTGTGTTTCATCCGAAACACTAACCAAAGATTTTTTTGTCATAAAAAAACCAGAGTGTAACTGGCAGTTACTACGCAGATAATCTGCAATTGGTGATTTTAGCCGTGAAAATCAATTTTAAAATTTTCACATGGAATTAACTATCAAAAATGTAATTTTTTGTAGATGGCTAGATTGTTTTTACTTTGGTGGTTGAGAAAAAAAGGCCTATTTTTTACAAATATAATTTTATCTTAGCAAATGAAACAAAGAAATCATAATTGAATTTACAAAAAAAACACTTTTTGTGTTATTATTGGATATTTTAGTTGAGAAACTTTTCCTGAACTAGGTTATAAACACAAAAAGTCAAACTTTGCATGCAATGTTCTTTTCCTAATTTTTATATTTGAGCTCAAAAGCAAGTTTGCAACCAAAAAAGTAATTGAACTTTTTTAACCTCAAATATGTGTTTTTGCTTATGAAAAAAAGCAAATCATAAAGTTTTTATAATTGAAAACTATATGATAAGAATTTCTTCCGACCAAAATTTAACTTGTTTTTGATTGTCAAAATATCTTAGATATAATTATTTAAATCTGTTTAAAGTTACCCAGACACCTTTTTTGGTGAAATTCGAAAATTTGTTTTTTTTTCTATGACAAAATGATTATCTTATGGTTTTCA
>NC_087063.1:9737935-9760514 GCF_963678635.1 Symsagittifera roscoffensis | reverse complement strand
TCAGGATTCGACCCCCTGCTGACCCAAAGGGTCCCCCCTTTGGTACTTTTAAGAAATCCATTTTTGCCGACCGACCCTAAAATTTTTCTAAAGGCGCCTCGGCTCCAATATATACTAACTTTGAGGGGGAGCGCGCGCCAAAAAAAACGCGATTTTTTGTCAATATTTTTCAAAAAGTGCCTAAAAACGGCTTTTTTGACCTGTTTTTTCAAAAATTCGCCTGCGGCGCAGAAAATTGGCCAAAACATGGACTTTTTAGTGCTTTAGAAGAGCTCGGAAAATCAATTTGGTCGACCTAAAAAAAAGGTCGACCTAAAATTTTTTGAAAATCCGCCACCCCCCTCGAAAAAATCCTAGATCCGCCCCTGGTTGGCTTACATAACGCGTTGGTTCCTGTCTTAATTGAAAGGGGTTTCCTGGAGCGTTGGCGTGTTCTCAGCTAAGATGAATTTTTTTGATGGTTTTTGATTCCTTTTTCACTTCTTTTTGCATAGACCATTGCCTCTTTTGTTGTTTTTGTGTCCTCTAGAATCTTAACAAGTTTTTCTCGTTTAAAATATGCGCAGTGAACAGGTGTCGGACACATTTTTTTTCACGGTCAATTTTTGAGGCTAGTTTCATTAAATTTGAATGACATTGTTTAATTCACATATTTCGAAAGCGATGTTTTTATTCGTTACGAGAATTTCATTCAGTTCTTTTAACAAAATTTTTTAACTGCCTATAGTTCTTTATTTGCTTTCCAGAGTCTGAACGGGCGCTACGTTTCTCTGTCCGGATAGAGAATAGACAAAATATTGCTTTTTTGTCTGCGTCATCCTATTTTCCGCTTTCTGTTTCTCGTTTTCGTATTTGACTTTTTTCTTTAATTCTGTTTTTTCAGTCTCTCGTTTGACCACTTTGCTTCACCTTATATATCTCTGAAACGGAGATTGTTATCTGCGCGGTATTTTTTGTCTGTTTCCTAACAGTTCTTCGATTTTAAAATTTTCTTCAATTCGACGATTCGAGGCAATTGGCTCTGTCGACTGTGTTTCTCAGAATGATGAGCTGTTCAAAGGGGACATTTATTCAGCCGATTGCACCATTTCAAGCTCAAGTTATCTAAAAAACATATTTGTCAAGAAATCAGCAGTGATATTAAAAAGTATTTGACCTCTCCGTGTTAACAAGAAGGTCACTAAGCTACTTTCTCTTCATAGAAAAACAAAAAGTTTAAAAAAATTAACTTAGTATGTAAAAAAAAATATCAATCTGGATGGATAATAAATTAGTCCTAGTCGCTCAATATTCCCAAAATAGCCGCGACAGAGACTTCAAGCGACCCAACTAGGTCTTATCTTACTCGTGGGGAGCGGTGGTGAAGTGGTTACGTCTCCGCCTCTCAATCGAAAGGTCGGATGTTCGAGGCCCACCATGATCCATGCTCGTTGCTTGAGGGTGAAGCAACACTACCCAGCCCAGAAAAATAACCAAAAAAACTGCATGCAGTTCTTAAACAGGGGCACAAAAGCGGTTGCCGTACAGCTCGTATGCTGGTCCTTTCCCCCGTGGATAAATGATCTTAAAAAGGTACCAAATTAGACGCACAATAGTCTTTAAAAAGCTGCCCCAACTTTTTTAAACAACCCAAGGCTGCTCCTTCGCTACTTATTTTTACTTCCACTCCGACTCCTTCCAAGGTTTTATCCAATCGATATTCAAAGTAAAAAACAAAGATAAAACTTAACAATCTATATTGTAACTTGCTTTCAATTTGTACAAATTGTCGAAAGATATGCATGCAGTGACCATAATAAATCTTTGGCTTTTAGCTGAAGACATGAAGGTCACCGAGCTACATGGCCTTCAAGACCGAATCTGAAAGTTTACAAGTTTAGCTTAGTATGCGTAAATTATAAAATTAAATCTGGATGAATAATAATTTAGCCGCGCCGTATTCCTAACTTAGTCAATCCATTGGAACCTGATCTAAACTACATTTTATGATTGGATAAATTAGATATTTTACCATTGTAAAGTATTTAATATTAACCAATCATGATCCATCTAACTAACAACCCACTTATTTGTAAGTGCTGAAATTACTTGTAATTTCAGCACCAGAGAGATTTGAATTTAACTTAGAAATTAGTTGACTCTCCAAGAGAACTTCAGCAGCCGCAATAAACCAGTATACCCTAGATCTATTGAGCCTAGCAGAGACTAGTTAAACAACCTGAGACTAGATAGTATAAGAGTAAGATTAGGATCGGTATTAGACTAAGAAGTTGCACGAATCTATCCGGCCGAAAATAAGATAGCGTGACGAGCAGACGGTGTACCCTATCCGAAATTACTCTATGAGTTAACCACCTCGGTTATAACTCATCTGGTGCGACCATAAGTCTCGAACAAGACCTTAATAGCTTAGAATTAACCAAAAATAGATTAGAATTTAATCAAAACATTTTTAAAATGTTATACGACGATAATTTAATCGAAATGTCTCTACGACTCAATAGATCAGAGCCAATATTCCGAACGATAATAGAACTACCCGGAATTGAAGAATACCTCGAACCAGAGACGACATACGACAAAGTAGAAACTTACCAAATAGTTATATGATAGTACGGCAAAAGCCAACACAGACTTTTATATTTAGAATTTTATTAGCAATGAATTTAGATTTTCATTTGCAAACTTAAATCTTGAAATCAATCTTCATGCTCATTTCAGGCGCTAAACAAAATATTAATATACAATAACGATTGATAAAAATATCTCAGATCGTTTTCCTAAAATTCTGCAGTATTATATAAAACATGTTTGGAAAATATTTATTGAAAATCAAAATAAAAATTAGTAGCATGACAATAAACTGTTAGTAATCATAAAATCATCAGTTGTCCCAGCTTCATCACCTAAAATATAACAGCAATCATAAGCTCACTAATATCATTCAAACACTAAATCTTTTCTTAAACAAATTTAAACCATTTTAAACTTAAATTCACTTAATTTTAAAATCAGATCATCAAGGCTTATCCTTGGATCTTAATTCATTTTCTATTTAATTAAATTTTAAAAACTTGATCATCAAGGCCTCTCCTTGGATCAAAAAGAACAATTTTGTTCTCCCCCACCCACTTAGTTAGTGTCTAACGACCTCAAACGTCGATTCACTATCCAACCCTTTCGCAAAACCCAAGACTAATAGAAATTTTTCAACAAAACTAACTTTTCCAACAAAACAGTGAAGAACTTCGGTTATTCATCCTTCACTTGAACCCTCCTCTTACCAGACCCAGGATAAATCGTAGACTTAGTAAGTTTAAAATAGTATCTAACGAACTACTCGCGTTCTAATTATACCTGAACCTTGTGGATCGATTTACTGTTCTCCAACCCTTGAACACAATCACAACCCTTAAGTAAGATTAAGTAAGTTAACACCTTAGCTTATACTAGCCACGAGAAAGTAAAAATTATTCTTCGGAATCGATATACTTTTCTCTCCAACCCTGAACAAATAGACCCAGGTTAAGCTAACCAAAAAATCGTAAGGACTAACAATTTAAGAAAATAGAAATCATCTAACAACTTTTTGCATCCGTCATCCTAAACCTTATGTCATTTAAAAATCTAGGAAACAAACAAACAATCGTTTTGCACAACTGTGAAATAGATAACAAAAAATACGACCTTGTAATCACACCTCACACACAAACAGTTGCATATATTAGAACAAAACGACAAACACTAAAAAGAAAAATAATAACTAAACAAAGACAAATAACACGAAAAAGATTTTCCAAAAATAGAAACGCATTCTCAGAATCAGAAGTCAGCAATTTAGACGAACTTTATAAATTAAAAGAATCTATAGATAAAAATTGCCCCATTCACGATCAATTATATTTTTCCGACTCAGAAACAACTTCAAATTCATCGAAAAGAGGAAAAAGAAGAATAAGCAATATAAAAACAAACCAGTACATTTATATAATTGAAATCAACCAATTAGACACATCGATAATTACCTATTAACAGTCATTAAACGAAAAAATGAGCCAAACACACACTCCAAGTGAAGATAGTCCAGATGATGACGATATCTTCCCCTTCCTCGTAGATGCACCTAATGATAGAGGACAGCATATACTTTGCAAAAATTTACTACTAAATTTATTTGAACCCGGAATCAGCCCATGTAAAGCAGAGTTCCCAGATGTAAAGATCAAAAGACAAATTATTGATCACTATCTGAAAGATATATGTAATTTGACACAACACTACGGAATCTACACCATAGAATTCACCTCACCAAACCC
The DNA here is from genome assembly GCF_963678635.1 of Symsagittifera roscoffensis. Classification (NCBI taxonomy): domain Eukaryota; kingdom Metazoa; phylum Xenacoelomorpha; order Acoela; family Convolutidae; genus Symsagittifera; species Symsagittifera roscoffensis. The sequence goes on along the minus strand of NC_087063.1, from coordinate 9,756,198 downwards.
GAATCACCGCAAATATGTAATTCAAACAGACGACCTTGATTTAGAATTTTCAAAAGTATTCTCAGAATACATAAAACGCATACAATATCATAACTCACAAAGAGCAAACTCCATATTCACTAATGAAGTTTTTGCCATAATATATAGTTATATCTCAATATTAGAGAACGAAATTCCAATCCCAAGTGTCTCACCGACAGAGACATCCAAACATATAAAGGTACGACATGAAATCACATTAATTTCAACTTTTCTACATATAATTAAAGAAAATTTCACTAAAGATGATGTTTCACAACATACAAAACATGATTTACAAAAAATTTTGGCATGGTTTATAATAGATTATTTCACACATAATATAGATTTAATTTCACAAGCAAGAAAAAATTTCAGACCTCAAAATTCAAACGATGATACCGCCATCACAGAACAGTCAGACTACGTTTGGGACCCCGAATGGTCTCATTATGCATTTATAAATATCCCACAATCAATTGCAAGTCAAGCAATAAGTACAATATCTTATACCAGAGATTATGTAAGAGTAGTACCATTAACAATTGATGCAACACCATTAAACTACAATACATTTTTACCCGATACGCGAAATAACAGCTTAAACTCGACCGTCATACACAATGAAAACCTTAATGGAACTAGGAACCTCACTCAACAAGATATTCAAACACCATCACACTTTATAAATGAAGAAATTGTACAAACAACAACAACTACACAACAAAGTTTTTCACCAATACGTCCAAATTTAACAACACCAAGAAATACAAACACTTCACTAGCACAGGTAACATTACAGTCAACCGTTAAACCTTCGGTTGCTCCAAAATATTCACAAATGGATTATCAAACATATAGACCCATGACAATACCGTCAAAAACACGCAGAACGTTCACAAGAAACACTTTTGCGGAACACAATTATAATTACGCACATTCATCAAAAACAAACTATCCCCCACAAAATAATAATAATAATCAGATAAGATCTCGATATTGGGATAACCCAATGGCAACAACCAACTCAGTAAATTTTCAAACTAATTCACATCCTCCACAGGATCGTAGTGAAAATTACCCATTCTTTCAACAGAATAAAAAAAAAAGCAAGCATCTCATCAAACGGATTATTTATCCTCTGATGATGATTATTTACAACCAGATATATTTGCACCATACACTCAAGAATATCGTGGACAAGGAGTACAAAAACCGTATACTTATCATAGAATTTTTTCTCCACACCCAACAGATACACAAAATCAACAACCAATGCAAATGCAAAACCCAATAAATACACAATCTTTTCAACCAATTCAGCCACAAAACCAAATGATTACACACTCGTATCAACCAACACAAATTCAAAATGAAATACCACTTCCATATTACCTTCAACAACACGAAATAACAAAAAATCAACTTTCGAATTTTTCACAAATGCCAAATGCAGCAGAATCATTACAAATGACAATGAATCCATACCTTATGGGTGGATCATCAATAACATCAAACAAACCATTAATGGTATTCACAGGAACAGACCCTGAATATTCTGTAGAAGATTATTTAAATGCAGTAACAGCAAATTTAATTTTAAATATAGGACCTGAACCAATTAATACGCCACTACATCAAAATTGGATACATCGACGCACAGCGTCGATACAGACAACCTTAGACGGCGCAGCCCAAAAATGGTTTTCAGTATTGCCTATAGAAATAAAATCAAATTGGAAAAGATTTATACAAGAATTTTCAAAAATGTTTGACTCCGAAAGAAACAAACAACAACAAAGAGTTTAATGTAATGAGATTCGCAGATTACCAAATGAAACCATCAAACAATTAGCAGTACGTATCGAAACACTAGTTCGAAAAGCATATTCATTAAATACACACGACTACAAAAACACAAAAATGACAGAAATCTTAATGATGACCTTAACACCTCAATTAAGGAAAATAGCAATAAAAAAGAGAGCATCCCATCCCTCCTCAATTCGAGAGCCCGATTTAGATTTTCGAAAACTAGTAGACAAACTAGAGCAAGCAGAAATCACAATGAAACTTGAAGAAACAGAAAATCTGAAATTACAATATGTTAACCGAATTGAAACAAATACCACAAATATCAACAATATACAGGAATCAGATACAGACCTCGTTGAAAAAATCACTGAAATACTCAATATTTATGAAAAACACCCAAACTTTAAAGGCAAAACATCTTTCAAAAAATGGTGTAATTATTGCCGACGATACGGACATAGTATTTCTGAATGTAGACAAAAACAACAGGACAATCAAAACAAACCTCAAAAATATAAGGAACCAAATAAATCATTCTATCAGTACATGAAAAAAGATCAAAATCTACCGAACAAAAATGTATACAGCAAAAACAGTTCAGGAAAGCCACTTCCGAACAATACCAATTACACGAGAACTCAATCACCATATAACTCAAGTTATAGAGGAAGATCACCAGAACGAAGAAATACACAAAATTCATCACAAAACCATTATAATAGACCAAATAGTCAAAATAACTACTCCAGATCAAATTCAAATACAACACAATTTGTTTCTAGATCTAATTCCCAATCAAGAAATAATTACTATCCAAATAATCAATCACGAAACTCATCATACAATAGAAATAGAAACTACTCCAATAATCGAAATAGAAGTTATTCAAACAACCGAAACCAGAATTACCCGAACAATCGATCAAGGAATAACTCATATAATAGATCAAACTATAACAAACCAAACAATAATTATCAAAACAGATCACGAAATAATTCACAAAATCGACATTCAAGTTATAATAACCGTTATAGAAATTATTCCCAATCACCACACAGGAATAATAACCATTATAATAATTCTAACAACCGCCACAGAAGTAGTACACCTAAACATCAAAGAAATATTAATCAAGTACAATCAAACCCAGAAACAACATCAGACCCCCCAGGTATTGATGACACAGGAAATAACGAACTACAACTAAATCAAATAAACTGTGAATCATCAGATTCAGAAAGTGATACAGGAAACACTATCTCCATCAATATGATAGCAGTCGAAAATGACTACGAACCTATTATATATGAACAACCTTTTTCATCACATATATATGAAAATCAATTAGAACTCCTTCACAATTATTATATTGAACCCATCCATTCTACACAAACGGCACAAGAAACTAACGAAATCAACACTACAAATCAATCCAATGAAAATAATAAAACAAAATGCTTGAATACAAATCACATCTATCAAAATATACAAAAAGAACAACCCAAAGAAAAAATTTGGACAATACCATTTCTTTTAGAAAGTCCAAGAAGCAAAGAATTTCAACCACCAGATCTTGATATTGATTTTTTAATTGATTCAGGAGCAGAATCTAACATAATAAACATTCCCACATGGAATGAGATAAAATCATTACACCCAAAACTAACGCCTCTTGAAACCTTCAGTAAACTAGCAACAGCACAAGGATCAACATTGGTAAACTATGGAAAAATTCAATTATTTCTTCTCCCCACAAGAACAATAGAGCAAAATAAAATTTTAAATAAACCATTTAAACAAATATTTCATATCACTGATATTAAACACAATATCATTGGAATACCATTTATCTCTAAATATATACCAACAATCAACATTTTGAATAGTAAAATACTAATCAAAGATAAATACACAAAAACAAAAGACACATCCCTAACATTTTTTCAAAGATTAAATAAACAACCACCATTCTTTTCAAAATTTTATCCGATATATATTCAACAAAGAAAACACCTGAAACCACTATCAGGAAATATATATAATTTTTCAGTAAAACAAGTTCACCAATATGATAAAAAACAAAATAGACAACAACTCTATATGTCAGATTTTGAATTCAAACCTATCCTTAAGTTTTTCAAAATCACAATCTCATCCATAAAATATTTGAAAAACTCGAATTCAAATAGTATTTCTCTACATGTATACAACAATACACCCTATCAAGTAACACTACCTTTAGGACTTTTAGGCTATTGCGAAACCAACGCTACGATATCACCAGTACACGAAAAAGCATACCGCGTAAATAATATACTCCAATTATTAGATATTTGTCAATCCACAATTCTTAATGAAGAATTATCCATAAATAATATAATAAGTAATGAAAAAAGAAATACAGATTATTTCACAAAAACCCCATATTTCAAACCTACATTCAACATAAATAACTATACAGAGAATCAACAGAAATTTTTAACAATGTTCAACTTCCAACATTCACAAATAACACAAGACGAATTTGATAAATTAGCCAAACAGCTAATAAAATATTCATCAGTCTATGCAACATCTAAATTTGATGTTGGCAAAATCAGTTCATCATTACATCTCCCATTAAAACCTGACGCAGTTTTCAAAAAACAAAGAGCAAGTAAAGTACCAATTCATTTACACGATAAAGTGAACAGATTACTCGATATTTTAGAACAATACAAAATTATATCACCGGTAAACAAAGAAGAACAACCAAAAGGTAACACATTTATCAACCCTGTTATCATCCTAGCAAAAGGAGAATCATTAAAAATAGTTCTAGACGCTAGATATCTTAATTCACTAATAGACGAATCAAAATGCAATTGGCCTATTGAACCAATACAAGATATTTTAACAAAAATAAACGGAAAATAGTTTACAACCGCAGATATGAATAGTGCATATAATCAAATGCCACTAGATGAACAATCGCGACGCTTAACACAATTTGTTATTGGAAATCAGCAATATGAATTCAACCGCCTATTCTATGGAATATCCATAGGACCAGCAGCATTTTCAGCTTTTATGAGCAAAATTTTTCGACCACTAATACTTAAGAAAAACGCAATCACCTACTTAGACGATGTTTTTATGCAATCACAGACAAAAGAAGAAATGTTTAATGTTTTAGAACACTATCACAAAATACTTCAGAACGAAAATCTGAAGGCCGCTCCCGACAAGTCACACTTCTTTTTAACACGAGTTAAATTCTTAGGACATAATATAGAAAGAAAAACAATCACTCCATTAAAATCACGCATTGATGCTATTCAAAAGCTCCAACCACCAACAAACAAAAAGAAAATCCAAGAATTCCTTGGAATGTTAAATTTTTTAAGCAAATATGTCTATAAAATGCAATTATACCTAAGACCTTTCTATAATATACTTAGACAACAAAATAATTTCGAATGGAACACAGAACATCAAGCACAATTTGAAGAAATTAAAAAACTCTTAACTGAACAAATTTCGAATTCAATTCCAGATCCAAATCAACCATTCTATGCAATGTGCGATGCTTCGAATTTTGGCATCGGCGCAGCATTATTACAATCACACAATGGTACAAACAAAATGAACCTTATATCAGCAAATTCTCGATTATTCACTCAAGCAGAGCTACGACTCTCAACTCTAATGAGAGAATGTACAGCCATAATATATACACTAACAGAATATGAATTTCTAATACTTGGATCAAAACCTCCAACAGTTTTATTCACAGATCACAAACCGATCATTTTTCTCTTTACACAAAAATCTAATCCAAATCACCGAGTTTATAGATTTCAATTAATTCTAATGAAATTCCCAAACTTACATATAGTTTGGACAGCAGGAAAGAATCTTGCATTACCAGACACTTTAAGTCGAAATACACCACCTGAATTACTCACACGTAAAACTACAGTTGAAATACCCAAAAATATAAAATTTTACCTTGCAGAAAACGAAACATCACTCCGACTAGAATGCAAATATGCAGTAAAAACTGACGTTGAACAATCACAGATAAACAATCTACAACACTTCCCACTTTATTTAGATTGCCAAAATAACCACTACGAAGTTGATCTACTTGGAACATCAACTTTCAAACCAATTCCATACTCACAATGGATAAAAAATAACACCCAACAAAAAAGAGTAAAATACTTTGAAACAATATCAAAATCTTGACCCAGTAATTAGACAACTAAAATCATGGCAAAAATATAAAACTAAACCCGTCAAGGCAGATACAACTATTTTAGGAAATAAAACACTCCTCAGATATTTTCGAAAATTTAATAATACAACAATTAACGAAAACACAGACCTTCTAGAATACCAATTAAACGAATCTACAGTTCCCTGTCTCCCCCTAAGTATGATTCTTATAGCTTTTAATATTTCACATACACAAAACATTAAAGGACACTCTGGATCAGAGAAAACATATTCAAATTTCATACAAAACTTTTATTTTCCAAATGCACCAATTTGGATAAAATTACTATGCAATGATTGTATAGTATGTCAGCTAAATAAACCTTATCCAAATCAAAAACAAATAGCACAAAAACAAGATTTTAAAGGACAAAGTTTGTAATTTAACCACCGTATTTCATTTGATACAAAAGGACCAATTTCACCCTCATCCGAAGGAAACTCCTACATTATGGTAATTGTTGACGCGTTTACACATTATGTAGCACTTAACCCAGTACCACATTGTAACGCTTATTACGCTTACACAACACTCTATGAACACTGGATAGCCAAATTCGGACTACCAGAAATTTTAGTTACAGACAACGGTACAGAATTCATAAATAACGAAATCATCACATTATGTCATTTATATAACATCAAACACAAACCACGTACATCTCATGCACCTTGGACAAACGGCTTAGTCGAAGGTATGAACCGTTCACTACAAGAATATCTTAGATGTATCATCAATGGAAATGACACAAAATACACTGAATGGTCAGCAGATGTAAAACTATTTCCCTTAGCATACAATTCACAAATCACGACAACTCTAGGAATGTCACCATATGAAATGGTTTTTAATCAAAAGCCACGCAAACCAATTATGTTTACATCAAATTCTCATAAAAATGCACAAAGTTATTGTCAACCGAATAAAGAATCAATTTGTTACAACTTACCTTTACATACACACGATGAAGATCATTTTCATCACCCACAAATTCTTAAATTAGCCTCCGGTACACACACCGAATGGATTTTAAACAGAGATAAAAAACACAATGAAATTTACCAAAAAGTAACAAAAAAGTTGTTACAAAGACAAAACATTAATGAACAAATAAATTCACGCTTTACACCAGCCTCCGATTTAAAAATTGGAACATTTGTTTTAATACTCAATTTTAACACTCAAAAAGGAATTTCTAAAAAATTACAACCCCTTCGTAAAGGACCATACCAAATAATTGCAAAACCCACTGATGTCACATATAAAATCACCGACTCAGAACAAAAAGAAATTGTTCAACATTGAAACAACCTATTACCTTATTACCCAAAAGAATACGCACTACGCGAACTAAATCAATTAGATTCTTTTACAGGGTTAAAAGTTATTCAAAGTAATCTACATATGGAAAACACAACAAAGGAACAAAATGACATTCACCTCGAAAACCAAAATACAAAATTAACTACAACAAAAAACATTACAAAACAGCTAGATCAAAATACATCTCAAAAAGAAAGAAAAAATAGAAAAATGATAGAAAAAGTAATACCCCAAGAGCAAATTGACAAATCAGAACATAGAGAGTCATCACGACTTAGAAATCAACCACGTAAAAACTATAAAACATTCATTCCACAGTCTAAAATATTAAAGAAAGTCGAATTTCAAAAACAGCTTTAATTTTATATTTCATAATCTTTGCACCTCTGAAATATTTTGAACTTTCATTTTTCAGAATAACATGCTGACAAACAAGCAACGATTCTAGTTCAAAATTAGCCAATAGGATTCATCCAATCCGTCACCTTCCAACTAGACGAACGATATCAAACTCCAGGCATATCTATAACTATAACTTTGCGACCTCCAGGTCAAAAATAAGCAAACCACTCCAACTTGACAACTAAAATAAATACCACCATAATATCATAACCCTCCCTTATCTAATAACCCAAAGATCAACAATATTTCCCCAACTCCGATCTCAAATACCCCCCAAACAAATATGTTAAATTAGCCTAAAGTAAAAGAACGACCAATTTAATTAGCCTAAAGTATAAAAATCTCAAAAATACCCCTGATCACTTGACAAATAAAAATAAAGACAAAGAAGACCTCCCGATCACCATAAAATTTGCCCCCAACATTTTTTCACAAAACTCAACCCACTTGTCAAAAAACCAATAAATAATCCGACCACACTTGAAAATTGCCTCAAACAACAAAAAATATTCGATCGAGAAGCCATTTCTTAAATGCTCTTCTCTCGACCAGTTAACTTAATACTCAACTTTTTCATAAACTTTTTAACGATATTTAAACTTTTAATCATATTTCTTTTTGATACCTTTGAATCTTTTGTAATAATCTTAATCATTTTTTGCAATATTTTTTTAATTTTCTATTCCATATTTGAACTATACCTCCAGCTTTCAAAAGCTATTGACTATATCCACAGGTACGATTCACAAAACTTATCTAAATGATACGAACCATTTTTAGTAGACAGATATTTTTTTACTATTTGTAATTTTTATAACATTTCTATCATCCCTCATCTTGACAATATGCAAATGTATAAAGAAAGCAATCATCACATTTGCCCTAGCAACAATCCTCCTAATTCTTTTTCTAGAAGAATACTATAATAAACATAAATTTTTCCACTAAAAGAATAAATAAAAAGCCATCAAAAATTGCTAACCAACAATCACTCAGTCAGTCTTCACCGACATCATCCCAAGATAACCCAACACCATCTTCAAATACCCAAAACCCCCAAAGATCCACACGAATTTCTTTTCAAGATAACCCATATACCTTTGAAGAACGACACGCTCGCTTATCTGAACCGCTAGAACCAGTTCAACGACAAGCACCTTTAAGCGAACCAACATATAACTTATACCCAACACTACCACAAGAATTAAGAAGAATACGAAATCCTAGTCAAAACCAAAATACAGTCGAAATAAATAGACAAATTATACATCCTCGACGAATCAGAAATTTTCAAACTCCCCGAGTTCATTTTGATATACCTCAATCCCCATCACAAAGTACTCCAGAAAACCCCATCGATATATTACCAGAAACCCCTACGTTTCTTTCACAACGTAGCACCTCAAGCCTACCCTCAGATTACTTAGGTTCAACACCACAATCTGAACATATACGTGAAAATCCCTTTAACCCTACAAACCAAACATCACGACTACCATATTGGACAACACATTCATTCACACAAGGTGAACCAAATTTAATCAATGATCCAATAGATATTTCTACGGATACGACAACATCCTCATCACTACCAGAAACATTATCACTACCATCAACACCATCAATCAGTCAGATTTCACCACCGCCTTTTAACCTAAATTTCCCAAATAACCTCGACGCTAGATATCGAGAACAATCATCAACAAATATTCCTTCAAGACTAGACTGGAATACATTCACAGCACCTCCACCATTATTTGGACAACACCCTGAAAGTAACCGACTCCACAACTGGGCACTAAATAGACTACAATATAGACAAGACATTCACGAAGACATTCGTGATCACAGCATCCAAATACTCCAACAAAATAGTCTACAATTAAAATTCGAAATCACGGTTAAATTAAACAACATTACTCAACATCCCTATCCATTAAATCCACCAAATATAACAGCTCAATCCCTACCACCACCGTTTATAACAACTGAAGTGATATACAAATACGACAGATATACCAAAAAGACAATTGGTTACATCACATTTTATTACCCATACTCAGGATTGTCATACACATGTATATTCTAAAAATTTTAATTTTTCTCCAACTCCTTTTTCTAATAACATCAAATAAACCCTTCCCCCCGCACAGGACCCCAAGATTTATTAGTAACACATTACGATTGTGAAGAAAACGAACAAAAAACATTACACAAATATGCAATAAATCAAGTATCACAATGCGAAACAGAACCACAAGCCATAGAAACAACAAATGTAATAGCGACACTTTATTCAAAAGCCCGAGCAACAACAGTTATAGGATATAAATTCACAGCAACATTTTCTGAAAAGAAAGTACATTGTTCACAAGTCTCAAATGGAAATAAAAACCGACTTGACCACGAATCATTCTACCAGAGTAATATCGAACGACTTTTACATCTCAATCCCGAAGATTGTAAAAACGAATTACTAAGACTCAATATCACAAGAAATAAAAACACAGATAAAAAATTAGTATATTTCCAAATTTTTTCAGATTCTGTACATCAAGCAGAACTTGAAAGATATCAAGGACATATAAAATTAGATGAAAAATACCCATACAACGGCGCACACGGAAGATTAACTTATGATATACACGATAAACACTGGATACCACACATTGGTATAAATGACCCATCAAACTGCAAAGCAGACACAAAAAATAAAGGATATCAAGAAATCATGTTTTTCGATTGGAAAATACAACTCGAAAAAATACAACTCACACGCGATTTATCTGACAACACCATGATCTATCAAGGAATTAGATTACCTTGTAAAAACGATCAAGGCTATTGTGACCCTACAACACGAAGACAAGCAACAATTGTTTGGTTCCCGAAGACACATGTACAACATTTCAAGTAGCAAAAATACATGCTCGTATGATAAAATTTCACGAAAAATATTTTATACAATCAATTCCATATGAACAAGTCCATCCATCACGAAGACAAAGTTCAAATTTTAGAAACATACACAATATAGAAAATAAATTGACACGTTTTCAAATATATCAAGAAACAGAACTTGCATGTAAATACAGGAATCCACTTCACAAAACACAATACTCCGAGATATTAGTTGAATACGAAAAAGGATTCGACATGACCACTGGAAAAGTAAAAATCGACCCATACGCCACAAGTCACCCCATAAACGAAGGAACATCATATATACCAGTTGATTTTCAAAAAAGTAAAAGTCAACCTGGTGGACATCTAAAGCCCCATAACACTAGAAGCACACGTTTACAAGAACTATCACTAAAGAATAGTACATGTTTCGGTAACATCCACTATGATATTCACCTAGATATGAAATTAGACTACACAATTAGCCGAATTTTTCAAGAAATGTCACTCTCTGAATTAGAAACACTTCACCAGCTATGCGAATTAGAAAGGACACAAATCCTACAATCACTTGCACTAGCAGTATCAAAAATACCCTACGCAGGATATCTACTATCAGGAAATAGATCAAATTTTTTAGACTATGAAGGAAACATTTTATGGTTTTATACCTGTACCAAAAAAGTATCACCACTATATGTTTTTGAAGATAAACGATGCTATAAAAGAATCCCTATCTTTTATAAGAATAAAGTACATTTCGTTGACACGCTTTCAAGACGAACTTATTTTTGGGATACCGCAGTCCCATGTGGATCAGAAAATAGCCACAATGTAGTTCAACTGAACCCTGATGAAGATAAATATTACCTTCTTACCCCATATCCCACATTAATGCAATCACTCAAAACATTTTCACCTGAAAGCATCAGAGCTATTGCTCGAAACCCAAATATTGACCTACAATCAATTGGAATATATTCAAAATCCGATATCCAACATCACATTAGAACACAACAATTCCAAGAATTATTAACGCAAATGGACACTATACAAAGACAATCAATTGACCAAAACTTACGCAAACTTGCCGAAACCGCAGGATTTGCAGATATTTATACACAAGACTATAGCGGATATTTTAAAGACATTAAAGACTATATATATCTAAACGGTGAAAAATATAGACCACAAGATATTTCACCTATAAATATTTTTTAGCTTTGTTACACTAAAAAATGAAATTCTCGATTTTCTAGGATGGCCCTACTACATCTTAGAAAAATTAACTATTTTATACGCAATGTTTAATTTTATAGGATTTCTTTTTTCGCTTTTAAAAGGAATCTATAATACATGCGCTATACTCACACAAGTAAAAAGACAAGCAAGTGTAGCACGCATACTATTTGCAGGATTTTTTGGAATTTTTTCATCATCAATAAACAAAATTCTTTTAGACGCACAAATAAAAGAATACAACACAAAAATAGCAACAAGACAGAACACATACGACGAAGAGTCAGTACCACAGTTACCACCCCTACCACATAACCATCCACTATCACTAGTCCCACAAAATTTTCGAAATTTAGCAATAACACATAATCCAAATTTTAGACCAACCATATCACAAAGTCCCATTCAACATTTAATGACACACAATCCACTAGATGAAAATACATATGAACAAATTATAGAACAACCCCATACCACCGCTTTTCAGTCTCAAAATAATAATTTTTTAGCCCACGATGAGCCGACAACTTGGATCCCTACACCGCTCAAATTCCCACCCGACCAACCTCAACACTCCAATTACAATAATTCCACTTTTTGTTTTCCGCCACCCGATTTCACAACCAATAATGTAACATCAGGCATGAATTCAGACACTAATTCACATATCTCAGTTTTATACTCCATCTCACAACTCAATAACCCAGATATTGAAACCCCTGATGAATTTGCAGACTCTGAACCATCTCCATCCAATAATTTTCAAATCAACTCCTCAGTTTTTTCAAAACCCCCTTTTCAACCAATCCCGCCAAATAACCCACTCCCATCGATTTCTACACCCTCTTATGCTTCACAAGTCACCCCAACCTACTCTTCATTTCATTCAGACCGATCATCCAATTCTCCAGATACTCCCCAAATCTCCCAGGAACTAGATAATTTTATCACCCTACAACAACAACCCTCCCACCTTGAACATTCCACTATAAATCAGATTTCATCCACAATAGAATCATCAAACCCACCTACCCCTACACCCTCTTCAGCTTATACCGCATCATTAGCACCATCCTCCACATCCACCGAATCATCAAAAAGCACTAATAGAGCTTATCGCACTTTTAAAAGAAAATTCCCGAACCATCCATTTCCAACAAAACCAGGAACAGCCCGTGAATATATTAATCATCCAAATCACACTAACACGAAAGATTTTTTAGCCATCACCCTACCTTCATTTCCACAGTATACTTTGAACACCCCTAACGACACTAACAACACACGCAGTTTTGAAGATGAACACGTTTTAATGCCTACACTTCAATGGACATCATATTATCATTTTACTAACCCCCTTTGCCTACCTTTATCTAATACTCACATCGATATAGAATGACATAAAGATATGCTATATCCACTCACCACACCATTAACACATAGACAATTTACTTATATAGGATATAAAAAGTCACTAAAAACATACACTGCACCCCGAGCTAATGAATACACGCTAGAATATTACGATCACAACATCATCCGAACTAACCAAGACCAATTTTTAGATGATGACCGTTTCGCTAACCCACAAATCACAGAAAATTTTTTCATCAAAACACCATATGTATTTACACTCAATATATTTGATCGCAAATTCGACCACATCATTTCTGAAGCACTAACCGACACACAAGCTTACGAAAGTTTTAAAGAAAAATTTCAATTATTTTCACTAACCTTTCATTTCCTTGCACCACATGAACGAGATTTGCACTGCTCACACGATATTATGTTACGCACTAAACAAACCCACACATATACATATTATCGCTTCATACAAAATCACTTTGATCTACACACTCCATCAAGACAACCACACCACCGTTTTCAATTTATTAACTCTAAGTACACTTCACCATTTTTTCTTAACTTCACATATTGCATCAAAGATACTAACCTTCACGGTATTCTTCGCAATTATGATCCCATAACCCAAATGTATATTTTTTGTCCCATCACAAAGACCTTCAACGCAGAAGAATCCAGACCCTTCCTTATCCCACATGAATTTGTTCAACCTATAGAAATCCCCATATTAGAATTCATCCACAACACTAAATATAACCACAAATTATATAATCTCATCCAAAACACATCTTATGATTTTGCAGTTGGCACTGAAGAACTAAAAACCATTAAAGCACTTCAATTGCTTTGGCCACTGCTTCAAACTAAAAACATCATTCGCATACTAGCAAAGTTACTAACAAATTCCGACATAATCCACGACATCTTCCCCCACGGTTTTTTCCCCGACGACTAACAGGTAAGTATAAATTCTCATATTCTTAACTAATAAATTTAAAATAAAACACTAACCATTCTTTATCCATGTTTTATTTAGATTTTTAGTCTTCATCTCACGATCATCTGCAAAATACACAAAAGAAAAATAAAAAATAGAAAACTTCTTCAAATTGTTCAAAACTCTAATACTCTTTTGCACCAGCTAAATTAAATAAAGTTCATACCAATGTAGTAATTTAATTTATAAATTATATCCCTAAAAGCAGTAATTCTAATAATGATGAAAATTTATAACTTAATTTTTCCCCAAAACTAGCAGTAAAATTGAAATTCTATGTAGTAAATTGATAAGACGAAAATGCAGTACTAACCTTTTGATATTTCCATTCACTCGCACAAGAATTCTATTCATACTCGCACAGCTCGCCCACGAAGAATTGTTTAAATAATGAATTTCAGTTTCAAGCTTTCACACTCAACAACTCTAACACACGATAACACGTTTCAAACTTTCCTTTAACCCGGTTGGAAAGAAATTATATACTAAACAAAACTAACCAACGCAGCTTACTAAACACCACAACACATAGAATAACAGCATGACTAAGAAAAGGAAACCAACGGTACCCAAACCGGATTAACCCAGTTTAAAACTGGATAATTTATTCTTTTGAAGACTATTATAAAGTCTAAGAAAGAAATAATAAAACACAAAAAAGTCGAAAGACAAACCCATACCAAAAACAATTTGATTTTTGAAAAAAGGACACAACCAACGAAACATAAGAAAAACCACAACAAACCCAACATAAAACGTTATCACACAACAGGACCCCTCACAGAAACCGCACGAAATCATACTCCCACTCCTGGCCTAACCCACCAGAGAGGACGTCCTGAGCATGCTCTATAGCCGGCCTAACCCACCGCGCTACATCCACGCTTTGTGACCACACTTCTATTTTTAATAAGAGGTACTCAAGGGTGAGTAACTCTTCAAAATAACCGAACTAAAACAAAAAGCTTTTGTGAAAACAACTAACCAAAATCATAATTAAAACACCAAACTAATAAAAATTTTATAAAATGTAAATTATACCTTGCAGTATATAGATCAGCATACAACACCAAAGACGAACATCCAAAGACAAAATGACCCCACTACACTCGAAAAAGAATGGCCAACCACAATCAATATGCCGCCCACAATCACAACTCAAAGGATCAAAGGATTTAGAGTACGACTTGACTTCGCAGAAAAGGACTTCATTGAACTAGAACAATGACCACCTCGATGTTCAAGTATACGTACAGATCCGAGTAACCAGGCATCCCCTCCACGCACAATCTCCACGCCATTCCCAGACAAGGTCAACCCAAAAGAAGTTCTCTACATGGAACAGAAAAACCTGACATAGCCAACCATTCTGAAATCAGATTTGAGATTGTTGCGAAAACCCAGTCGTTGTCATGAGAAGACACAGCGATTGAACCTGGAACTTCTCTAACACGAAAACCCAGAAGAATTATGATGTTCGCCAAATACCAACGTCCATCATCCATCCTTTGAATTACAGAAAGACTATTCTAAAAAACTCTGTAAAACCCGGATGGGTGGAACCTGATCTAAACTACATTTTATGATTGGATAAATTAGATATTTTACCATTGTAAAGTATTTAATATTAACCAATCATGATCCATCTAACTAACAACCCACTTATTTGTAAGTGCTGAAATTACTTGTAATTTCAGCACCAGAGAGATTTGAATTTAACTTAGAAATTAGTTGACTCTCCAAGAGAACTTCAGCAGCCGCAATAAACCAGTATACCCTAGATCTATTGAGCCTAGCAGAGACTAGTTAAACAACCTGAGACTAGATAGTATAAGAGTAAGATTAGGATCGGTATTAGACTAAGAAGTTGCACGAATCTATCCGGCCGAAAATAAGATAGCGTGACGAGCAGACGGTGTACCCTATCCGAAATTACTCTATGAGTTAACCACCTCGGTTATAACTCACCATAGTCTTAAGACAGCCGCGACAGAGTCTTTACATGTAATTAGTTGCAATGCAACTTATTCTAAACTTACTAGCGCCGCAGTTTTGAAATAGTTATGCGCAGTAGTCTTAAATAAAACACACCTTATTCTTAAAAGTGTCCCTAAACGGCACAAATTTGCTGAATTGAATCATAAAAACCTTCAAATCTTCATTTTAGTTTTTATATTTACAAATTCAATTTACAATTGTTAAATAATCTGATTTGTTTTTGATGTTTCATTGATTTTTTATTTATTTATATTCACTGTGGTTTTAAATATATTACATATTGGCGGTATTTAAATCAGTCAATTATGCTGAGCAGTTCTATAAGCAATTGGTACAAAACTAAATTCTAACTTTTTTCAGTTTCGGCCAAAATTTCAGATACATATTTGACTTACTTTTGTTTTGATTGTGCCTTCAGGAGCAGATTTGACGTGAGGCTTTGCTATTTTTTTTCGAAACCATTTTTGAGCCGATTAAATTGTAAAAACCTTTTAAAATTGTAAAAACCGCAGAAAGTTAAGGCAAATTATGGTCCATAGTATCCTTAGAGACGTCCAACAACAATTTGGTCGACCAAAAAATGGCCGTCAAAATTTTCATTTTGGAAAAAAAACTTCCGCTCCTGTGTATCTTCAACTAGTTTATATTCAACCAACATATTCAGCAATTCGCATGATTATCATCATAATAGTTGATTGGACGATCGATTTAGTGAGGGCCTCTGAATTTTGTCGGTAAAGATTGTTGATTTGAGCGGTGTTTGAGCCTCGAATATTGAGATCATCGAGGTCCTGGTAGTCAGTTGCGAACTCCTCGTCCCCGCTTCGAGCCATATCCATCGCACAGTTCACGTTCCTATTACAGATCTGAAGAAGAAATCCAATCAAAAAGTAAAATCAGAGGAATAAGGAAAAGGTAATTAATTGTTTCATCTTTATTTTGATAAAAAGTTCGTTTTGATGAAAAAAATTATTTTCACGGTTGAAATATTTTTTAAATTTTTTTGATTTTTGCGTCATGCGAATATCATTGTTCAATGTGTGGAAAAATTTTTTAACCTAATAAAAAATTAACCAAAAGTTTCTTGAAAAAGAGTCAATGAACACAAAGAAACAAAAAAACTGATTTATTTTTGAACAAACTTAAACTTTTGAATTTTACAGTAGAAAAGATATCACCTTACTGTTTTTTGATTTTCTTGAACAATTTATGAATGACATATTTTGGATAGAATTATCTCAATTTGTTAAAAAAAACTTAATCAGTAAGTAATGTTTTTAGTGCGTCTGGAAATGTGAAAATTAAAATCCACTACCAAAATTAGAAGTCGATCACATTTTTAAGACCTTTCCGCCTTCGTAATTCGATAGCGCAATGTGCCTAACTTTCAGTAAACGATTCTGAATTGAACTCAAAAAATGGTGAAAATTTACCTTGTAAAAGGTTATAATGGATGAATGCACTGCTTTAGTTATCAGACCATTTTGGGACTTTTCATAAAAAAGCGAAAAAAAAAACATCACGACCTTCATAAGAGTCTGAATTACATTCATCGACTCTTAGAAATAATGAAATTATCAACCCTTTTTGATTCTAAGTGTTCTATAAAAATTGCCAGATAACTAGTTGCTGGCTTTATTAGAGTACCGTACCGAAAAATTCTTTATTTCTGATCTGGAATACTTTATATCTAACCTAATGTTCTGGGCGGAAAATCCTCGGGTCGACGTCTTCAGAAAAAAATGCTTATCATACAGTTTCACTCATGAAATCTATGGAAAAAATGCCTATCATACAAAACTCATACAAAATTTAAAAATGGTGCTAAAAATTTTAATGAACTTTTTTGCTCTATATGCCTCTTTTGAAGTTTTCTGGTCATTCAAAAAGGATTTAAAGTTTTCATTCAAAAAATGCATATCATGCAATTTTTATGCA
>NC_087063.1:9698539-9737735 GCF_963678635.1 Symsagittifera roscoffensis | reverse complement strand
GTCCCATGTCCTTACTCAATACATGACTTTTCTCTAAAAACTAATTTAGCTCCTCCTCAAGTTTTGAGACGGACACTAAATTTTCTGAGTCTTCTGGTACAGAGAAAAAATCACTCATTGAAATTTTTTTCGAGTTTTTTTGACAATCTTTCACGAAAAACTCAACTCTTTTTTCACCCAAAACCTTAGAATCTGTTTTGTTAGCGTTTTCAACAGTTTCGCTAAAACTCTGGTCCAGCGCAACAAATAAATTCCTATCCTTTATCATACTGCAAGTTGCGCCTGAATCTATAACTAGGTCACCGTCAACTCTCTCAGCTGAAATTTAAAAGCTAAAATAAGTTTCATTTGTTTCAGCCAACTGCCTGTCTTCTCTCCCGCTTTTCCTCTCAAAGTCCTTCTTACAATCCTTAGCTATGTGCCTATTTCTAAGCACCTGAAACACTTCACCGGAGGTCTATCACTAGATGACTGGTTAACTTTATTCACTAACTTAGATCTACAATGAACTGCTATGTGTCCTATTTTATTGCACCTAAAACATGTTTTTGTTCTAGAAATAAACGAATGTTCAGTCTCCTCCTTCTCATTCCTTTGATAACTTTTCAAAGTTTAACAAATCTTTCCTAATTTCGTTCAAACTCTTATCATCTTTGCTAAACTTAACCAAAGTACAAAACGTCTTGAACATTGGTCAAAAAGATATGACAAACAGAAAAATATTATGCTGAAAGTTGCATGAAGTATCGATAATAAGAATCTTTGTCTTATTGATCGTCGGTTTGTTAGCGTTAATTCTTACCATTGTTAACTTCTGTCACTAAAGTATTACGAGAAAAAGTTTGAATGGAGTCAGTAACCTATATCATACCTGTAACTTTGTTATAGTAAAAGCTGCTTATAGTATTCCAAATCAAAGAAAACAAGGCTGCTCACAAGGAAAACAGTGCAAATTTCAATTTATAACAGAAAAACTCCTATCCCTCTCTAACTAGGTTAATTATTGTACAAAGTCACTCTAAACGCATCAATCAGACCAAATAAATTACAACAATTTAATTTGAATTGGATTTTGAGCCCGATCACTTTCGTTTTAAAATATGCGTTTTTATATCAAGTCGACCAAATTGGCAATTTTGAGCCTCATAAATCAAAAAAATAGATGAAGGAAAATTGATTTAGAGTTTGAACTCGTGGTAACAATATTTTTAGGATAATTACAAAGACTACAAAAACAGTTAACTTAAAAAATTGAACTTATCTGAAAAATATTAATACCACGAGTTCAAAAAAAACAAATTCTTCTATATTTATTTCTCATAAATTTTTTAATAGATTCAATATTGCTAACTTGGCCGACTTGATATAAAAGCGCATAAAACTGGAAGTGATCGGGCTCAAATTCCAAATCAAAATGGATTGGGGTAACTCATTTGGTCTCACTGGTACGTTATGAATGACTTTGTACAATATTTAAACTGGTCGAAGTTGGATGGATTCTTGTATAAATAAACATTTTCCCTGATATGAGCAGTCTTGTTTTCTTTGATTCGGTACAAAATGAGCAGCTTTTTCAATTATAAAAACGTTAAACTTTTGCTATAGTTTGATGATTATATTAAAACTGAGTCTCGTATTATTTTAATGACAAATGTTAACAATGGCGAAAATTAATGGTTAGGCACCGGCAATCAATTAGACAATGGTTCAAATTAAATATATAACACGGAATTTTTAGCATCATGACTTTATTTTTGTCGTACTGATTTTATTTTCCAAGTTTGTTTTTAAGTTGAGATAAATGCTTTTTTGATAGACGTTTATCGCAAAAATTGAAAAACGTAACATTGGAAGTGCAATCAGGTACCTCGTGTTTTTTCTTTTAACATGCTGTTTCTCGGTCTTATTGCATCTAGTTTCTTTCGATCGAAATATACAATCATAAATTCTTTCCCTTTTTTTGCAAGAAAATTTTTAGTTTTTGTTTAATATTACTTTCGACCAAATTTTTGACCACGCTTTAACTACATTCTATTGAGTTTTTGTCAAACTGAGTGAGAATACATAATAATTATTATCATGTACAGTCATGATTGAAAAAAACCTCGGACAAAAAGAGTTTTACTGTTTGATCTCAATAACATTTATTCTTTATCTTTCAACTCAGTTGTATTTGTTTTGAAGATTAGTTCGATTAGTTATTATTTCGACTAGTTATTAGTCTTGCATCTTAATCTACTGTTTGAGTTGTAAAAGAGAAAACCTTGGTTATCGTGTTTTCGACCCGTTTTCAGAGGACTTTCTGTGCAAGATCTGAATTTCTTTTCTTCCTAGATAAGTTGATTCTCAGATCTGAATTTTTTTTTTCAGATCTTGATAAAAATTTGAAAATTTCAGATTTTTAATATTTTTAGATTTTGATTTTTATTTGTTGATGTTTCTGCAATACACAGTCTCTTTAGATAAACTAGCATTAAGCAACTTCCAAATAATTTCACACATAGTTTTTTTCGAAGTAAATTTCTTGTTCAAGTGAGTTAAAAAGTTTTCAAAAACCGATACGAGACTTATCAAAACTTTGACTTTCATGCGCTACTTATGCGTTTCCAATATTTATCTCATTCTTGGGGAAACAGATCTGAAATAACCAAGAGAAACAAAATAAAAGATCTGAAATAGCTTTTTCAGACCTGAAATAACCAAGGAAAAACCCATTTCCGATCTAAATTTATTAGCTACGAAGGATAAAACACATTAACCAAATTCGAATTTTGTACATTAAAAAATGGCTATCAAATACCAACTGAATTCCTGTTTCAATTAACTAGAAAATAACTGTTTTTCGTTTTTGTGTCAATTTTAAAGCTATTGAAATATCAAAAAACCGATGAAATCTGCGAACAACTTTTTTTGTCTTCTGCTTTGATTACAAACGCTCTTTTGTGGTCAAAGAAATGTTTTACGGATTTTTTTTTTGGATTTTTTTTGTATCTTTAACATACGAACAGTTTTGGTGTTTTTACTGCCTGTAGCAAAATTCACGCAGACATATTTCGTGAAGCCATCAACATCGTTTTTGTATAGATGTTAAGGCCATTTTACATCTGTAGATAACAGAACGCTACTTAAAACAATTTTTTCAGATAAGAGCTTTCCAGACAAACTTTTTGTATGTTTTGGTGTGAAATTTCCTACATATTTTCCATGTAATGAATCAAATAAAGTTTTCTTGCTGAATTATTGCCACTGAAATATTTTATTTGAAAGAAAAACTTTTTGGTAATTGTGGTTTCTGAAAAAAAAACTCATAATTTTGAAGCGCAATTCAAGGTTTCTAAAAGTTTGATGAATGAAAAGTGCTGAACTCAAGAAATTTTTCCATTTTCAAAAATGAACAATCACTTATCAACTAGATTGCATAATTTTTTTTGGTTTTGTTGTCATTGTTTTAATCTCTTCCAATTGAGGGACGGATGAGAAATTTTTTTTTGAAGTTATTGTTTAATCAAATCGAAACTTTAAATTCGGTAACACTCATCGCTAAAATCAGTCCAGTCAATAATCATTTTTTAAAACTAAAAACAAAAACTAGACCAATTTTAGTTCAAAATTTTGAACTCAAAAACTTTATATGTGAAAAGACTTTATTTGAAATCTGCGAACAACCGATGAAATCTGCGAAGAACTTTTTTTGTCTTCTGCTTAGATTACAAACGCTCTTTTGTGGTCAAAGAAATGTTTTACGAATTTTTTTTGGATTTTTTTTGTATCTTTAACATACGAACAGTTTTTGATGTTTTTACTGCTTGTAGCAAAATTCACGCAGATATATTTTGTGAAGCCATCAACATCGTTTTTGTATAGATGTTAAGGCCATTTAAATCTGTAGATAACAGAACGCTACTTATTGTGTCGGACTCATTTTTCGCGCCAAAAGAGTGAGATGTATACTTGCTGGTTGTTGATCTCATTTTGCTGGAGCGAGCTCCGCTTATCGTTATCGTAGTTCAAGGACTGGGCTCGCGCTATCGGATAAAGGTTTCTAGGACTGTGTTCCTCAATCAGATGAAAAAATTGTCGAGGTTTCATGTGTGACTCAGAAGAAGAACACTTTTTGTCTCGTTTGCGTATGGTATGGTTGTTATGTGCTCACCGAGCCAACGGTTCCTGGTGGCATTTGCATTGCATTGCGCTCGGGCGTCGGACATTTGGTGTTTTTACTGCCTGTAGCAAAATTCGGAAGTAAAAACAGGAAGTAGTAATCGGAAGTAGCGCTTCCGATTACTAAAACCTTGCTTAAACCACAATACGAAAAAATGCGTGCGTGGTTTTCAAAAAAGAAGTGATTCCGTGTCAATACTTCGAGGTGGTTCGATTGGGAGAATACAATATTGGCCGACGGTTGTTGAGAGCCTGCGCAACGAAATAACACTCGGATATCAGAATTTCCTCAGAATAGTTTCGGTTTCCAAGAAAATCAATGAAAACTCTTCTGGTGTTATGGACTAGACTTCCTCACATTCATCCATTAAAAAGAGAAATGAGTGGAAAAACGTTCCAGTTAAAACCTCAATGAGATACCAGAGCGGGTGCATGGCAATTAAGTTTCGCAAGGCACGAAAGCAGATCCTTTTCTGACTCAACCAAAAAAAATAGTACTGATGACAGGAGGCGTTATTTGCCGAGCAAGGAATCACTCTATGCCTATTACACGGAAAATGTTTTGCTAACTTCGAAACAACAATCAAATGAACGGCTAGTGTCGTCGTACACATGAACAAGAAAAAATAAACTTCACAGCTTGCAAAAAGCGGCTGTCGGTAAGCCAGTTGCTCTAAGTGACGGTTAACTATCATAGACTTGAGAACTTTTGCGGTGCTCTTTTCGAAGCAGGGCAGTACGGAGCCCCAACACAACATAATTTTATGATTTTTTCTTCTGCTGATATTTTTAACAGTGAAACCTCTTCTAAAAGTTGCTTCAACTAAATACACACGGCTAACGGCAAGCTCATTTTCAGCCTTCGTTCTAGCTAGCGTAGCACTTATGAACTGGTCTGCAAAATTCGACGCCATTGCTGGGGGAGACATTGAAAGGTTCGCAAGCAAAGACGGAACGTTTTCCATCAAATAACAAGTGAGTGCTTCGAGCGTCAGACAAACCCTGTGACCAAATAGCATACTTAATAAAAAGCACAGTGTACTCAACTAAAAACGTTTTGACTAAATGGAAGAAGCTTTTTTTTCTCAAAAAAAATAGCGTGCAAAGAAAAATCGCGATATTTGAATTTTTTTTGCTGAACAATATTAGTGTGTGAATGAATTCGTTTGACTGATCAAAATGAATTTCATGATTTTTCAGGCGCTATTTTAAAATTGATACATGATAGTTTTTGTTTTACAAATTGTATGGTATATGACTTTATTTTTAAATAACAAAAATTTAGGGCTGTTCTTTATTCCTTGTTGACCTTTATTTTTCTATAATCACGACTGACTTCCGTATGAACAGAAACGTTGTTAATCAGTCAATTAACTGAAACCACTCTTTATGATATTTCATTTTCTTTGTTGATTTGTAATTTTTACAGTTAGTTTATGTGTAAACAGAGTTATTATCAATCAGCAAGCTACCCAAAATCGATTCACTTCAGGACCGAGACAAAGCAGAAAAAAATCACAATGGGTATTTTTCTCTGGTCTTTTTACTTGATGTTACAAAATAAAGATGCTGGCTACTCAAAACTTTTAAAATATTGAATTGGATAAAGTTTTGACTCTTTTCAACCTTCCTCTCATGTTTTTTTTTCAAGTTTGAAAACACTTTTTGCGTTGTCATAGCTTAACAAATTTGTGCGTGGTGAACAGCTTAACTATTGTGAACATTTTTGCTTTACTTTACTTTACTTTTTAACAAGACGCATTCAGCTTTAGTAATGAATAAGACAGCTAAGAAAATGAAAATTTCAAAATCTGCATAATGAAATTGGACAGGGTAGACGCAAAAATATGGTTTAACGTTTCCTTTGTCTCTGTAAAAAACGAAGACCTCTTTAAAGGTTTTTTGTTAAATTTAAGACAGTGTTTTTGTCAAAATCAACCCAAAACAAAATACATAAAACTCCCGGGTTTACCAAAAGTGCTAATCATACACCTTTCATTTATGGAAAAAATGTTACGCATACACTTTTCATGCAAATCCATAAAAACAGAAAATTGCATGAAAGGTCTATGATTAGTTAGTTTTCAGCTATGGAAATTGTATAATTAACGTTTTTCCATAAACCAAAACTGATTTTTTACATTTTAATTTCTCGAAATTTTTTTGATTGTGCTAGTAACCGAACCCAAGTGACAACAGCTTGGTTACTAAAAAAACAAAAAAAACAAAGGTTTGCCAGTTTTGCAATAAAATGATTGGAAAGGGCCTGAAATGTCCTAATTGTGTCTTACTTAAATAATATAACGAATGTTTCAAGTTCTTAAAGTTTGGCAAAACCTTCAACGCTGATTACTTTCAAAATTGAATTTCTAAATATTCAGACATTGATCAAGAGATCCATACACATGCCATACAAAACAGAATCAAAGTTTTTAGCGTTTTAAAAAGCAAAAAGGAAAAAATCAACATTAGTGTATCCAGGACTACGTTATGCACACAAAAAAGTTAAATTTTAAAACGAAAAGTTTTTTTTGGAAAATGTTTGTTTGAGAACAAATTTCGATTTGGGGTTGAAAGAGTTTTCGGGCAATTTCAAAATAACTAGAAAATAATTTAGTACCGTTATCAAAAAAACACTAGTCATACTAGTGATTACCAAATTTTTCAACAAAAAGATTACGAAATCTTTTTTATTTAGCACGATACACCGAATTTTATGCCAAAACAAGAAAAGAGTTCTTCAAATGTTTGATGGCACCACTTTGGCAAAATGTATGAAATTAGTATCATTAGTATTTTTCATAGACTTAGTTTATGGAATTGTATGACTAGCATTTTTGGTCTATGAAGGTCAACGCGGGTGACTAAAATTAGCCCGCGCTATTAGAAGCGAAGTCAATAGTTGGAAGTTTTGGTCGTCACGGACACCTTGAAGCAGCTTTGTAAGTAATATTGAATGCATATCTGATAGCGTTTTTCGACTAGAGTTGTGTTCTCCTGAAATTGAACGTCATTCGAGACCTACTTACACAGTTTAGTTTTTGTCTTTTTTGTGAGCTTTTACATGTCGAATCTTGCCACAAAAAACAATAGCCCTCACCGGTCATGGATTACCGAGACAAAATTAATCCATTATAATCCATTAAAGATTTAAAATTCAGTCAATGAAAATGATTATATTGCCCTTATAATCGATTATTCTTGAAAAATAATAATCTATTACAACCCATAAAAATCGTTTGTAATCCATAATTTTAGAACTAAATTCGATTATTTTTGATGAAATTTTGCAAATTTTACAGTAAAAATGCAAAAATTATGCCATGTCTCAATGTCATCTCCTCAATTTTTTTTTAACTCCCACCAATTAAAGAGAGCGAGAGAGGCGGGTGCCAATCATGAAACCCCTTCCCCCTTCCCCCAAAGAATAGAATAATGTTCAACCATAAATATTCAAACTAAATCATGTTCAAGCATAATAATGTACAACCAAAGTCTAAAATAAAAATAATGTTCAACGATAGAGCGCGAAGGGCAGTTGAGGTAAGCTGTCAGGAAGGGAGTAAACACGTATACTGGGGAGGAGTACTGGGGGGGGGAGTATCCTACCATTAAATAATTCACCCCCCCTGCAAAATAAAGTGCTGAACCGAACTGAAAAAATAGAGACGAAAAAAAAATAGTTTGCATGTGAAGTGTTACACTTTATGAAACGCAAAACGTAGCAACTGTACTGAACAGGAAATGAGATAACTTTGAAAAAAAGATGACAATTTCATGATTAATTTCTCGAAAAAACCCATTTTAGTGGATTATAATTGATTATAATGGATTATATTGGCATAAAAATATTACGATTATAATGCTATTTTGATGGATTTTACTCGATTATATTGTATTATACTGATATAGAAAAAATTAGGATTATAATCAATTTTTATTGGATTAAAATTGATTATTTTGTAATTTTATAGATACTGACTGTTCGAAGACATATAAAACTTTTGAATTTTATGCACTAAATTGCATTTTCCATGCTTATGTCATTATTAGGGAAGACTAGTTTCTTAAGGCTTCGGTTGGAATTTTGGCTAAGTATCTCCTACTAACTAGCAGAAGTTATAAAGTACAGAAGTACTTGAAAAAACCAAAAGTTTCCTCCCAATTTTTGATTTTTTTTTTCAGATAAAGAAAACCAAGAAAAACAAATTTTCAGATCTGAAATTTGGATCTGAAATAAATTTTTTCATATCTAATTTAACAACATTTTTTCATATCTAATTTAATTGCGTTAAAACGTGTCAGAAGTGAACAAATTCGCACAGCGTTTTTAACATGCTAAATGCCGTGTGAACAATTTTGGAACTTTTTTATTTTTCAATTTTACGAGGGGGGTGGGAAACTGGAAAGAGCTATTTTCTCTAATAGGTAGACCTCGACTCTTTTACTCTTTTACCGTTGTCAACGTAATTTAATTGTCGTGAAAATTTGCATAAAAAGTTAAAATAACCACATCATTACAAGGCCAAATTGTGCACTGGATAAGCGCATAAATTGATGTCTTTAAACGACTCTTTTCTCGTCCTTACCTTCTCCTAGCCTTACAATTTGAACTGTTCAAAAATTGGGCTCTTTTCCAGTCACCCATTTAAAATACCGAGTTTTATCTTTGTTTTACGTGTTATTACGGCTAAATCGATTATTTTGTAATTTTATAGATACTGACAATATTATGACAAAACATACGAAAAGTATCCATGGGAGCTTGGTGCGGGAGGGCAACTTTTGGACATAAAGAAAGCCAAGTTTCAAATCAAAATTCATTTTAATTGGCTCGTTTTCCTCTCCCCCCAACATCACATAACCATCAATTTTTGGTGTAAGAATTGGCTTTACATGGTTGAGTATGAAGACCAAATACGTTTGTAATGGCCTGTTTAGTCCGCATGTCAATTTTTGTTTTAATGACATCAGACGAACAATAAATTAACTAGTAAGAGTTTGTAGGTGGGATGGAAAAAGGAAAAAGAACATTTCTGAACATTTTAGTAATCACTTTTCTGTTTCTTTGATGGCACAGAATATGTTATGCAAGGAAGGGGGAAAAGAATTGACTTACGCTCGAAAATATGCACCGAGTCCCGTTCCTAGCGGTTTTTCTGTACAGATCTGAAATTCTTGATTTCTTATTTAAGATGCTTCTCAGATCTAAAAATCGTTTTTTTTTTATATAAATCATACAAAATAAAGATACGAGATCTGAAATTTGGATATAAACTATACATTGTCAGATGTAAAAAAACTTGACAACTAGAATTTCAGACCTGAAATTAGATCTAGCAGAAGTTATAAAGTACAGAAGTACTTGAAAAAACCAAAAATTTCCTCCAAATATTTGATTTTTTTTTCAGATAAAAAAAACAAGAAAAACAAATTTTCAGATCTGAAGTTTGGATCTGAAATAAATCTTTTCATATCTAATTTAACAAAAAAATAAAAGTGCTTAAGCGTTGTTTTAACTATTCACAATCCGTTTCAGACTTGAAATTTACATACGAAAAAGATGATTTCAAATCTGAAGTAGATCGTTTACTAGATACGAGGTGCTCGACAAAACGCCATGCCTTGTTTTGCCAAACTGTAAACTTCTTGGCGGTAAATACTTGTAAAGAAAAAAGTGCACGTGACAAATGATTCATAAGAGCAACCAAATTTCCTGAAAGTAACCACGCAGTCGAAACAAAAAAACACGTAAATTATAACATTTTTGGCTCTTTTCCAGGCCCCCAACCACACTTAAAATTTTTGTTTTTTGTTTTTTCAAGTTGTCTTACTCGTTAATTTGACTGAAAACTTCATTTAATGATAAAATTTATTATGATCAATTGTTTTCACAATAGATAGTTTGTTCACCATGCCAATTTCCACAACGAAATGACAACGTTAAATAATTGCCCAAAACTGAAAATCAAGTATGAGGGGGGGGGGGGGGGGGGGTTGAGGATAAAAAAAGCCAAGTTTTTTTTTGTACTAACCTTGAAGACAAAAACCAATTATCATGATTGCATTGAGACAACAGGAATTTGTTTTTACTAACCTGTATGTTGAGGTATTATAATGTATTGGCTCTTTTCCAGTTTCCCACCACCCAGAATCTTAAACAAGGTTTCTCTCTTTGCCCGGGTCGAGATGTTGCGATATCCCTTGAGCATGACGTTCGAAACATACTCGAGCACAGTAGCAAAATACCGGTTTTGCCGTTCTCACAGAGAAAAATTCATTTCAAGTATCAGCAGGTTTTGGTATGTTCGACTCAAATTAAAAACCAGTTTTTCAAAAGATGGAAGAAGTAACTCAAAAATTGTTAATCTCTACAAAGAATTTAAACTAAATTGCAAATAACTCATTTCATTCTGATAAAGGCATCATATGATCTTCCCCCCAAAAGCATGAATTATAACAGCTCTTTGTCCTTCTCCCCACCTGCAAGTCGAAACACACCCGAATTTGGTCGATCACGGTCAAAACATACCTTGCCTATCTTTTTGACCAATCTTTTCTGATGTATTTTTTACCGATTTGTTTAGCAGTTGTTTTTTTTTGACAAATCTCAGTACGTTGTCAAGTATAGAACTTGTTTTATACAGCAACCTACCCAGTCTAACCCACAACCGGAGGTGAAGAACTGTAACAAAACAGCGATTGCATTTATAAAACGATAGTTTATGAAACCGAACTTCAAAAAGTCGACGGGGGGGGGGTGTTGTTAAAAAAAAGAATAGTTGTTGTCATCAAATGCTTTTACGAATTGTTTTCAGTGCCTCTCAAAATGACGGCCCCATCACTTGATCCAGAATGGACTGCCATCATTGAGCGGTTTCTGCGGCCATTTACCACAATGGACCGAAACGACCCAAACAATCTCTTGTATAGTAATCTTGTAGATGATCAAGATATTCCCAACTTTTTGCCTCCAATTTTGGATGTAGAACCCGTCGCCGAAGTCGACTTTTGGGAAGAAGATTACCTACCAGTACAGTAAGCTAGTCGTCTTGACCTATTAAGTCCCCCCTTTGATATTTTCTG
This sequence comes from Symsagittifera roscoffensis, assembly GCF_963678635.1. Lineage (NCBI taxonomy): Eukaryota > Metazoa > Xenacoelomorpha > Acoela > Convolutidae > Symsagittifera > Symsagittifera roscoffensis. The sequence goes on along the minus strand of NC_087063.1, from coordinate 9,726,488 downwards.
AAATTCAATATATGAAAGTCTGTTTAAAATGACTTTTCATGTTATAATTGCGTTAAAACGTGTCAGAAGTGAACAAATTTGTACAGCATTTTTAACATGCTAAATGCCGTGTGAACAATTTTTGAACTTTTTTTTTTTAATTTTACGAGGGGGATGGGAAACTGGAAAAGAGCCTGTGAAAAATGCAGGTTCAATATCTTTAATTCACTGAACTAAGATTGACTCGTTTATTCTTTAACGGTTAACAACAATGAATCCAAACATCGCAGACTAAACTTAAGGTTGGCAGGTATTAATTAATTAGTAGCCGCACCAGACACATAGCTAACCAATGGCGCCAACACGTAATATATGATTAGATACTATATATGACATTCCCTCAACAATCAATTTTCAAACAACTGTTTTAAAATTATCCAACGGAAATGTTTGAGTTTTAGACCAGCGGTAGTCCACCCTCTCCCTGGGCATGAGTTTTAGTTTAACAAGTTTCTTGAGTTTCCTTTTTCACTCCCTCTTTCAAATGTGCCTTCCTGCTCAATAAGTGTCCCGCTCTCTGTCTTCCTCTCCTTTGGATGTTCTCGCTTTCAATATACTATCTATCATAACCCCGCCGAATTTAGATACCGCCGTCCGCTTCCTGGTACTTTTCCGTGATCCTGTTCCATCTTCTGATTCTTGACTAGAGTATGATACGAGACGTAAGCGTCGTACTCGTTCCCCTTTCTTTTTAGAATGTTTCCCCCCTCGTCCTTCGTTACTCAAATTTGGGGCACTCCCCCCTTGCTCGTTGCTCATAGTCTGGACCTCCGTGTCCACCCCCTGGGATTTTCCAGCTCCGCTTCCTTCGGATAAGTTTGGTCTTCCAATTCCGTCTTCTACATCGTTATTCATTTTTGGTTCATTTCCTTCCACATCTCGCCCTGGTGCTATTGTTGAGTTCCCTGCGTGTTTGGAAATTGTTATTGGCTCGTACTCCGAATCCGAATCGTCCTCCTCCGCTGGTGAAAATTCTCGCACTCTGTTATCAGCCTTACTCTGTGCGCTTGCTTTACTCTGTGTGCTCGTCCCCGCCGCCTGTTCGTTCGCTGCTCGCTTTAGTTCCGCCCGACGTTGCAATGCACTCATAGCTGGGAGTGGTAGTGTTAGCTTACTCGCGGTAGTTGGCGCGTTCGATTTGATGACTTTCTCGGCAACCCCACTTTTCCTAAGTACAGAGCCATTTGCTAGAGTTATAGTGTGCTTAGATTCGCGAATTACTTTTTGGTTTATGGGTATATACCTTTTATTGCTATCCTTGAGTCGTTGGAACAACAGTTCGGTCCGTTTACTTGGCTGTTTAGACTTTCCCCCACAAGCCTGTTTCCCGTCCCCGTCAGCCATTGGTGTTCCATCCGCCGCCGAAACTAGTTGATTTTGTGTCAGTCGCCTAGGGTGATTCATATGATCGACATCAAACTCCACGTCGGATCGTTCTTCCCAATCCGTTGCCATGGGTTGGATGTTCCTCGGAGCTCTGGGGTCAGTAGAATCTAAATAGGCAGATTTTTGTTTCAACACTCTGGCCCAGTTTAGGTTTTGCAGGGTTGGCTTTTTCGTAAGATTTCGCAGTACCGTATTGGCTTCTCTGCCGTGATGAGCTTCAAACGGCGATATCTTGAGAGTAGCATTTGGGGCAAATCTTAGAGCACTCAAGGCTCGTTCTATCATTGATTCTAAGTTTCCACTGTCTTTTTCTTTAGCGTAAGTTAAGACAAAGTTTTTCAGACTGCCAATGGTACGTTCGACACACCCGGTGGCGCGATGATCATTCACGGGTGAATAAATTATTTCAATTCCTTCGGAATTGCAAAATGATTTAACTGCATTCGATGTGAAACTTGTACCTTGATCCATAAAAATTTTCCTAGGGACACCATGTTGAGATATGTATTGTTTAATGAACTTAAGGACCTTGTCGCTTTTATTATTTCCGCAGATCATTGCAGAGGGCCAACGTGAGAATCGGTCAACCGCTACCAAGACATATTTACTTGATTCATTTAAGTATCTAATTGGACCCCAAAAATCAAGCTGTAGGCATTCGTTCGGCTCGCGTGGTTCATAGATCTTCCCAACATCACCTTTGGCGCATAATGGTTTAAGGCTTTTACCTGCATCGGTGCATTCCTTGCATCCATCCGCAGCTGCGACTAAACTCCGGTGGAGATAGGGAAACCAGACATCCCTCGCAGCGTCGAACATACTCGAGCGCCCATGGTGAAACGCATGTATCCGATTAACCACAGCCTTCCTGAGTGGTATGGGGATGACGAGTCGTTCGTCCATCCACAGACAATTTTCCCGCACGTGGAAATCATGTGTGTGCTGTCCGAGGTAGGCACCCATTGCTCTGACCTTCTTTTCCAAATCCGGGTCCTTACTCTCCACCAGTTCTTTTATTGCGCGCATCTGGGGGTCCCCTTTATAGTTCGCTTCCACGAGCTTCAGGTTGAATAGCTCCGGCAGTGCACTGCTTTTGCGGACTATCTTGCAGTCCCGGGGGATTACTGACATGACGACGTTCCCTCCTGCTGGGTATGCCGCCGGAAAAAGTTCACCTCCGAATGCCGAAGGAATGGAGATGACTGTGTTGCATCGAATGTCCCTGGTGTGATGCGTCTCCGCCTCCAATCGTGCATCCACAATCTCCACCTCGCTGCTACTGCCGCTCGTTATTTCTGGATGTTTCAACAGTAATTTATTTAATTTCTTCAAATTAAGTGATGTCATTGTAGATATGTGTATTTTGTTAGATCGATAACTGGTTTTGTTAAATGGAGGACTACTGTTTACTGTGGAATTAATATCAGACTCACGTAGTTTACATTCGGTGATTGACTTTACTACTTTTGCGCTTTCCCGGTCATTACACTCAGCTATTCGTTTTAGTGGCTTCTGATTGGTCAACCGATGGTCACGCGTTTTGACGCCCTCTTCCGGTGGAATGTTAACTTTATCGTTTCCAACTTGAATATCTTTAGCTGAAACAATTGATTCCTTTGATGCTTTGATGATCCCTTTATTGGTATCAATATATCCGAGTGAATTGGTAATTGATTTCAATTTTGCTACTGTGAAAGTGTTATCATAAAGACTAACTTTCGTGGCTTCCCCCACCGGATGCCTTGAAAGGTAATCCGCCAGGCCAATTTTAGCTCTAGTCATGTGTTCAATGACAAAATCAAAGGGGATAATTCTATCAATCCAGCGAGTTAATCGACTGAACATAGTCTTGTTTTTCTTATTGTTCCCATTCAATAAAGATAGCAAAGCCTTATGATCTAACACCACAGTAAATTTCCGCTCGAAAATATAATTTCTGAAGTATTCGGAGCCCCAAACTACGGCCAGCATTTCTAGCTCATTCGTCGAATATTTCTTTTCGGCCGCATTTAAAAACCGGGACGCAAATGATATTGGTCGCCAACCCTCGGTGCCTAGTTGTTCGAGTACCGCCCCCAAACCGTTATGGCTTGCGTCGCACACGATACGTATATCCTTATGTACGTCGAAATGCTTAAGTTCGACAATGTTCGCGACTTGTTTCTTAATCGATTCGAACGCTGTTTGGCAGTCAATTGTCCAGAGGAATTCGTTCTTCTTACTTAGAAGTGGACGTAGAGGCGCCGAAGTTTCCGCTAACGCCGGTAAGTATTTGTGAAGACTATGGATTGACCCCATGAACGATTTCAACTGAGAGAGCGTTTTCGGGGCGGTTAATTTGTCAATTGGATCTGTTTTCCGCACCATTGGTGTAATCCCTGATTTCGTAACCCGTGGCCTAACCACTCGCAAGTATTTTTTGCAAATTGACATTTTTCTAGCTTCAAAGCCATATTTTCTTTATCGAGTTTCGTTAAAATCTTCTCCACTAAAGCGATATGTTCGATCTTGGTACCTTTCGAAATTACTAATATATCATCAATGAAAGCATGCGCGCACGGAAATTCAGCCAGAATGGCATCCATGACCCGTTGAAATTCCGCCGGCATGGTTGTCAATCCGTAGAATCCTGTTTTGAATCAATATGTACCGGTAGAACGGCCTCGCACCAATGAAAAATTGCAATGTTTACTAGTGTTTTCATTTAAAGGAAGTTGACCGTATGCGTACGTGAGGTCCATCGTTGTAAAAAAAACATGGCCCTGTTTGCGTTCGCTGATAGTTTGCCCTACGATGTCCATTAGTTCTTCAATATTGGGCATTTGGTATTTATTCTTATGCACTTGTTTGTTTAGTTCTATAGATTCCAGTGCAAGTTTAACAGAACCGTCCTTTTTCACGGTGATGACAATAGGTGAAACAAAATATTTGTCTGAACATTCTTCCAACTTTTGGATATGACCCTGTCCCAACAGTTTTTCAATCTCCTTATCGACTTTTTCCTGTAATGTTATAGGTACTCGCCTACCTTTTTGTTGAATTGGAGTTAGGTTTTTGAAGAAATCTGCCTGCACCTTATAATTTCGAATGCGCCCTACCCTGTGAAAAAGATGTTGAAATTGCTTACAGAAATGTGTCTGCCACTCATCCAGGTCATTGTCCATCGCCACAGTTCCTTCCGTGGTATGTATGCTTTTCACCCCTTCTGTCGATGGTGCTTGTACCAGCATCAGTCCTAGTGAGGGCATTAAATCCCTGCCAATAATAGACGGTCGGCACCCTCCGATGACGTTTATATCCGACGAACAAGTCCATCCATTGGAATGAAGCGTGACTTGCATCTTTCCCAGAAATTTTAACGGATTGTTTCCGTAATCGCGGAATTGGTCGTCTTGTGGATTCAGCGGTTTCAATTGTACGTTGACTGTCCCCAGGGTACGTTTTAGTTCCCCAATAGTGAAGATGGATATTGGCGAACCACTGTCAATCCAGGCTTGAGTTGCTTTGCCGTTGATTCTTAAGGCTAGTTTGGGCCCCGCGACTTTTAATTCCGTTTCCTCCTTCCGCCGAATTGACATAACCACATACTCCGTCGAACTATCCGAATCCCATCCATGTGCCGGTGTCTTTGAATCAGTCACCCATCCGACAGAACTTCCGTAATTGGATGCACTCTCCTCCGGATAATCTTGGGTAGTCCCGCCATTGGTGTCATCCTCATTTATCATGCCTACGCGACCCCTATTCGCCGATCGACGTCCTCTACAAGTTCGCTCATAGTGTCCCATTTTCTTGCAAAAATTGCAGGTTACATTTCTTGCTGGGCACTTTGGAATGTGGTCCGGGGTAAAACCACTCTGGTCGCAATTGTAGCACTTGCGATCTGCTGCTCCTCCGCGGCCCCTTGTGCCGCCCCTGCCAAATCCACGTCCGCCTCTTTGGAATGGACGACGGTACCCTCCTCTAATTGCGCTTATAGGCTCCGCTTTAATTTGTAGTGAACCCGCTGGTGCCGCAGTAAGTCCCCCACCGGATACTTTATACGACTTTGCGTATTTTTCCCCCCGTTCATATGACAAACCAATCCGGTAGACCTCATCTGGTGTCTTAGTTGAACGGCATAGCTCCGTTTGGGCTTCCTTGTTGGACATATTTACTATGAATACATCCCGTAACACCCGTCGTTCCAATGTTCCCAATGAGCATCTAGCGGCTAGTCCACTCAAAACGGAGTGAAATTCTTCTAGCGTTTCCCCGTCACGTTGTTTCCGAGATAGTAGCTGATACGTCTCGAATGTTTCGTTTCTTTCCTTGCGGAAAACACTCTCAAATTCATCCAAAACCCGTGGATATCGGGTAGTCGCCAGGTCCAGATGGGGCTTCCGGTTATGTAATTCGTCCTGTCCACGTTCCCCCAAACACAAATAGAGGTTAGAAATTAGTGTCTGCTCTGCTTCCACTCGATTTTTCCCATTCAACTCCTCTGGCAGACCGGTAATTTGCGCCTCAGTGAGCGTATTAGCAAAATAAAATGCCGTCGGATTGAATGAATGTTTTGCTATTACACCCCAGGTGAATCGTGTAATCCAATGCTCCCACAACATTGGTGCTTCCGTACATTTACTCGGCCAAAATGCCGTAATTCCCAGTGGATTTTTTCCTGATCCCGCGCTTTGTCCTGCTTGCTGCGCCATGTGAAAAATGCAGGTTCAATATCTTTAATTCACTGAACTAAGATTGACTCGTTTATTCTTTAACGGTTAACAACAATGAATCCAAACATCGCAGACTAAACTTAAGGTTGGCAGGTATTAATTAATTAGTAGCCGCACCAGACACATAGCTAACCAATGGCGCCAACACGTAATATATGATTAGATACTATATATGACAAGCCATTTTCTCTAATAGGTAGACCTCGACTCTTTTACCCTTTTACCGTTGTCAACGTAATTTAATTGTCGTGAAAATTTGCAAAAAAAGTTAAAATAACCACACCATTACATGGCCAAATTGTGCACTGGATAGGTGCATAAATTGATGTCTTTAAACGACTCTTTCTCGTTTCCTTACCTTCTCCTAGCCTTACAAATTGAACTGTTCAAAAATTGGGCTCTTTTCCAGTCCCTCTTTTAAAATACCGAGTCTTATGTTTGTTTTACGTGTTATTACGGCTAAATGTGTAATGTTACGCTGTATCTGAAGAACAAATCTGTTCACAGCTGTCGATTTGTTCACCACGCCAAAGTTCATTGCATTTCGACAACATTAAATAAGCTGTTCAAAAATTAATTTGAAGGGGGGACTGAAAAAGAGCCAAAAATTTTTCACACTGCAATTTGTGCTCAAAAACATTATGAAAATTTGTTCAACTGTTCACGATGACACGTTGCAATGCATTTTAAAATATAAAAAGTCATTTTAAAAAACTTTCATTTATCTAATTTTGGAAAAATTTAAAGGAGGCACTGGAAAAAAGCTCTTTAAACTAAATTTATGTAGATTCCGCGTACAAATATCTTCTATAATGTAAATTTTATCGACATAAGTATTGTCGCGCGCTCTGCAACGAGCGAATTCAGCTAGTTGCTAGTTGTTTCGAATTCCCTTATAAAACGCAAAATATAGGCGGATTTAGCAGTTTTTTTATATTTCACTGAACTAAGCTGTTGCTTGAACAAATAGTATCTAGAGCTAAAATTAATATCTTGAAGAAGCAAAATTTTCAAGCTGGGACTTAACCATTGTCAGTAGAATCCACAAACAAAATTAAAACTATTAGTTATGTAGAATCGCAGATGTATCAATTTTAATTTCCCAGCAAGCTGTTAGTGGGACCAAAATTTTCCCGTTTCCGCTCTTGTTAAATTACAAAGCAGAGATGTTCAAAAATTTTCCACACGGCAATTTGCATGTTAGAAAAGTTGTGAAAATTTGTTCACTTGTTTACGCTGACACGTTTTTTTGCAGTTTATAACATTAAAAATCAATTTGAAAAGACTTTCATTTAGAGAAATTCAGAAAAATTAAAAGACGGGGAACTGCAAAAGAGCCTATTTGGGGTTAGCATTGTAAATTGCACCAAGCGTCAACGGTGTTTTATAGGTGAAAAACCCTAATGTCATTTTGGCAAATGTAAAATTAATCTTTCTATCCGATATCTTGAAAATCAGCATAAATATTAATTGCTTCATGTTAGCGCGGCTATTTATGTGTCTGTTTTTTTTAGTCCTGTAAATCCTGTATTAGTCGTTTCATACAGATTTTTTTTGACAGTTTTTAGCAAAAATGTTACTTAAAACTAAGAAAACCCTTTAACCTTAGGAACTAAAACTTGAACTAAATTAACTCTTGTTTCGGTGTTTGCTTAAACATGTTTATTGGCCGTAGTTGATGAAATTTCTTCTGTTCAGCCTCAATTTATTGCAATAAGTTATGATATAAAAAATTGTTCACTAAAATGTTCAATTGGAAGATAGCTGATCAAATGCCCATATTGCGCAGTTGCTACATAACCGTGAAACCTCAGAATGAAACATAATTGTTCAAACTATGGGGAAACATGATATCAATTATTCTGTATACTCTGAATTTAAATGTTATTTTGAATTTTTCCGTATCATTCTTATTGTCATAGGAATATTTTGGTGCCGCGACGCAGGAATAGTCGGGGGGAAAAGGCAATTTTAGCGGAAAAACATACGCCATCTCTGATGCATTGCAGAAGAGCTGATGATCGACTTGCTCAAAGCTGTCCTGGGCCAAGTAATGAGGTACTGCCAGGGAAACAAAAGTCCATAGCTATCGATCCAATGTTGAAATTGGCTCGCTATATTTGCCCCCAACATCATCATTTCATTTCAAATCCCCGTCCCATGTTTTTTTGGAAAAGAGTTGTGGACATCATTTTTACAGGGGTCACTAGTCCAATGGGATCAAAAATTCGTCCCAAGTTCCGATCTACGGCGAGTTATTTTAGGTGTTCCAGCAGTTTCGGGCAAAGCTAACGAGCAGCTCTTAATCAACATAGATGAGTTTCTGTCTTTCTTTCTTCTTTTTTCAGCGCAATTTAGCTGACTAGAAAACAGTGGGTGGAGTCTTGTTTGGGAATTGAACAATTTTGGGCAAAACCCTTGATGTTTTTCATCCAGAAATCTTTTTGGGGCACAGTTAAAATGCGTTCATGCCCTTTTTGGGTTTTAGTTTTTCAATTTTTTACTTTGAAAATTTCCGTCGAAATTGAGCACATTATGGCTCCGGTGAAATCGTCTTGATTTTGGAAAAAAAACTTTGTAGAAAGCGTCTGGATGATTCATATCAGTAGGCCTAGCCAGCAAACTGTGCCAGTTTGGTCTCATTTTTTTGGGTTTAAATTGACCTCGAAACTTGAAAAAAAACTGACTGCGCAATTATGAAGAATGCGACTGTTATAGTTTGATTGCTCTGTGTTTTTTTGTTTTTTAGCGCTTTTCAAGCATCCGGAATTGAATTTGGTTTGGGAACTCGTGAAATCTGTCAATAAATAGTTTGGTCATTGGCAAAACTATTTCCGAATCATCGGGTATCTGCTGAAGTTTTTCCTTGTCATCTGGGGGGCTGAAGTTGCAAGCTTTTCCGGCAACAACTAGAATTTTATAAAAATCAACATTCCAGATTTTTTTTGACTTGATATGGTTTGTGATACCTTGTGGCATGCCTTTAGGCTTCACGGAATCCAATTTACCCATACACTGGTCCTGGAAACAATCAGAAACTGAATACAAATCGAGCCCAAGAGTTTTGACGGTTTGGTCATTTGTTAACTCTTTCTTAGCATGCACATTGTCGGGTATAATGTTCATGAAAAACTTGTTGTTGCTTGACTACTTCCTAATGTCTAGACAGGCTTTCTCCAGAGTTTATGTGAGTCTCTGGCGCATTCTGTTGGCTTGTTCTTCAGTATATGCACCGTAGAAGGGCTCGCGAATTGCTAGTTTTTTCGTTTCATCATCTATTGTGTCGGCGGAGTCTGAAAGGACTCGTATGGCGTAGATAGCACAAGTCATCCGGTACTTTTCGAAAGCTTACTCTTCTTCTCTTCTCCAGTAGAGCTGATGTAGATTTCTGTATTTGGGGTGTAGTTTTATTTGCCTGTACGTCTCGGTGATGTCACCAGATAGTGCAAATTTGTAGAATCGGAACCGGACAAAATTTTGAAGAGGTCTGGTTGCTGCTTGGAACCAACCAGCAGACAATCTTTCAATGACTTTCCATTTGAAATTGGAGCTGATCCGTTGAAAACATCGCTGCACTTTGTTGTTGTTGAATTGACTTCCAAACTGCATGATGAGGCATGATGAAGCACTTCCTGACTTGCAGAAATTTAATTGACACAGGTACCTTCTCAATATGGCCAGTGTCTATCATCTCATCGAAGAAGTCGTTTTACTGGTCCTTGGCTTCACGATTGGTGATTAGAAATGAATTGCCGGAAAGCATTGCAATCCAATTGACCAGTATCGGGCAACCATTCATGGTTGATTTCATCATAGATCCCCTATAATTTGATGATTGGCATTCTCACCACAGCTCTTCCGTCTGGGCCGTACGTCGTAGTCTGATGGAATAGTCGGATACACTCAAGCTCGTTGGATGGGTGTTGGGAACCCGGAGATGGAGGAATATCTTAATTTTCTTAGAATCTGTTAAAAGTGGTGGACTGGCTGTCAAGAAAGTTGATTCCATATCGTGCCGAGTGTTTTCGTGAGGTGACTGTGTGATCGGTATCAGCGACACGTGAGAATGTCCAACCAAGATCTGTTTCGGTTAGCAGTATATTTTTTTCCTTGTCATTCCGAGACTTCATTTGGTGTGTGTCGACGGACTGTCCCAGCAGGAGATCTTTTTTGCTGGGCTTGTCGAAGAATGCAGTTGCTAAGTTGTAGTTGCTGACCTTTCGTAGGAGTGTGGCTGCAATTTGTGTGTTTGGATGCTTGTAATCTGTGATGTTTTCCAACACCATACAAACGACATTGAAATTGTTACCAGAATTTGGTAGAATTGTGAGATTCATTCGAACATGGGTAGACGTAGCTTTCTTCTGGTTCACTACAATTATGCAAACTGGAGCATGATGACGTTTGTCTGAGTACAAATGTCAACGCGCGCCCTCAAAAGAAGAACTCGACTGTTCTGAGATTGAACTCTGACGTTTACGGTTGGAAGAACTGTGATAGTTTCAGTACGGTTGATTTGAAGTGCGTCCATTGTCTCTGTGAGATGAGGACTGGGCTGACTAGAATTGCCATGATGAGTTGTAAGATACTTTTTTTGCTATGTCTTGCACAGTGACATTGAAGGATATTGCCAGATGCCCTGGCTGGCAGACAAGCAATTGAAGCACATCCTGTTGGTGGTCAGTATTTTTTTTCTTTCTGATGTTGCTATCAATCTGTATCGGGCACGCTGCCATATTGAATTCGTGACAAAAGCTTTCGAAGGAAGAATCGGTCGTTGTTGTATCTCCGCTCCGATATAATTTGGACTAAGAAGCTGAACGAACCAATTGGCCGAGAAAAAACGGTAAAGTGCTGAAAAGGACTTTGTTTAGACTGAAATTGTTTAAAAAACTAGCCCAAGCCTTGGACCAATAACACTCATGCACCTACAAGGTGTCAAAAAAACCTTAAAAACTGAAACTAACATAGGTTACTTTTTAGAAAAAAATACTTGACTTTATACCCGTCAAAATATCCGACTCAATTTTTCAAATTTCAAATAAGAAATAGAAGAAAAACTTACATTTTTCTGAAACGGCAAATTTCTCAAGTCAGCGACATTTGTGCCAACCTAAATTAAAACCAAGATGAGCTGAGCGATGAAGCAACTGAGTTTGAGCATTGCTTGCTTCAATCCTCAACTCTATCATTGATCAGGGAGAATACGATCAAGTATTCGATCAATGTCAGACTACACAGAAGACTGCTCGTCAAACTCTACAAGTCGCAAAGATAAGGATAGCCGCATCATATGAGCTCATCGTGAACTTGTAGACGACAGAAAGCAACAACGAGATAGCGCTTCAAATGCTAGAGCAGTGACACAACAACGATCGAGTCTTCCTTCGTCACGAATTCACGGATTCACGGATTCACTGTAGTTCGAACGAAGAATGTGTGTCAGCTTCGTCAGCTACACTCAGGCTTCAGAGAGGCTTCGCAGTCCATCAAGGCACTCGGAAGGTCAGTCGAAAACGATTTGTCGCTCTTCCTTTTCTGCGAGAATCTCGATCCAGAATCTCAGAAGGTATGGGAAACTGCAAACGATGGGAATGAAGCTCTTGACTTTGATCGACTCACGGTGTTCTTAGACAAAAGAATCAGGTCTATAGACGTTGTTGAAGAATCTCATTCAAGACCCCACAAGCCAGAGCGTGAGCAGCAGATGATCTTCACAGAAAAGAACTGATGTCATCAGGATGGCTTCCCTTAACCACAGTCAAACTTGCCAAGAGCGAAATCCAAGATGAAAGCGTGCCCGATACGGATTGATTACAACACCAGAAAGAAAGAACTTACTGACCAGCAACAGGATGTGCTTCAAATTACTGTCTGCCTCTCACGGCATCTAGCATTGTCCTTCAACATCACTGTGCAAGTCATATCAAAAAAAGTATCGTACAACTCATCATGGCAATTCTAGTCAGCCCAGTTCTCATCTCACAGCGACAATGGACGCACTTCAAATCAACTGTGTTGAAACTATCACATTTCTTCCAACAAAAAACGTCAAAGTTCAATCACAGAACAGTCGAGTTCATCTTTTGAGGGCGCGCGTTGACATTTGTACTCAGACAAACGTCATCAACCTATAGGCCGTGCACCAGCTTGTCACCAAACCAACGGAGATCAGAGGCTCAAGATCATATAATTGGAGTGAACCAGAAGAAAACTATGTCAACCCATTGTCGGATGAATCTCAATCTTATACATAAGTCTGGTAACAATTTCAAAATTTTTTGTATGGTGTTGGAAAACATCACGGATTACGAGCATCCAAACTCACAAATCGTGGCCCCATACCTACGAAAGGAAAGGTCAGTAACTACAGTTTAGCAACTACAGCCCTCGAAAAGCCCAGCACAAGCGATCTCCAGCTTGGACAGTCCGTCTACCCACACATAATGAATTCCGGGAATGTCAAGAAAAGAAATATACGCTAACCGAAACAGTCCTTGGTTGGACATTCTCACGTGTCGCTGATTCCGATCACAGAGTCACAACACAAAGACACTCGAAACTATAAGGAATCAACTTTATTGACAACCAGTCTACCACATTTGACAGATTCTAAGAAATTTAAGATATTCCTGCATCTCAAGGTTCCCAACAACCATCCAACGAGCTTGAGTGTATCCGACAATTCCATCAGACTACGACGTATGGCCCAGATGGACGAGCTAAGGTAAGAGTGCCAATAATCAAATCATAGGGGATCTTTGACGAAATCAACCATGAATGGTTGCCCGATACTAGTCACTCAGCTTGCAACGCTTTCCGCATTTCATTTCTAATGACGAATCGTAAAGCCAAGGGCCAATACATCGACTTCTTCAAAGAGATGATTGACACTGGCAATATCGAGAAAATACCTATGTTGTTTCAGTTTCTGCCAGTCGGGAAAAGCTTCATCATGCCTTATCATGCAGTTTGGAAGTCGAATTCAACAACAACAAAGTGCAGAGACGTTTTCAACGGATCAGCTCCAATTTCAAATGGAAATTCATTGAACAGTTCCTGCTGGTTGGTTCCAAGCAGCAACCAAACCTCTTCAATATCCTTGTCCGAGTCCGATTCTACAAAACTGCACTATCTGGTGGCATCACCGAGGTGTACAGGAATTCAAACAACACCCCAAATACAGAAATGTACATCAGCTCTACTGGAGAACAGAAGAAGAGTAAATATTTGAGAAGTACCGGATGACTCCTGCCTTCTGCGATATAGCTTCAAGACGAGTCGATGCCATACGAGTCCTTTCAGACACTGCCGACACAACAGATGATGAACAGGAAAAAAACAGCAATTCTCGAGTCCTTCTACGTGGTCAACTACATTTGTGGTGCAGATACTGAAGAACAAGCAATAAGAATGCACTTGAGACTCACATACACTCTGGACAAAGCCTGCCTAGACATTGGGAAGAGGTCAAGCAACAACAAGATTATCATGAACGTCATGCCCAACAACTTGCATGAAAAGAAAGAGTTAAGAGAAGAAAATGACCAAACCGTCAAAGCTCTTGGGCTCGATTGGCATTCAGTTCTGATTGTTTCCAGGACCGGTTTATGGGTAAATTGGATTCAGTGAAGCCTAATGGCATGCTCCAGGGCACCACAAACCTTATCAAGTCCCAAAAGTCTCGAATGTTGATTTTCATACAATTCCAGTCGTTGCCGGAAAAGTCAAAAAAGTGGCCAACATCAGCCCCCCAGATGACAAGGAGAAAGGAACCTCTGGAAGTCAGGACATGTTGCATTCGGACCTCTGCAGATGACTCGGCTATAGTTTTGCCAATGACCAAAGTCAGATTTCACGAAGTCCCAAATCAAACTCAATTCCGGACGCTTCAAAAGCGCTGAAAAACAAAAAACACAGAGCAACCAAACTATGACAGTCGCATTCATCAAAATTGCGGAGTCAGTTTACTTTTTTCAATTTTTGAGGCCAACTTAAACCCAAAAAATGATCGAAGTTTTGCCAACGACCGAAGTATTTAGAAGACAGATTTCACGAAGTCCCAAATCAAACTCAATTCCGGACGCTTGAAAAGCGCTGAAAATCAAAAAAAAACACAGAGCAATCAAATTATAACAATCGCATTCTTCATAATTGCGGAGTCAGTTTTTTTTCAACATTTGAGGTGAATTTAAACCCAAAATGATGAGAGCAAACCGACTATCAGCGCAGTTCACTGGCTAGGCCTACTGTTATGAATCATCCAGATGCCTCTACAAAACTTTTTTCCAAGTTTCGAGGCGACTTCACCGGAACCATAATGTGGTCAACTTCAACAGTAATGTTCAAAGTAAAAAATTGAAAGACTAAAACACAAGAAGGGCAAGGACGCGTTTCTATAGTGCCCCAAAAAGTTTTCCGGATGAAAAACATCATGGGTTTCTCCCTAAATTGATCAATTCGCAGACTACACAAACAAGACTCCACCCAGCATTTTCTGGTCAGCTAAATTGCGCTAAAACAGAAGAAAGACAGACAGAAATCCATCTATATTGATTAAGAAATGCTCATTAGCTTTGCACGAATTAATTGGAACATCTACAATCACTCGCCGGATGATAGGAACTTGGGACGAGTTTTTGATCACATTGGACTAGTGACCCCTGAAAAGTAATGTCCACAACTCTCTTCCAAAAAACATGGACGGGGATTTGAAATGAAATGATGATGATGTTGGGGCACATATAGCGAGCCAATTCCAACACTGGATCGATAGCTTAGGACTTTTGTTTTCCCAGGCAGTACCTCATTACTTGGCCAAAGACAGTTTTGAGCAAGTCGATCATCATCTCTTCTGCAATGCATCAGATATGGCTCATGGAGCAGCTATCTGTGCAAGAACAATTTCAGACGCAGGAATTCTCACTTCATTGCTAGCCGCTGAGCCACGACTCGCACCAAGGAAGACAGTTTGTTTTCCAATAAAACATGAGCTTTGTTCAATGGTTTTGGGCTGTTAACTCCTGAAAAATGTGTTGAAGTTAAACAAGACTTTACAATTGACGGTAGATACAAGCGCCTGAAGTGATTCATTAATAGCTCTTGTTTGGATCATATCAACTGCAAACAGGTTTTCCATTTTTGTGGCCAACTGCTTTTCCAAAATTCAACAGATGCTACCAGCCGACTAGTGGAAACACACTCCGACTCATCAAAACCCAGCCGATAATACAACGCGACCAGTAGCAGCTGAATTCAAATTTTGCAGCTTTGGTTTTCAGGGCTTTCTTGTTTGCAGAAAAATGCAGACACAAAAATTAAGACTAAACCGTGTTGTACGAGACGCTCAGAAGCAGCATTTTGACGATGCAATGAAAGCAATCAGAAACGGACAAGATATCAGCCGGAAATCAAACCTCTTGAGCTATATCCATTCATAAACGTTGATGGATTTCTGAAAGTTGATGGAAGGCTCGCAGCTGTTGATTGCCTGAACCAGAAAGCAAACTTTCAGATGATCTTGCCTCAGAACACTCATTTTTCGAGATTTGGGATCCGCCATAGTTACATTGTTCAAATACACTGTTGACTGAATTCAACTGTTGCTCACACTCGGCAGCAGTTCTGGATCATAGGAGTCAAGACAATGGCGCGAGCAATGATAGGCAACTGTATCACATGCTTCAAGTTCGACAGTAGAGCAATGAATCCGCTGATGGGAGATTCCCCTAGTGAGAAATTCAACCTATCATCATCCTTGTCCTATGTTGATATCGACTTAGCCGGACGAATATAATATAAGGAAGCCGATCATCTACTCAAGTTTTAATTAGTAGTTTTGATTTGCTTTTTTACTAAAGCAATCTACTTGGACCTTTCAAACGCCTTGAACACTGAAAATTCTTGAAGGTTGTCAGAAGTTTCATAACTTGACCCAAGCTGTTTTTTTTCGATAATCGATCTATTTTCATCGGATTAATCAACGAGTTAGTTCAAGTGAAGAGACTTTTAGAATTTAGACAGCCATCCTGATCAAATTGGAGCCTTAAGTATCAAATGAACTAATATAACTGCAAGGGATCCAAGCATCAGAGGGCTATGGGAAGCTGCTGTTGGGTCAATGAAACTACTCTATCACAAGACAATAGGCAATGGAGGAAAAATGCACCTTGATGAGATGTACACAGTGCTTTGTCAGATAGAAGCTGTACAAAACTCAAGACAGATCACAACGATCTCGGATGATGCCAAAGACACTGTGCGGCTCACTCCATCAATGCTGCTAAAAGGCTTAAAGTCAACTCAATTGTCCATTGTTGCTGATCCAACCATTGATGAGATTATTAAATATCAAAAATGACCGAGACAACGATTGAACTACCTGCACAAACTGATTGCAGAATTCTGGAAGAAAAAAAGTTTTGAAAATAAAACTGCTAAGCAACAACGCAAAAAGAACCATGTAGAAGAAGAAAACTTGAAAAAGGGAGATCTAATATACATAACTGATGATAATAACCACCTTTATCATGGCCACTTGGAATCGAGGAAAATATGTGCCGGAAACGATAGTCTATAAAGGGTAGTGCGAACAAAAAGAGGGAAGGTGATGCTTAGTACACGACCGTTTTTATGATTGCGGAAAGTGCCGATGAAAACAGATCAAAAACAAAAACAAAAGTCAGAAACAATGGTCATTCATCCACCTCCTCTTCCTCATCATTCTTCCAAACCCATTCTTCCGACATTTTTTATAACGATGTTTTCGATCGCTGTTCTTCACCGAAGGATCAGGGGCTGCATCAACCAACTCCAGCCGCCTGAGGACCATCCGACACTCCCAATTCTCCTTGTCACCTTTTCCACAACTTTCACGTTCCCCGACAATTTCTCACCCGCTTTCTTTCTACTGCATCCAAATTTCATCTCCATCTCGCGGCAATGTTGGAGCAAGCAAAGCATGTTTTAAATGGCTTAAAAAAATAGTTTTGATCACATGTAAACTCAATTAAAAACGCATGTTAATTCTTTCATATTTTTTTCATTTCATTTACCCGCAATTTATAGTATTTAAAAAATCATTAATCAATTTTCATACGATACAGTCGCTTTCCAGCTATCGCGAAGTATAGTTGTTTCAGATGTGGAGACTCGTTAGTAGATACAATAGGGGGGATTGTTAAGTAGAGTCGCGACTAGTTGGAGATCAACTTTTTCTGTATTCGCATTCCTCACTCTAAGAATTTATCTATGAAATATGATCGGTTGGTATTGAATACTTTACCACCGTATTCGATGCAAGATGTATAAAGCGTGTAGCGATAAATATAATTGAAACTTCGAATAGGTCGCAAATAGGGAGTTAACTTTTTCCCTTTATACCTCTGCACTAAAGAATAGCCACCAGTTAAGCAAAACTAAAGTGGTGTGGCTTTTTGTTAGTGAAGTGTAATGGGCTACAATAGAAAAAGGCCAAAATTAAATTTTTTTCTGTTTGAAGCCCTCGCGTGCTGAGAGCAATGTGGCAATTGTTCTGGACAAGATATAGTGCCGAGGCTCAAGTTAACGCCTTTGCAGAACGACCTGGATTTTTTGCCTTCTTGAATAACTGCTACGGGGGAACTCTCGAGCTTGTGCGGGACCCAGAAAACAATTTGAGTTCAATGATTGTACCCCTTCACTTCTTCGTTCCAGCCGGGTTCCCCATCGAAAACCGTTACCTAACTACCACAAAATGGATGAAAGAGATTCTTCCCTTGCAAAAGGTAAAATATTGCAAGATTTAGTTTGTCAAGAGGTAAAATATTGCTTTTATTTAGTTTGTCAGACCAAAACATTATTTAAATTATATCGAATGGGTTAATTTTTTGTCAATAAAACAAGCTCTTAAAACGAGATCTGTTGTCCCACTTTTGTTCATCTGAACACAAAATCTTACCACGAAACAAACGATTCATAGGGATTTTTTCATATTAATTGAAAAGTTCCCGCAGTAGGTGAGAAATAAACCTTCCGAATCAATCATAAATCTGGAAATACAAATCATGTTCCAAAATCAGAACAATCTGATTAACTACAACAAAGCATCTTGAAGTATCGTATCGGCTCTTTTTCCAGTCCCCTAGAGTTAATAATCGATTATGTTATGATTTTAGTACCAGTCTTACTAAAGTTGAGAAAAAAGTGATTTTAATCGATTAATAATTGATGATAATCTCTCTTTTTGATGTCAATTTATAATCAATTACCACACATTTTAATCTATTATAATTGATTATAATCCATCATTATAACCCTAATTTCCTGATCGTATGTTTTTCACCAAAATTCAATATAATTTTTGGTTGCCCATTTTGTCTTCGAAGTTGTAACTGAGTTGCCTATATTTTATGCTTTTTGTTGACATTCGTTCCTGTGAAAACTGCTAACAAATGTTTTTAAAATTTTCAAATCATTCAAACTTATAACGTTTTTTCCTTTCTCCGCCATTAGAATTGTTATATGATGCGCATTTTAAGCTTTTTTAACCCCGAAAATATCAGCAAAATATATTAGATTTATGATTGATTCGGAAGGTTTATTTTTCATCTACCGCGAGAACTTTTCAATTAATACGAAAGAATCCCTATGAATCGTTTGTTTCGTGGTAAGATTTTGTGTTCAGATGAACCAAAGTGGGACAAGAGATCTCGTTTTAAGAGATTGTTTTATTGACAACAAATAAACCCATTCGATATAATTCAAATAATGTTTTGGTTTGACAAACTAAATAAAAGCTAAATATAAGATTATAGTCGATTAACTGTTTTATAATCAATTAAGTGTTTTTGTATAAACTATAATCAGTTATGATTGATTATAAGAGATTATAATCTCCTGGAAAAAATCACGATTAGAATCGATTAAAAATTCTCTAAACACCTAGTTCTGGAAATTACAATCAATTATAATTGTCAAAAAATCATCATAATTTGTTATAATCGATTACTTAAGCCTGAATTCGGATGCGGACCTCTTTGATTTTCAGTTATGATTAACGAAAGTTTTTATAAAGTAGCGTTTGATATTCCAAATTATTAAACAAATGTCAGCGTCAACAAGAGAACAAAAAATTACAAAACTTGTTTTTGAATGTCAATTACCATGGGAAAAATTTTTAAACGAATATATATTGTTTTGGAGATAATGGTGGGGATGTTCTGAAAAATAATGTTATTTACCGGAAGAGAGGCAGCCCACACTCACCCCTGAATATACCCAGTGAACATAATCTATTAATGAAATTAATTAGAAAACTCAAACAGTAATGCCTGCTTGTGATATGCTAAAATATTACGAATATGATCGATTAAAATTTCTCTAAACACCTAGTTTTGGAAATTACAATCACTTTTAATTGTCAAAAAATCATCATAAATTGTTATAATCGATTTCTTACGCCTGAATTCGGATGCGGGCCCCTTTGATTTTCAGTTATGATTAACAAAAAGTTTTATAAAGTAGCGTTTGATATTCCAAACTATAAAAAAAAATGTCAACGTCAACCATGGGAAAATTTTTTAAGCGAATTTATATTGTTTTGGAGATAATGGTAGGGATGTTCTGAAAAATAATGTTATTTACCGGAAGAGAGGCAACCCACACTCACCCCTGAATATACCCAGTGAACATAATCTATTAATGAAATTAATTAGAAAACTCAAACAGTAATGCCTGCTTGTGCTATGCTAAAATCTGATAGGAATAAAAATAATACTTTTAATCTCCTGAACGATCTTCTACCTAAATTGATAAAGGTAGAGATAATTCACTTCGTCGTGGATAAAAATTACGATGAGGTTTCTATCTTTCTTAGCGATAGAGCAGAAGCATTGCGATAGAGCAGAAGTAAGATCTAGAATTTTCTATATTGATTGTAAATTTACTAACTATGAAATCAGTATAACTTCTGATTTTTGTTTATTTTATCATTTTTCTTTTTCTTCGATGTAGTATATTTCGGCTTGGCATGGTTCTTTTAGTGGTGTGAGCTGACTTGGTAACCAAAAGACATAATTCGAGACAATTTCCCTATCAAGTATTCTCTCTTTTTTGATTTTTTCTCTTGTGTATACTTCTTTCCTGATTGATAGAAACAGGAGTTTTGGAAATCTACGGGATTCGGTTTTTTAAAATTTTTATGAGACACGATTTTTTTTTTCAATTTTTCAAGAAATATTCTACCATTTTCAAGTATCTTTTTACCTCACACCACTTTCTACGGCATTCGAAGGGTTCCATGAGGAAAACCTTTTTTGGTTTTTTGATTCTTCTCAAAACTACCTTGGTAAACATGAGTTTCAAAAAAAAAAAAACTTTCTTCTTCTCTAGGTTTCCCCAATTTCCAGAAATAAAGTTTTTGCCTGAGAATAATTGAAATTGTTTTTATTTTTTTGGCGCATTGACGTTTTTTGGAAACTTCTCTCTTTTCTCAAAAACTATCCTGCTAAATCTGGAATTGACGCTTCATTCGAAAAAAAAGATGCAAAAATTTTTCTTGTAAGAGCGGCTACTCTAATTTTTTGCTAGAAAATTTTTGTTGTTGAAACAAAACCAACCCTCAAGTTTTCACCAGTTTGCAGGATTCATTTTTTTCTCTCGAAAACTAGCCTGCCAAAAACAGAAAATTTGCACAAACAAAACAAAACTGCTTTAATAGCCTTGCCTCAACCGACAAAAAGCGGACCATGGGTTCATTGGTAAAAACAGGTGATGTAATTCAAAATGTAGAGATTACCATTACAAAGGTAATTTCTCTGCATAAAAACATTCCAATGGGATGTCTGGAATCTGAGCGTTTACTACGACATATGCAAGTGAAAAGTTTTTTTTTATATCCCACAAAGACAAGAAACCATGCAAAGATCTTTTGTTTGTTTTACGCGCATTAGCCTTGTACTTGAACGAACAGATTGATCTCGACTCTGTCGCTATTAGATACGTTTCAGAACGTATATTAAAATCTGATCATGATCTTTACCTTTTTCCCGCTTTTTCCGTTGAAAACTTACCTGTTGTCGAAGAAATGGTGCAAAGAAACGACTTTGTATACAATTTCGATATCCAAAAAGGAGAATACGCATGAGAATCAGCTCGACGAAGCATTGGAAGCTCTTATACAACAGTCAAAATACTGAGGTTTAACAATAATATCAATCATATGACTGGTATAAATAACTTTTTCAAATGCTGCCGATTTTCTATTTAATACAATTTCTTCAATGAGTCGGAACAATTTAACATACACCTCCTAATATGTAGATACCCAGTGGGACAGATTTTTCATTAGAAAAATGTATGAGGCCTTTCAAATCTTGTTTGAAAAGCTAGAAGGATTCTTTTTTGCATTTTTTGAACATGCGTTTTTTTAACCTAGCGAGGCTCCAATTTTGAGACGATTTGTGTTCCTACGAAAAAACTAGAAGGAGACACAAACTACAACCTGGATTGGAAAAGATGTTCGAGTTTCAGTCAATATAACATCAACTTTGATCGATGAACCCTCTTTTTGTACAACAGGGATCCATAGAAAATGATTATTGATTTGTAAGCAACCTCGAACTGTTGGCCGATGAAAAAAGCTGGAGATGAGATCCAAATTGCGAGATATTGAAGTAGGTGTCAATGAACGAATAAAGGAAAAAATTGTCTGATGTTCGAGCAAGACATGAAATTATTAACATACTATATTTCAGTATAAAGATGAATTTGCGGAAGAATCAGAGAACGCTGATATTCCAACACAGTTTATGCGAAATCAGAAAAAATCAACCATTGGTTTGAAAAAACATCTGGAGAGCTTTGTGAGTAAAAAAGGTTAAAAACAGTAGATATGGTTTCATTTTGATCAAGTCTGACGTAATCCCTGATTAGATTTGCAATAACGAACAAGAAACATCAGTAATCAAAAAACGAACGAATCTATATCTTTCAAGTTTAGAAATGTACAGCTTATTGGCTGTTGCTAGACCTTGTCCAGCAACAACTATAAATCTAGAGAAACGAAAGAATTCTTCCACTATAAATGATTTGGCAATGCTCAAAAGCAGGATTTTTGCGAACTGCCTCCCTATGAAGCCTTTTTGAGAAAACTTATAAGCAACAATCATCTAGGCAAAGACTTTGTTGATGACCAGAAGCTGATGAAAAATAGTCTTTACGAACAACAAGCACTGAAAAAGCCATACCTCAAGACTGGACCCCTATCTAGTTTCAACTAAAATTTTTACTTACAAGACAATCGGCAGAAAAACGAATGACATTACTTAGAGATTTTTTGCAGTGGTGTTAGAACAAAGTTGGAACAACCCTGGAAGCAAGGCGAAAAAAAACTACTTTTTTCACAACAAGAGGATACTTCTGTTGAAATTTGTATGTACTCTTTCGAATCTAGCAAACATATGTCTGCTTAAATCTATCAGTTATAATTTTGTCCATTTTGCCAAATTGATAAAAGTTTGATTGAGAAAAAACGATAAAAAATGACCAGTTGGAGCCGAAGCAAGCCAGCTTTACCATACTCAATGTAACAAGATATGCCAGCACGACTGTTAGCGAGATGTCAGTTTGTCACCGATATGCAGAAGTTTAAACCTAGACATGTCCGTTCTCGCAAATTGAGAACAAGCTAATGTCTTTTTACCAAAAAACAAGACCATAATGTAAAATTGTAAAAAAGAGAGAATAGTCAAATCTGGAAAACAACAAAAAATCGATTGTTTTACTGTTGACGGTTATTACGATCACTGTAAGACCGTTTTTTAAACAATGGAATCCTACTACCTTTTTTGTTTCTGTCAAGAAGCTAGTTTCATGTTGACTGCGCAGGAAATTGAGCAAGGAAAAACGAACAGAGAGATGGCTGACTTGAGACAGGACTATTTAAAAAAAATACAAAAAAATTGATGAAATGTGAAATGTTGCAGTGTGAGTGGCGGGGAAATTCCAAAACCAATGACAGGATCAATCTTCATCCAAGAACCCATTTTTCCTTACAAAAGATCGGTTTTTACAGCCGTCCCTTTGTTTTGTTATGTTCAGTGCCATCTAGTTGTTCCAGATAAAACTAAAATCAAAATTTGTCAAATTTCCCTTAACTTTACAAAACGTCGAAGGTGGAAGAAATGACGACTATTTGAAAAAAAGTATGCATTTGAGAATGAGGTGTTTAAACATCTTATGAGAGTGCTTATATCTAGCTTCAAGATAGAAAATGCAACAGTTATAACTACATTCTTCATTTTTTATAAAGATGCTCGTTTGCAGTGCACTAAAGTTTACCCCTTTTGATTAGTATTCCTCTAAAAATGCTTCAAAATTTTGTACAGTCAGTGATTGATGCTAGAAGAGAAGGGTATGAAAACCTCTTTCAGGAGTCGTAACAGAAACAAAGTTTGAGTAATTCCTTCAAAGGATAACATATCATGGATAGACCAAAGTATTCGTCACGAAAAGTTTCAATGATGAAAAGTCTTTTTAAGACAAACAGTGAACAACGAGAACAGTTGAGAAAGACTTGTATGCGTTGGAGTTGTTGAAAACAACTAATGAGTACAGAGAACCCATCATTATCAGATTTTTCATAGTGCGTTATGCAAAACTGAGAATGTTGGAGCTCTTCTACAATCTCCTTGACAAGTTCTATGAAATAATCAAGTTTGAAGAGTAGGAGATGGATACAGACTCGCTTTTTTTTAGCTCAGTATGTGAAGTTCAATACCACTGTAGCTAGTCAGATAGAAGAGCCAATTGAGAAAAAATGAGGAAACATGACTGCAGAGACTATTTCAAGGCAGATGCAAAATCATATTTCTTCACTAGAACATGCTGCAACACCCAAAAATGTAATAAACGAGAGCCGGGATTGTTCAAAGAGGATTTTAAATGTACATAAATGCCATATTTGTGAAGCAAGTTTTATTGCTGCTATGACAAAAGTCAGATAAACTCAAATAAAGTATTAAGTGTTTGAACAAATGAAATCTAGAAGATTTTGGAGACTGACCCATGTCAATATATGGAAAAGTACTAGACTAACCAGTCAACCTCACATCTACAGAAGAAGGTTAGAACCTTAAGCTATACGGTTGTTACCGTTCACGGACTATATCCCACAGGACAAAATCCCCTGGATAAAATCCCACCGGATATAATCCCACAGGACTAAATCCCCCATAGGACCAAATCCCCCTAGGACGAAATCCCCCATATTTTATTCACTATAATGGAAATCAAACTGTACACATTATATAATTTCATGTTTTTATTGATTTCATTTTGAACTGACTTCCATTTATACATGCATCGCCATTTTGACGTGACTTTTTGGCAACTTTAAGATTCCAGCATTCAGTTGGCTTCCTATAAGAATGAGCTTCGATTGCAAAAATTAATAAGCCACGTGGCGCAGTCAGTATGGCAAGTGAATGGAAAACAATGTTGATTCCTTCAGCGTGAGTTCGATTCCCAAATATAACATTTTGGGCAATCAATGTAAAGGTCTGTTAAATTTACCCCTAGGGTTAGAAAATCCCGCGCTTCCACTAAGGTGGGGATGCGGGGTGATGTGAAAGGAAGTCCCCGATTCCTAGAAAACCAGCGTCTTTATTGTGTCAAAACTTCAGACCTCTAGGATCACGGAATGTTGATTTGGGGGGGTCAGAAATTTTGAACATGTTTTTGAATTTAATTTAACGTTAATTTATATTGACTGATAAACAAATTAACACCCGATATAGTCCCAGCAAAACAATTACTGTAACAGGTGTGATACCAATTTGCGTGGTCGCAATTCAATCCCCCCATTAGCAATTAAGCGTTTGCCTCTTGACGCAAAATTTTGTTCAGTTTGTAAAACAGGTGCAATTTGTTAACTACTGACTCATTCAAAACAATTACAATGCAAAATAATAAAGTCAAATTTGTGTTAAGCAACAAAGGGGGCCAGAAAGCGCTTCACAATAACTACGCTTACTATAGGAAAAGAGAGTTAGTCAAATCTATTCAGTGGGAGTGCGAGTTGCGGCGATCAAAGAAACAATGTAAGGCAAGCATATGGACTTCAAAGGGCGAATTCCTCAAATCGTCGCCACATGAACTCACACACGGCCCAGACTATGCCTTGATGGAAACGTATACCATTAACGAGCAAATCTAAGCCGACACAGCGGCCTGCACCGACTCTTCGAGTCAAAAAGTGCTGTCAAATGCCCTGGTGAAAGCCACACCAGAATGCTCATCGAAGATGCCGGTGGGGCCTCACCTCAAACGAAGGATAAGAAGAATCCGACATGAAAACCGTAGCCAGCCACCGATCCCAACAGGATTCAATTTTGAATTGCCTGTTCAATACATGCAAACCATGAATGGAGAGGATTTTCTTCTGGAAGATTCGACAGTTCCGTGAACCGGTAAACGTTATTTGGTGTTCGCAACCAACAAAAATATCAAAATCTTAAACTCTTATGGAAACTGGTTCATCGATGGAACCTTTAAAAGCTGCCCTGATAACTTCTACCAAGTTTACACTGTCGGTTGCTTCGTTGATGGAACAACTTTTCCGTGTATCTATGCCCTGCTCCCCGATAAACGACAAGAAACGTACAGCGCTCTCTGGTCAAACTTAAAGCAGATATCTTCCTCCCCCCCCCCCAGTTCAATCATGATGGACTTTGAAATGGCTTACATTAATTCTGTAGGTGACAACTTTGCAGAAAAAGAAATTAAAGGTTGTTTCTTTCACTTCTCGCAAGCCATTTACAGAAAGATACTCGAACTTGGTTATGCAGTTCAGTATCGCGAGGACAAAGACTCACACACTCTTTCTCTCTCTCTACCTCTCTCTCTCTCTCTCTCTCTCTCTGTATATAAATTTATGTGTGTGTGTCTAGGTTTGTATGTGTCTGTGTGTATCTGCGTGTCGTTGTTTGTCTCTGTGCGTGTGTTTGTGTTTGTTCGTGTGTTTGTGTTATAATGTGTGTTTGTGTTTGTTTTTGTTTCTGTGTTTGTACGTGTTCTTATGTGTTTGAGTGTGTTTGTGTGCTTCTGTGTATGTGTGTATGTGTTTTTGTTTGTGTCTGTTTGTGTTTTTATTCTTATGTGGGTTTGCGTAGGCGTATGAGTTTTTGTGTAAGCGTGTGTGTGTTTTTGTTTATGTTTTTGTTTTGCTTGTGTATGTGTTTGTGTGTGTTTGTGTTTGTGTTCAAGGCAGACACTTAACCTAATTTCTTCCCTCAAATGTGTTGCAGTATCTGAAAGCATGATAACAACGAGAGTCAGGACTGCTCAAAGAGGGTTTTGGATTGCACAGAGATGCTATGTTTGTGTAGCAAAATTTTTTGTGGCAATGAAAAATGTCAGATAAACCCAAATTCAAAAGTGAAGCTTACATCAAACGAGATCTAGAAGATTTTGTAGACAAAACCATGTCAAATTTTGGAAGAGTATCTGTTGTTTTTGATTATGCGTGTGTGTTTGTGTTTGTGTTATATCTTTGTGTGTGTTTGTGTATTTAAGTGTGTTTGTGTTTATTTGTTTGTTTGTGTGTTTGTGTGTGTGTGTGTGTGTGTGTTAAAATCGGTATGTGTCTGTGTGTGTCTGGATAGCTGTGTGTGTCTATGTGCATGCGTTTGTGTGCGTGTGTCTGTGCTTGCTGGTATGTGTGTTTGTGTGTGTGTAATTGTGTTTGTATGTGTTTGTGTTTATGTTTTTATGTGCGTTGGTGTAATTTTTTTTGTGTGTGTTTGTGTGTTTTCAAAGTTTCCTTGGATTGCACTAGAATTTCAGCTAGATAGAGCATAACTATTTAAAACACCAAACAAAACAAGTAATAACTCAAGTTGGATCAAATCTGATTGTATTTTGGAGTTGTTAGAGAAAAATTGAAAAAAAAAATTTTTCATGCAAAATGTTTTATCATTAACTCATCATGTACCAAACAAAAACATAGAATTTACCTTCATTCCGCAGTATAATCATAATACACGCTTGATAATTACCAATTAGACAACCGGAGCCGAGATTGTTGCAAAAAACTAGATAGTTCTACACATAAACACCATTTTTTTTACCATTGTCTCAACATTACACTGAAACATTACCAATCATTTTCCCCGTTTTAGCATAAGGTAGACTTTATACCTGAAGTTTATACATAGCATGGCGAACCAGAATTCTATAGTGAATGTTGATACATAGCGCCCGCCATGTTCCCCTCCCCTCAGCTCTAACATCTACTAAACATGCTTGTATGTGTATGTGTGTGTCTTTGTGCCTGTGTGTCTCTGTAATTATGTGTGTCTGGGTTTGTCTGTGCGTGTGTCTGCGTTCGTATGTGCGTGTCCTTGTATATCTGTGTGTGTCTATTGTGTCTCTTTGTGTGTCTTTGTATTTGTTTATGCGTGTCTGTATGTGTTTTGTTTGTGTCTCTGTGTACATGTATATATATATATATATATATATATATATATATATATATATATATATATATATATATATGTGTGTAAGTGCGTACATGTGTGTTCCTGGGTATCATTGTGCAAATGTATCTTTCTGTGTGTGCCATTTTGTGTCTATGTGTGCATGTATATGTAAGTGTATGTGTGTGCCTGTATTGTCAGTGTGTGTCTCGGTGGGTATCCGAGTGTTTTTGTTTGTGACTATGCGTGTTCTTGTTTGTATTTTTGTGTCTGTTTGTATCTTTTTGTATTTCTCCTTTTGTGTGTGTGTGTCTGTGTGTGTCTTTGTGTTATGCGTCTCTGTGTGTTTGTATG